>NW_027514407.1:643333-965000 GCF_048772815.1 Callospermophilus lateralis
TCTAAGATTATATATTCAAACTCAACCCTGTTGAAAATATCTAATCCTATCACTCACTTTATACTTTGCCTGATTTCGTAATGTCTCTATTGATATCAGCTTTCCTAACTATTTTCCCCAGTTCATCATTGTGACTGTCTCTTCACTTGTGCTGACATTAACATTCACTGTCTACCAGAAACCCTATTGCTAAACAACATTTGGTCCAAATCCTATACTCACTCTTCTTTCTAAACCTACCGAGAATCTTCCGAATCCTACCAACTATCCCTTTTGACTGGAAGTTCTCTTCTACATTTAATCATCCATGGTACAAGGACCTAAGCCATTGTATATCGATTTACCTGACACATCAGTGCAGAACATAATTCAAAGCTACGTATCCCAGTCAAGGGCCCAATGCCCTTTTGGGCTTCAAATCTTAGCTAGATTTCTGTTTTCATACTTATAATTCACCTATATATTCTTGTAAATATCGCAGTTTCCCAATACCATTATTCATCCCGCAAAAAGATTCCTAATCCAAATCGAACCTGTTAGTTAACCTAACCATACACTGTTCAGTCAATTTAACTTTACAGAAGAGCAGGGATAGAGTTGTTCTTACAATACAGGAATATAGGGGATCTTCCACATGCTGAGAAACTCAAAGGTCCATGCAGAAATGATTCCTGGAGAAGTTGTAAGCAGCTATGGAGGACCTAAGAGAGCAAAATTCATCCTCCATGGCAAACAACCTGCTCAGGATGAAGGGTTGTGTCTGAAACAGCTTCTCTCTTCTTAATGTCGAGAAGATTGACCAAACCAGGCCTGTGTGGAGAGCTGTTCCCAGGTGCCAATGGTTGATATACCATTCTAACTTGTGAAAGTGTCACAGGAGGTAGGGGCAGCCACCATCTCATGGGACCCTTGAAAGCAATTGTTAGGACAAAGTGGTTGCCACGGCAGTAACCTCATTCAGTTCCTGAATGAGGTGACCTACCTCTCTTCCTTGATGACGGATCTCTCTGAACTTGGGATCCAGGAAGCCAGGCACCCAGAGTCAGTCCCAGTTTCTTGCCCAGTGGGCTCAGTTGTTTGGAATAACCAAGGACAGAGTAAGTCTTCCTTGGTACCTACTGATGTGAGGATTGCCAAATGCCAAGAGAGCTCTAAAAAGGGGAATTTCATGAGAAAGCAGGTAGTGGCTCACCACTGGCTCCTGAAAACTTCACAGTGTTGGCCAAGGTGACCAGATCTGAGAAGGACAGGCCATTTCAAGGAAACATAGTATGGCCCATCATTCAGAGTACATTCCAATTAGTCACAGACCTACTTGAATAAAGGAGGTGTCGTTGTGGGTTTGATTGTGATTTTGTGGTTATGTCTCATGTTCTGAGAATAGGTAAGAAAGGCGGTTTGTTTGCTTTAGAGTGGACTGTTTATAGTAAGTCATTTGACAAGGTGATTGTTTGTATGCCTGTGTATCCCACTGTGTCCGTGGTTGTAGACATTATAAAAGATAATGCATCAATGGATGTGTCCTGTCTAGTAGAAAGCTTGCCAACATTCATCCTGCCCAATTTATGAGTGGACTGCAGGTTGCTTTAGGGAAGGGCAACACCTACTATCTTCCGAAGTTCCTGTTTTCTTCCTGAATTCTGGCCACTCTCCAGAGTAGGCTCATGGTTTTGTGTCCAAGATATGTACCACCTCCAAGCTCTGTGACATTGCCATATACTGGATAGCTGAAGGGAATAGCAAGCATCTCAGAAAACTCAGATATCAGTGTGACAAAGAAAGTCTCAGTAGAGAAACCCTGCTTTGGGCCTTTTGCTTACCTATTTTTCTGTTGCTCTGAGAGTCAGGAAGGTCTCTGCCTCAGGCCACCAATTTGTGAAGCCTGAAGAAAACTGTTTTCAAATGGAAATGAATGGGCATCACCTGTGTATCTTTGCTTAATTGCTTTGGAAAGGGATGTGTCTGAATCAGCCACTTGGCCCTGTGTGAGGCAGTGGCTTAGATTCTCAGCACCTGATGGAACTAAAGAAAGATCCCATGTGTGCTTCCAAAACCAAAATGGCAAAAATATCTGTAATTGTGTATGAAGTATCTTGCCTTACTCTGATAGGTTTCTGATCTCCATCAAATGAGACTAGGGATCCTTTGGGTCAAATGAGTTCTTCAAAGCCCTGCAGAGGCTAGCCCATATGAACTTGGGTTTTTTCATTACTTTAAATCACATTAAGAATCTATACCTGACAGTCAGTAGGCCTCAAATTGGAGAAGCAGAGCAGTATTAAGGCCAGGCTTATTTTATCACTCCTGGTTCACAGGAATGGTGTCCAGGCCCAGCTGACTTTAAGCAAATAAGGGATAAGGAAGCTTGTTTTGGATACTGTCTTGTGCTGCGCCCCTCATGGAAACCTCCAGCCAGAGGTTATAATGAGTGTCTATATGGAAGAAGGTGAGGACCATGTGGGAGTGTTTTGGTTTTAATTGTGTTCATTTGTGTAGTGGTTGAAAGAAATGACTGGATCCACCAGGGCTAGAACTTTGGTATGATTCACCTTAGAGACTGAGTTCTGGAACTGACCTCAGAGAAGTATTGTCATGAATTGTGTTGCGATTTTAGAAGGCCACGCATGAGAGTCGCCATTGGAAACTGAAATCTAGGCCAAGGGTGGCTTTCGACTGATCACTTGGAATCTCAGCCAGGATATCACATGATTTTATTATGAAAGACTTGACAGGCATAGTTGAGAGTCAAAACACACATGGACCTCACATTGTAGACCTCAATGGGCTGGGCTTCATGTGACTATTTGGCTACTCTTTGGGAAGCCTTGACTTTGAGAGTTCTCCAGAGCATTCATTGAAATGAGGTTCCTCAACATTAAATGGTTCCTGAATGAATTGAAACCCACAGTTTCTCCAACTTCATCCTTGAAAAGTGGCTAGATAAATACCCTGAAATTTTTGAAACTCCCATGACCAGGTGGCACTGGAGAACCTTTGGATCTCCTGTTGCTGATCATGAGTGTACCAGACAGTGCCTTGATTGACTGGATTTCATGATAATGGTGAAGAACAGAGATGCCAGTAAGTTGAGAATGCTGAGTAGTGGGCCCAGAGCAGTGGTGTGCAGGTGTGTGATAAAATATCTGAGGTGGGGCCATGTGGATTTCCAATTGACTTCCAAATGCATTTTGGCTGCCATGGTGCATCCAGCAGAACCTTACATGTAAAGGCATCTTATTATATGGAGAGGTTTCAAGGCAATGTTCAGAATCAGGTTGGTATGGTCAAGGAAAAAGCTGTGTGAAATAGAAGCCTGGTTGGTGCATTCTCCTGCAGTTCCTGACCCACCACACGTGAAAGAACTCCCTCCAGCACTGTGTCCCAGTTGAACTCCTTGTATTTCGTTAAGCAAATACCAAACTCCCAGTGCAGCACCAAGAAACACCACAAAAATGGAGGATGATCAAATGGCTTCACAGTCCACACAGGGAGACACTTAGCCCCCAGTGGCCACAGTTTACCTACCAAGAGAGAATTCAGCACTGCTGCCTCATGTTCATTGGAAAATAAGAAACCATGCTCTCCATTCACATAGATGCAGACCCAGCTTTGATGGTCTCAATAAAAAAGAAGCTAAACCTTCTGACAACAAAATATATTTAAAGTACCCAACCTCAGAGGCAGTTTCTCAAGAAGTCTTTAGGCCGGCAGAGCTCTATGTTTGTGGAGTGTTTACCTCTTAGACCAGGATGTAAGAAAAGAACACTGACTCCAGTTAAAATCAAATTAAAGTAAGCTTATTATTTCCACTGGCTGGGCTGCCTCTCCCTCCAAAGATTGCGGGAGCAAGAGAGCAACCCCACCTTTACTACAGCCCAGGTTTGCAGCCCAGAAAGTTACACAAAAATGGGGTAACAGATAACAGAACTCTGACAAGCATCACACTAATGGGAGTTTACATTTTTTTTTTTTTTGCTAGCCCCAACATCAAAATTTATGAGGACCATTAGAGCCTCAGAGAGGGTCATTGTCTGGCCACAGAAGGCCAATATTTATGAGGTGTGACAAAGTTTCAGAGAGGGCTGCTATCTGGTCAGAGAGCCATGCACGGGTGAGTTTAAGGCACGGGCAGTCATTCCAAGCAGGTTCAGAATTTGCAGTAATTTACAGTAAAGCCAAAATGATTTTTTCATGGTTTTGTTGCAAGATGGCTCCCAATTTAAATAAAAGATAAGGTTGGGTCTATCATTCCCCCCTTTTCTTATGTGTCCCTTTGTAATCCTTGATAGGTTAGTGGAAAAGCACTGAGGAAATTTTAATCCCTCAGTTAACAGTCTCCAAATTTTTAGAACTCACCGAAAACCAGTCTCCCTGATATTACCTGACTTAATTAATTACTTATATTGATAGTCTATTTATTTTGGACTCCATTGGTGTAAGTGGAGAGTCGTCTCTCATTTTGCCTTCTTCTCAGCTGAGAGAGGGTGACATGAGTGTGCATGGCGTGAGAGACATGAGTTGCCTTTTTGAAGTCAGTTGAGGAATATGAGTTGCCTTTTAGAAGTCAGTTCTTTTTGAAGTCTTGTTGAGGAAGAACAGGTTGTAAAGTCATCTGGGGATGGGTTCTTCTATGAGAGAAACAAAAAACATGAGTATTGAATAAATGTTGCAGTAGCTGGATCATGTCACTGTATGAAGTACCCTCACCAGTCTTTAATATCCCCAATTATCAGGACTGTCAACTTAATATTTAACTTTAAGTGTTACAGTTGTCCCTCCCAATAATATACAGTTTAATAATTTAATGTCATCTGATTTTGCAAAATCCTTTCAGTAGTATGACCTCTGTGTCTAATAGAGAAACATTTAATTCTGTTACTCAGGGCTGGATAATCGTACTAGCAAACACCAAGCCTACCTGTAGGTTAGGAATATCTGTAGGCCTTAAACTAAAAACTTCTGCCTCTGGCAGCTCCTCTTGATAGTCTTTGTAGCCAACAGTTTTACTTATTTTGGGAGGCTAACATAAAGTGTATACCTTAAAATATTATTATTATTATTATTATTATTATTATTTAAAATGCCCAGGAATGGCTGTATTTTGGTTTTAACTGTCTTTGCTAAGTGTTTAAGATGAAGCAGTCAAATGACTTTTGTTTCTATCTATTGTTAGCAGTCAGCTGAGCTTTTATGGGAGTCATTCCTTGGGAAACTTGAGAGCAGCTTCTCAGTTCTGCTAGTGCAATTTGAGCTAGGTGGGTTCAGGTCTTGCTTGACCATGTGGCTTCCCTCAGAAGCATCAGGGATGTCTCCCTTTCCTGATGACTCTCCTCTTTGTAGCAAATGCACTGATTGGCTTTCTGTTCTCCAGTGGTCTCATTAATCTCCCTGATCGGGAGGTTATGTGGCCCAGAGTTGCAAAGCTCATAGAGAAGTCCCCTGTTCCCTGGATTCAGACTGACTCAAAGGGCAAGAGTCAAATATTGTTTTTTTTTTTGCCCTTTTCATTTAACTTTAATTTTCAATCCTAATCTGAAACAACCAGCAAATAAATTTTAACAGCCATATATTAAGAGTACTGCACTTTAATGTCTATAAGTTTATAATTATTTATATTTTATTAATTGGGATCTTATTATTCTGTCTGTCTTGTAGTTGATGACTTATTTTCTTAAATTAACCCATGTTGTGTTCTTAAAGCAACACTTCTGTAAAACACCAACAGGGAATCTTTAGATCACTTAAAAAGAAATTAAAAAATAAAATTTTTTAACAAGAGTAAAAATACTTAGTTCATGTAATAGCTACCCTGAATTTTTTGGTGAGTTATATTTTATATCACCTTTTTGAGATCCTAGTAATCTTGACAGAAAAAAAAAAATTTGAACATAACTTTAAATGAAATAAAATCTGACCTACTGCTTTCGTAGTCATTCTCACATGTAGTAAGATGGGACAAAGAGTCTTATCTCAGGTAAGCAGGGCTCCTTATAAATCTTAAATGCTTTAGTTCTCAAGCTGATCTTTTTTTTAAATATCATTTTACAAAGTTTACATAAATTGTTTGAGGTCACATGAACATTAGCTCACACCATATGATATCACATTTAAAACATGAATTAAAGTACGGCTGAAAGATTTTAACCTTTACATAGATTAGGGTCTCATTAACTTAAAAATACATTTAAATTGTTCCACAATGTAAAAAGTAACATAAAACTTTACATATATTATTGATAACAGGTAAATAAATCCCCAATATATATTTTATTTACCATACAACTTCAGAACACCTGCTTGATATAATGCTCTTTTAAAGTTTCTACCTTATAGAGTTTTATAACTGGAAAATATGAGCACATTAATAGCATCACAATTGCATTGAAGTTTCTACATTAACCAAGTTTAGCTTTTAAAGAAATGGCAGTACAGTGCTCTAAAATAACAGTTCTTATTTAAACATTTGTTTAATTTTTATGGTTGCTTGCTCTAGAAAATTTAAATCTTAATAAACTTAATGTTATGGGTAAACTTATGTTTAAGAAATTTTTGTCTCTTTTACACATGACTGATTTTTACAATCTTATACAGACTTTAGTACAAACTTATACAGACCTTAGTATATCAATCAGATATCAAACAAAAGTACTCATGAATGAGTAATCCCATATCAAATTTACTTTACTTATTTATCAAAATATTAGACAAATTTTTCGAACACTGTAAACCATTTTTTTGATTGAAAGAAAAGTCCTGGAACAAAGGCATATTAGACCTTTTGTAGACATTAATAGTTTATTAGATTTTTGAACACCTAGAAAAACTTGTAAGCTTAAATTTAAAGACATTTATATTTATCTGTTTACCCAATTTAAATTGAAACATTTAAATCACGTGAATTAAAGATCTTTGGATCCACATTTTAAAATTGTTTTTATGAGTTCTTTTTAATATGAGTGCTCCTTATATAAGTTAATTTGTGTATCATATATATGATATATGGATATATATATATATATATATATATATATATATATATATATATAGACATACAACACATAACAAATTGTGCACACATAATAAAAGTGAAGGCCTTGTAGCTTTTCACAGGTGAAATCTCCATTGCAATGATTTAAAAATTCCACAGTTGGTCAAAGATATTACTGATCAGAAAAACATTAACCTAGGTCTGTAGGAGCAAAATCATGAGCTCAAAAAATAAATAAAGAACCTAAGGAAAAAATTATGAGTCCTAGAAAAATGACTGGCCAGTAATTGGTAAATACCATACAATTTACCTTTTTTTTCCCTTAGGCCTCAAATAAGTCTCCTACTAAGCTTACAGGCTTCTTTCATTTGCATTTCAAAATAAGTCCTGGCTGAGGTCTGGAAGAAGAAGGAAAAAAGGCTATTCTGAGCAGAAACCTTAGGCCTAAGGTATTTTAACCATAATTTTCATGTTAGGATGTTGAAAATTATGATACAAGTTTAAGATACAATTCACAAAATTTTATATCTTTACAAGTTGTTTTGTCAACAGATATCATACTATGATTTAGTATCCTTGTCCAAATTAATGCACTGGTACACACAGTGACATTTTCCCAGGCTACCTAATTTAAAATTGGTGAAAAAAAGACTGAATGATTGGGAAGTTACTTGCCAACTTGGAAGTAGAGTTCTTTATTTTCCATCCTAAGTATTTAAGTTCTCTGGCATGAATTATCTGAAACCATGAACTAAACAAATACCTAAACCCGACTTTTAACTGCAAGATTGTGGAATGCTTCAAAAACCCATTCAGATACCAGATTGGTACAATGAAACATCATCATTTAGACACATATTCAGCTAAGATCATTTCCAAGAAACAATTTATAATATTAACACATTATTGCACATGTCTTAAAGGGCTAGAAAAAAGGCACAAGACAGACAGAAATGAACTCCAGACAATGGCTGACAGACAGAACCCTTTAAAACAGAGCAAATAAGAGAAAAATCTCCTTCTCCAGTGGCACCACAGATGTCCCCACAAGGGGACCAAATGTTTTCACAGAGGAGCTACCTGAAATATAAAATAAAGTGTCTCCATGGCGACTTTACTGCATTTAGTGTCCCCTTTTTGTTTTTCTCTTTTTTTAAGAAGACAGAGGTGGCATTATCCTTGCAGTGCAGGGAACAAAGGAGGGAATTCCCTGAAGCAACAGGGCTTCGGCAGATACTGGGAGATACTCAGTTCTTCATTCCCCAGCAGGCATTACCATCTGCACTGGGTGTGCTCCAGGCAGCCAGCTAGGGCCTTCTCTCATTCTGCTTAACAAATGGTGGTAAAGTTCATCACAGTTCCTTAAAACACAGTCCAAAGGGGTGTCAGGCTTACTTGCTTTGTTACCCATTTTCACGTTCAATATCCTTAAGATTTTATCACAGAAATCACAAAACAAAACGCACAAAAACAAACAAACAAAAAACATATAGAACACAGAACAAAACACACACACACACACACACACACAAAAAAAAAAAAAACAAAAACAAAACAGAATCCCGGTGGCAAAACAGAAAAACAGATGAGCAATTCAACGTCTTGCTAAAGCTCTGGGGTAGGAGCGCATGCGTGTCCCTCGGCACCTCTCTAACCTTCCAGAGGAATTCCCTACAGAACGGAACAGAGGACAGAACGATTCTCATTACTATCCTGGACAGGAGTGAATGTGAGCCTCCCCAGGCCACCTCTCTGTCATTAGAAGAGATCTCCCTTAACCAGATATAAGATGTTATCAAGGTGCCACTTACCTATGGAGGCCTCCTCCACCAGGTACTTGCTAATAGTTTCAGTGCGGTGGTTCACTGCAGTGCTCCCCAGACCGACGGCTCACTCCAAGGCCTTGGAACATCTCAAGTTGTGCACCCCCTAGAGTGGCTCCCCAGCCCGTAGCCCTGGAGGGAAGGCCAGCTTCAGAATTTTCAGCAGTCTGGTCTTGTGATCTGGTCGGGCAGGGTCATCTCACTGGGGAACTCCAAAATGTTGGAATAGGATGCAAGAAAAGACCAGTGACTCCAATTAAAATCAAATTAAGGCAGGCTTATTATTAAAACTGGCCAGGCTGCCTCTTCCTCCAAAAATGGCGGGAACAAGACAGCAACACCACCTTTACTACAGCCCAGCTATATAGCCCAGAAAGTTACACAAAAAGGGGGTTACAGATAACAGAACTTTGAAAGCATCACACTGATGGTAGTTTACATTTTTTTTTGCTGGCCCCAACATCAGAAATTATGAGGACCATTAGAGACTCAGAGAGGGTCGTTGTCTGGCCTGGGAAGGCCAATATTTATTAGGTGTCACTAATGTTTCAGAGAGCACTGTTATCTGGTCAGAGAGCCAGGCATGGATGAGTTCAAGGCACGGACAGGCATTCCAAGCAGGTTCAGAATTTGCAGTAATTTATAGTAAAGCCCAAATTATCTTTTCATGGCTTTCTGGCAAGATGGCTCCCAATTCTAATAAAAGATCAGGTTGGGTCTATCAAGCCTGTCCTTTACTTTTGGAAACTCCTCTACAACCTGCAAGGTTGTGAACTCCTGACCATTTTACATTCCAGATATGTATTCACAGATTTTCTAACTCATGTCCTCCAACTGTGTCTTACTTGGGGTGAAGGTAATATCAAGGCATTGTTCTGGATGAGAGTGGGAAGATTTTTGTGTAGCACATATTTGCATACACATTTAGGAGATCACTCCTCCTAAACACTGATTTGGAACAGAAAATTCAATCTATGGGGGAGCTTCCTAGCTGAACAACATTATACATAAATACAAGTTCATTAAATAAATAGTTTTGGATCAGTGGATGATATATATTTCAAGATGGATTTAAATTGGCATATATATTGCTAGATTTTAATGTCCATGTGACTTTTGTGTTTATAATGTTTTGTGATTTATGTGGATTTATAATCAAATTTTCACAAGATTATTCTCAGAAATATTCATCCAACTTAAATACATACTTTTTTCCTAGTACTGAAAAGTAACTTCAGTGAATGGTGGATAAAAATCCTAATATTTCTACAGTAACTGACCCAGATTAACATCAATGCAATTAGATTCCTATGGGACATGATGTGTATTTTGATGTTCATTTTTATTCAACATTGGTACATTACTATTTCTGCAGTTTATGCACATTATATATAGTATGATATATAATGTTCAATCACTTCCTTCTTGAGAACACATGTATTCTTACAGGTTTCTTGACTATTCTTTTCATGAGACTTCTTTCCAAACACATTATTGTTAATTTCCATAATCACTTTTGAAACAAAACTCACACACCTTTCAGGATAAACCACAACCATAATATTACCATTAGATGTATAACTGGTTGCAGTGAATGATTGTATATCAATATGAGATTTCTTTTATATTTTCAGATATCAATTCAATCCATTATTTAAAGTAGAGCAAGTTATATTATTTACACACAGTATGGTTTATTCATGCATTATCTGCATATTCATAGACACAGGGTACACCTATTTGTACCCTCAATAGTAATTTATACATCTACAAAATATTGCTACAGAAATGGTGGAAGAAATACTCAAGTCACCTGATCTACATATACATTTTATCACAATAATATTCTGGACACAAAATGCAAAGGTCACACTTATGATTTTACCAAAGCCTAAATAAAAAGTGAGCATGGATTAATAAAAACATCCATGTCCTGGTTACCTAATGCTCTCAAAAGTCAATCCAATTTGTGACAACATATTAGTTTCTGCCTAAGGTTATATATTCAGACTCAAACCGTTGAAAATGTCTAAACAAATTACACACTTCATACTTTTACTGACTTCCTAATGTCTCTATTTATATCTGCTTTCCTACATATTTTCCCCAATTCGTCATTGTGACTGACTCTTTACATGTGCTGACATTTACATTCACTCTCTACCCGAAACCTTATTTGTAAAGAACTTTTGGTACAAATCCTATACTCATTCTTCTTTCTAAACCTACTGACTATCTTGCTAATCCTACAGACTATCCCTTTTTTATTGGATATTCTGTATGTTATTCAATCATCTAGTGTATACGATCCTATTTCTTTGTATATCAATTTATCTGAGACATCTGTGCAGAATATAATTCAAAGCAAAGTATGCTACTCAAGGGCCCAAAGTCCTACTTGGCTTCAAGTCTTCCCTAGATTTCTGTTTCCATACTTATATTTCACCTATATATTCTTGTAAATATCTCAGGTTCCCAATACCGTTATTCATCCAGCAGAATGATTCCTAACGCAAATAGAACATGATATTAACATTAACCATACACTGTTCCCTCAATCTAACTTTACAGCAGTGCAGGGATAGAGTTGGTCTTACAATCCAGGAATATAGGGGATCTTCCACCTGCTGAGAATCTCAAAGATCCATGCAGAAATTATCCCTGAAGAAGATATAGAATGCTATGAAGGACCTGAGAGAGCAAAAGTCATTTTCCATGGCAAACAACCTGGTCAGGATGAAGAGATGTGTCTGAATAAGCCTCTCACATTTTAATGTAGACAAAATGGACCAAACCAACCCTGTGTGGAGATCTCTCTCCCAGTACCTATTGTTGATATACCATTCTAACTTGTGAAAGTGTCACAGGAAGTAGGGGCAGCCTCCATCTCATGGGACCTTAGGAAGAAACTGTTAGGACAAAGTGTTTTCCAAGGCTGTGAGCTCATTCAGTTCATGAAGGAAGTGACCTACCTCACTTCTTTGTGATGGAACTCTCTGAACTTGGGATCCCGGAAACCAGGCACCCAGGGTCAGGCCCAGTAACAGTCACAGAGATCTCACTTTTTTGGATTTATCATGGAAAGAGTCAGTCTTTCTTGGTACTTACAGATGTGAAGATGGTCAAATGCCAGAAAAAATCTGAAGAGGTGTCTTCAGTGAGAATGCAGGTAGTGGCGGCTCAAAGCTGGCTCCTGACAACTTCACAGAGTGGGCCAAGGAGTCCAGATTTGAGAACAGACAGGCCATTTCGGGTGAACAAAGAATGGCTCACCAGGCAGAGGACACTCCGGTTAGTAACAGACCTTCTTGGGGGAAGGAGGTGCATTTGTGGGAATGAGTGTGGGTTTGTGGTTTTGTCTCATGTTCTGAGAATAGGTAGGAAAGTTGGTTTGTTTGGTTTGGAGTGGACTGTTTCTATTAAGTCATTTGACAAGGCAAGTGTTTCTATGTCTGTGTATCCCACTGTATCCGTGGGTGTAGACATTACAAAAGAAAATGCATCAATGGATGTGTCCTGTCTAGGAGAAAGCTTCCCAACATTCACGCTGCCCAATTTATAAAAGGACAGAGGGTTGCCTTATTTGTGGGCAAGACCTGAAATCTTCCTAAGTTCCTGTTTTCTTCCTGAATTCTGGCCACTCTCCAGAATAGGCTCATGATTTTGTGACCAAGATAGGTACCACCTCCAAGCTCTGTGACTTGGCCATGTACTGGATAGCTGAAGGGAATGGCGAGAATCTCAGAAAACTCAGATATCAATGTTACCAGGAAAGTCTCAGTGGAGAAACCCTGCTTTGGGACTTTTGCTTACCTATTGTTCTATAGCACTGAATGTCAGGAAGGTCTTTGCCTAAGGCCACCCCGTTGTGAAGCCTGAATAAAACAGTTCTCTAATGTAAATGAATGGGCATCACCTGTCCCTTTTTGAGTAATTGATTTCGAAAGGGATGTGTCTGAATCAGCCTGTTGGCCCTGTGTGAGGCTGTGGCTTAGATTCTCAGCACCTGATGGATCTAAAGAAAGATGCCATGTGTGCATCCAAAACCAAAATGGCCAAAAGAGTACTCATTATGGATGAAGTCTCTCGCCTTCCTCTGTAAGTTTCCTGACCTCCATAAGGTGAGAATAGGAATCCTTTGGGTCAAATGAGTTTTTCAAAGCCCTTCAGAGTCTAGCCCATTGGTGCTTGGGTTTTCTCATGACCCCAATCCACATGAAGAATCTAAACCCCACAGTCAGTAGGCCTCAAATTGGAGAAGTGGAACAGTAATAATGGTAGGCCTATTTGATCACTCCTGGTTCAGAGGAAGGGTTTCCAGGCCACCCTGACTTTAGGCAAATGACGGGCAAGGGAGCTTATTTTGGACACTGTCTTGTCCAGCGCCCCTCATAGAAACCTCCAGCTAGAGGTTATGATGAGTGTCTATGTGGAAAAGATGAGGGCCATATGGGAGTGTTTTCGTTTAAATTTTGGTCATTTGTGTGGCGATTGGAAGAAATCACTGGGTCCACCTGGGCTTGAACTCTAGTGTGAATCCCTATAGAGACTGAATTCTGAAACTGACCTCAGAAAAGTATTGCCATGAGCTTTGTTGGGATTTTAGGAGCCCACGCATGAGAGTAGCCCTTATAAACTTAGATCAAGGCCACAGAGCACTGGGAATCTCAGCCAAGATAATCCATGATTTTCTTCTTAAAGTCTTGGCAGCCATAGCTGAGAGTCAAAACACACATGTACCTCACATTGTAGACTTCAATTGGACTGGCTTCATGTGACCTTTTGACAACTCTTTGGGAAGCCTTGCCTATGAGAGTTCTCCAGAGTTTCATTGAAATGAGCTTCCTCAACATTTAATGGTTTTTGAAAACCACAGTTCCTCCAACTTCATCCTCAAAAAAATGGCTAGATAAACACCATAAAATTTTTGGAATTCCCATGACCAGGTGGCACTGGAGAATCTTTGGATGTCCTATTGCTAATCATGAGTGTATCAGACAGTGCCTTGACTGACTAGGTTTCTTGAAAATTGTGTAGAACAGAGATGCCAGTAAGTTGGAGCCTGCAAATTAGTGGGCCTAGAGCAGTGGTGTGAAGGTGTGTGATAAAATGTGTGGTGGGGCCATGTGGATCTGCCACTGGCTTCCAAATGGCTTGTGAATGACATGGTACAGCCAGCAGAACCTTCCATGTAAAGGCATCTTTTTGTATAGGGAGATTTCAAGGCAATGTTCAGAATCAGGTTGCTATGGACAAAGGGGCAACCCATGTGGGATAGAATCCTGGTTGGTGCATTCACATGCAGACCATGACCTCCACACGTGACAGAACTCCCTCCAGCACTGTGTCCCAGTTGATCTCCTTGTATTTCATGAAGAAAATACCAAAGTCCCAGTGCAGCAGCAAGAACCACCACGAAAAGTGGAGGAGGACCAAATGGCTTCACAGTTCACACGGTGAGTCACTTAGCTCCCAGTGGCCATAGTTTAACTACAAAGAGAGTATTCGCACTGCTGCCTCATGTTCATTGGAAAATTAGAAACAATGTCCTCCAGGTCACATAGATGCAGACGCAGCTTTGATGGTCTCACTAGAAAGTAAGCTAAAGCTACTGACAACAACATATATTTCAAGTGCCCAACCTCAGAGGCAGTTTATCAAGAAGTCTTTAGGCCAGCAGAACTCCATGTTTGTGGAGTGTTTACCATGTGCCTTACTTTTGGAAACTGCTCTACCACTTCCAAGTTTGTGAAATCCTGAGTATATTCCATTCCACATATGCATTCACAGATTTTCTAACTCTTCTCCTCTAATTGTGTCTTACTTGGGGCGAAGTTAATGTCAAGGCATTGTTGTGGATGAGAGTGGGAAGATTTTTGTGTAGCACATATATGCATACACATTGGATTCATTTTCCAATTTTCCATTCGAAATACTTAATCCCTGACACTAACTCATAAACTACTAGACTCTGACTGCTAATCCTAATATGATGGAGAAAACTAACCCAAACAGAATAGAAATACAAGCAGTTCAAAGGAGGCATGGTGTATATTTGGACTTGCCATTTGCATTATGAAGGGTAGGTGTTATAAATCTAGTTAATTTTTAATTGAAATAGTTCTCCTTGTGTTTTTAAAGTTAATAAATATATAAATTCCTGTCTCCCTTTCCCTGTAGCCTATTCAGAACATGTATTTTTAAATGCACATATAGAATCCTACCTGGTATCACATGTACATTCTTGTGAGGTGGCTGACTTGGCAGATACAAATTATGAGAAGAGATCACTCCTCCTAAACCCTGTTGGATCTTAAAATTCAACCTATGGGTGAGCTTCCTAGTTGAACAACATTAAACATAAATCCATGTTCAGTAAAAGAAATATTTTTGCATCTGTGGATGATATATATTTCATGATAAATTTCGATTGGCATATATATTGGTAATTTAATGTCTCTGCATGTGTGTTTTTTGTATATATATACTCTCCAGATTTTTCAAAATATGAAATATATGTGTCTTATATACACTCCCTAAATTCATTCATGTTCATGTGTATGGATTTATAATCACGTATTCACAAGATTATTCTCAGAAATATTCATCCACCTGAAATACATATTTGTTACCAGTACTGAAAACTAACTTTAGTTAACGTTGCATACAAATACTAAATTTGTACAGTAACTGACCCAGTTTAACATCAATGCAAGTAGATTACTATGGGACATGATGTGTATTTTGACATTCATTTTTATTCAACACTGCTACATTACTATTTCTTCAATTTATGCACATCATAAGATATATATTTCATCCACAAGTTAGCAAACTTATAGGCATTTGTTTCACTTTCAATAACTTCCTGCTTCAGAACACATGGATTCCTCCAGGTTTCTTGTCTGGTCTTTTCATGAGACTTCTTTCCAAACACATTATTTTCAACTTCCATAATCAATTTTGAAGGAAAACTCACACACTCTTCATGATAAATCATAATCCTAATATAACGTTTAGATGTTTTACTGGTTGGAATGAATGTATGTATATCAATATAAGATTTCCTTTATATTTTCAGATATCAATTGAATCCATTATTAAATTTGGAATCCATTATATTATTTATTCACAGTATTGTCTATTCATGCATTATCTCTATATTCATATCACAGGGTACACCTATTTGTACCCCCAATAATAATTTGTACATTTCGACACAGAAGCAATGGTCACACTTATTATTTTACCAATGTAAATGTCAGGCGAGCATCGGAGGAAGAGACTACCAGGGACTGTCTAATGCAACAGCCAAAAGTTTATGGGGGTCCAACATGCTGGGGCTCAGAGCTCCCTTGAATAGAGCAGAGAGCCCTGAGAACAGCTTAAGCAGAGCTTATATACTTTCCTTGGAGAGGGCAGGGAGGGAAGATTATTGATGGGTCAGCGCGAGTGGGCAGTTTGCGTGCAAATGGGTGAGGGAGTACATTCTGCAGTTTTGCAGTTGGTACAGAACATTCAGGGAACAAGATTAGCGAACAGTTCTCAAGATATCAACAGTGTTTTGTTAAGCATACCGTAAAACTGGAAGTGACAATTACCTATTTTATTTACCTTTCATTCCCCACTTTCTTTTGGTTACATTAAATCATAATAGTGATCATTGAGGATGTCACATTTTATGTTTGCTAGTGTGGTATATTGATTTCTGATTACCATAAGTTTAACTTGTCCAATTTGAGCTTGGAGAAAGGAAACTACACGGTTGAGCAAACAGGGTCCTACAGTTAGCAATAATGTGAGGATTATTAATGGACCGGCCAGGGCTGATAAAAGCATAGTTACCCAGGGGGACTCTGTGAACCAAGACTCAAACCACCCTTTTTGGGCCTCTCTCTCTTGTTGATGCTCTTCAATGCGTCTTCTTAATTTAATCATAGATTCTTTTACAACTCCAGTATGGTAGGCATAATAACAACATTCTTCCCTCAATGCAGGACAAAGGCCCCTTCTCTCATGAAGAGGAGGTCGAACCCTCGCCTGTTCTGTAAAACAACTTCAGAGAGAGAGGTTAAAGATTCTTGTAAAGCTGTGATGGTGGTTTTTTAATATCTTTAAGTTTTGGTCTATTGCTGCTTCTAATTGGGTCATTTGTTGTGTCCCATGGATTAGGGCAGTGGTTCCTGTGCCCTTCTCTGCAGCAACTACTATTCCTCATAGGATGGCTAAAGTGAAGGATACAGGTTGCCAGCGGAACCGGGTTGTATGCCCCCCTATTTGAAATTTAAATGATCCTGCCTCATGATAGAGCACTCGGGGAAACATCTGCACCATTACATAATTAATCACATCTGTTGATAATTTTATGAATAAACAATGTTTAAGTATATAAAATTATACTGTTGTAGGTATGGACAAGGCAAGGCACCTAAGGTAGCACCAAAGATAGGGAAACAGTCCTATTTGGTTGCAACCGGATATAGAGGGCATTGCTTCTGTTGTAATCAATTAATCCCCTGAATCCCAAGTTTAGGTAGTTTCAGAATTTTGTACCCAACATGTAAGGGAAAAGACTCAGAAATTCACAGTCTGCAGAAGTTCACAAAAAGCAGTTTTTGGTTCTGTTTTTATTTTCCTCTTCTCTGGGAAAGATAACTTATTAAGGACACCTGGGAGGGGGAGAGCTTTTTTCTTCTCTTTTATTTTCTCCCTGCCAGCTGTTACCATGGAGCCCAGTTGGTAACTTCTTTATCTTGGAAATGTAGCCATCTCTGGAAGCCTCAGCTCAAGGCCAGAGGCCTTGTTCACATATTTTGTGAAAAACTAGTAAGGGGGTGTCTAGCTTAGAAGGGCTGATTTTTCCAGCCAGTGGCCAAGTATAACAGAGCAACACGAAAAGAGGAAGTTTATCTACACTGAACTCTTTTATAAAGACTTTGTTGCTGAAAGTCCTAAAGTCAGCCACGATGAAGACTTCTGGAGAAGGCCATTTAAGATTTTTCTGTGGGCCTGGTACAGAGGGGAAGACGGGGAAGGCGGGGGGTGAGAGCAGTTCTGTGGTTCTGAGAATGAGGAAAAAGAGATATAAAAGAATAATGGGAAAAGGGTTTGGGATTTTCCTGGCAACAAAACTTGAGCAGTAGAACAGGTAGAGCAGATGGGAAGACGGGAATGAGTATCTAAAAAGCCTGTGAGGGACTTTAAATTCTTAGTAACCTGTTTTTAGTGATGACAAAGCAACTTTAAAGGCCATTTTCATTACATCTTGGATAGGCGTCTGAGGGCACTCCTCAGCTGGTTTGAGCTTTGTGTTAGCTGGTAAGAGGACCTGGTGGGACCCGGTGTGGGCACTGACAGGAGAAGAGAGGAGTGAGTGGGTGGAAGGGTACCTCAGTACCTGCTGCCTCAGCATGGGGGCAATGGTCTGAGAACCAGAGGAGGTTTGGGGTTTTGATCTAGTAATTGGAGGGGAGAAATCAGGTTGTTGATGTGAGAGTGACAGCAGAGAATCTGGAGCAGAAGGATCTATTGGAGAAACATATTTTGTGATGTGAGCAAAGGAGGGAAAAGGCCTACACATAGGGGAATTTTCTTCAATCCTTTTGATCACTTGCCGAAGTGGAAATAGTCACACAGAATTTGAGGATCTAGAGACCCCTCTGGGGGCCATCGGTTTTGGTTGTCTAATTGGCAATATGGCCAATGCTGTGAACTGAATTTGATGAGGAGTTTGGGTTCCACCAGGCAGCCCCTGTATGCTCACATCCCCATGACTTACGGAAGAAGACGGCTTTTCCCCCACACAGCCGTTGTTGTTTGTGGCTTTGATAGTCCACCGGGCAAACATAGTAATCTAGGCTAGCCAACCTGCATCAGGCTTGCGTGTTCCTACATCCATAATGTTTGTTTCCATTATCTATGGTACGGGAGAAATTTAATGGAATTTTAGTGGGATCCTCTTCATCAGAGATATCCCAATTGGAAAGACGTATACCCAGCTGACAAATATCTGGGTGGAGAGTTGGCCACCAGGTCCCTAAGGGGGCTGTATGTGAGACAGACCATACTTCTTGTCTAATTGGATTTGTGATCAGCCATCGCTGCTGAATGGGCTGATGATGGTTAGGACTAGTGGTGGCCAAGGGGAGAGTCTATAGCCTTATCCACATGGCAAATATGCAATTTGAAAGGGTTACCAGTCTTTTCCACTTTCAAGCCAGTGTCTGGACAGGGCACAGGCTTGAGATGAGAATTAGGATCCAGGAAGTGATTCCGTCTACCTTTACCACTGTAGGTTTTATAATTAGCACCTGGTATGGTCCTGTCCAGCGGGGTTCCAGGGATGACACCTGATGTCATCTTATGTAGATGAAGTCTCTTTTTTGATATCGATGTGGAGTCTCCTCTTCACCAGGTTGGTAGGCAGTGGCCAGCTGTTTTGACAGGTATCCCTGAGTTCTTTCAATAGCTTTAAGTTTGTCAAGCAAGGGGGTGTGGAAGGGATCGGTAGGTCTTAGAGTTGTGGTTAGGTCCTTACTGGAGGAGGGGCCCCATAGAGAATTTTATAGGAGGTGAGGTTACACAAAGAAACAGAGGGAGTATTTCTTGCATGAAACAGTGCATAAGGCAGGAGCATAGTCCAATCTTTGATGCCCTCTCTAAGCTTAATTTCGTTAAGGTCTCTTTAATGGTTCTATTAATTTTTTTAACCTGTCCTGAGCTCTGGGGTCTATAAGCACAATGTAACTTCCAATTTATCCCCAGGATCCTGGCTAACCCCTTACTTACCTCGGCCATGAACGCCGGTCCATTATCAGACCCTATTACCTTAGGTAGGCCGTATCATAGAAAAATATCTTTCAGGATTTTCTACCACCATTTGTGCCTTTTTTTTTTTGTGGGGAAGGCTTCAATCCATCCTGAAAATATATCTACAAACACTAGGAGATATTGAAGTCCATACCTTGCTGGCTAAATTTCAGTAAAGTCCACTTCCCAGAATTTCCTGGTCTGGTTGCTCATAGGCGCTTTCCTACAGGAAGCTTGGAAGGGTAATTGTTCTATTGACAGAACGGACAGGGTTTTGTTACCCGTTCAGTTATGTCCTTTCGCTGTGAGTTGGTTGGTGGAAAACTCTGTTCTTGATCCTTCAGGAATGCCTGCAGTTTCTTTGGACCAAGGTGTGTGAATTGATGTACATTTTTAACGTAGTGTAGGGCTTTCTGAAATTGCAGGCTTGGCTCAGTGAAGTTGAGGAGTTCAGTGCCAGTGTCGTAAGATGTTATCAAAAGCTTGCTGGTGCTCAGGGGTCCATTGGAATTGGGCATCTCCCTTTAACAGCGGGTATAAAGGAGAAGTTAAGGACACAAACACAGGAATCCATAACCTGCAAAACCCAGTAGTCCCAAGAAACTCTTTGTGTTGTCTGCTGCTGGGGGGGGGGGGTATCTGCACAACCGTTTGTTTTCTGGGCTCAGTGAGCCAACGTTTACCACCTCTAAGGGAATAGCCCAGGAAGACTACTTCTTGTTGGCAAATTCTGGTTTTTTGGAAGAAGCTCTATACCCGAGTTGAGCAAGCTTACATAATAGTGCTTGGTTCCCAGACTCACAGTTTTCCTTGGTGTTGGCTGCAGTAGCAGGTCATCCACGTATTGAAGCTGGGTGACTTCGGGGTGCATAGTTCTGAAGTTGTTGACATCTCTGTGGAGGGCTTCATCAAAGAGAGTGGGGGAGTTTTTGAACCCCTGTGGGAGTCTAGTCCATGTTAGTTTACCATACGTTCCGGTTTCTGGGTCTACCCACTCAAAAGCAAACAGAAACTGACTGTCTTTATGCAGAGGCATGCAAAAGATAGCATCTTTATGTCCATACCATTTCTACTCAGGGTTCAGAGTGATAAGCAGATTGTACAAATTATTTACCGTGGGGTGAATGTCCTGCACTCTGTTGTTGATCTCTCTTAGGTCTTGAACGGGGATAGTCCCCAGTTCCTGGATTTTTTACTGGTAGCAGGGGAGTGTTCCAGGCCGATTGACAGGGCCTTAGGACCCTAAAGCCAGATATTTCTGAATATGGGGCCTTAACCCATCTTTAGCATTTTTGCTCAGAGGATGTTGTTTGACATTGATTGGGGAGGCTGAGGTTTTTAACTCCACTGTTCTTGGAGGTTGTTTCATGGCTAGTCCTAACCCAACAATTTTTGCCCAGGCATCTGGGTAATCTGTTATCCATTTCTGGGGTAGCTTGCCTGTTTGATCATTCTTGGGGTGTGTGAAAATTGGATGTTCATCTTTGACTGACATTTATAAAGCCATGACTATAGGAGTTTTTAATGAAGGATTTAGAAATTTCATTTTGGGGCCTTCGGGGTTAAAAGTTGTTTTGGCCCGGAGCTTACTGAGCAGATCTCTGCCCATCAATGGGGCCAGGCATTCTGGGATTACTAGGAAGAAATGTTGGATTTTTCCTTTCCTCATGTCCATGGTCCTCTTAGTTGTCTAAGTCTGATATTTACTGCTGTTAGCCCTTTGAACTAGAGACCTTTTATTTGATAGAGGGCCCAGTGGGGCCTTAAGGGCTGAGTATACTGCTGCTGTATCCACTTCAAAGTTTATGGGGTCCCCTTCACTTCAAAAGTTACCCTGAGCTCGGGGAAGGGATCTGAGCCCCGACATTCTCAGTCAACCTCCAGAGTAAGAAAGGCTGTCTGGCGTGGCTGTCTCTTTCTAGGGCACTTTTTGGCTCAGTGTTCTTTTTCTTTACAGTAGGCACATTGATCTGAGGCCAAGGGTGGCCTCTGGTGGGGACCCAGGTATCGTTTCTTGTCTCCCTGTTTCTTAATTTCTGGCCTATTTATTGTTGTGACCAGGACCTTAGTTAATACCTTCATCTGTCTTTTTCATCTGTCATCCTCCCTTTGCTCCCTTTCGTTCTCTCTGTTTCTCTCTTATAGGATACTTTCTCGGCTACCCTGAGTAAATCTCTCAAAGTCATATCTTGTAATCCATCTAAGTATTGTAACTTTCTTTTAATATCCAGATCAGCTTGCCCAATGAAGGCCATCATGACATATGTCTTTTGATCCTCTGCCTGAAGATCGCAAGGAGTATATCTCCTATACGCCTCCATAATTCTCTCTAGAAACATAGAGGGATATTCATCAGGCCCTTGAATAATCTCTCTTACCTTGGCCAAATTATTTGGTTGGCTAGCGGCCGGTTGGAAACCCACTATTAGGCCCGGAAATAAGTGGACAGATGCTCCCTACCTTCAAAGGTGTCGGGGTCCCAGTTGGGTCAGTTCAAGGGTAAGCCGGCTTTGATTATGTTGGGAAGTTGTGTTGGTCACCCATCTGGTCCGAGGATATTTTTTTCTAGCTTCCAGAAAGTTTCTCTCTCGTTCCTCTGTCATGAAGAGAATCCCTAGGATTTGTTGGCAGTCATCCCAAGTAGGCAGGTGTGAAAACGCCAGGGAGTTCTTTGAGTTCTTTTAGCCGGGCCAGCTTTCTCCAGGGAAGGAGGGCTGTGTGTGTGACAAGGGGGAGTCATCTGGTGGGCGCTGGGCCGGCCTAGCTTTCTCCAATGGCGGAGAGGCTGAGTCAGCAGCAAAGGAATCACTTAGAGGTTGTTGGGGGTTGGTGGACGACGGCAGCGGATAAGAAGGGTAGGAGAGTCCAGTAGAGTCTTGAGACTCAGGGAGAACAGAGGTTCGAGGAGGAAGAGCAGAGGGTTTGTGAGATAGAATCATGGTGGAAGGAGTAGGAGTGGGCGCAGAGACAAAGAAAGGCTTCACCCATGTAGGAGGAGATTTGCAGAGGTCCTGCAAAGTTAAGATATATGGCTGTTGATCTGGATGTCTATGTGGCCCCGGTTGAAAGACAAAATCTCTGACGTTTCAAATTAGTGGGAAGTAGATGTTTCTAGGGGCTATCCAACTCAAAGGTGGGTCATTCTGAGGCACAGAGGGTCTGCCAGGTCCAGCAATTTACTGAAAAAGAAGATTCTGGGCCTTGCACAGACTTTGGTCCAGTGATCAAGGGTCAGGAAGAGAGGTGTTGAAGTGCTCTGTCCCAAAATGAGAGATACACAAACAGTGAAAGAAATCACACACTACACTGACAAGACAAGACAATAAAGACAGGCAATGGACGTCCAATACTGAGGCCAGGACTGAGTAGCCGGCAAAACCTGATGGGCTGGCAATACTGAATCCGAAGCAAAATATCACTGAGTCAAGGAGACTATTGTTCCTCGAATTCCTGAGTCCTCTGGGGCATCCCCCAGGGACGTGGCCTGTGGCTCTGTGACACGTATGTCAGCCTCTGTCAGAGAGAGCTCACGCTCATCACCAATAGCCATTTTGCCAAGCCCTAACCTGAAACCTAAAACCAAAAAGAGTTCCCTTACTTACCCTGAAAAGAGCCCCTTGGGGATTTTTCATCCGCCGCTGCCGGATCTTGCTCGTGCCTCCAGATGTAAAGGTCGGGCAAGCATCAGAGGAAGAGACCACCAGAGGAATGTCTCAAGCAACAGTAAATGGTTTATTATGGGTCCAGCATTCTGGGGCTCAGAGCTCACTTGAATAGAGCAGAGAGCAATGAGAACAGCTTAAGCAGAGCTTATATGCTTTCCTTGGAGAGGGCAGGGAGGGAAGTTTATTGATGGGTCAGGGCAAGTGGGTGGTTTGCGTGCAAACGGGTGAGGGTATACATTTGCAGTTTGGCAGTTGGGGACAGCACATTCTGGAAACAAGATTAGCAAACAGTCCTCAAGACTTCAACAGTGTTTTGTTAAGCATACAGAAAAACAGTAAGTAACAAGTACCTATTTTATTAACCTTTCACCAAAGCCTAAATGGAAAGTGAGCATGGATTACTAAACACATCCATATCCAGGTTGCCTAACGCTCTCAAATCAATCCTATTGGTGACTACATATTTGTTTCTTCTTAAGATAATATATTCAACCTCAACCCTGTTGAAAATGACTAATCCTATCACTCACTTTATATTTTCCTGATTTCCTAATGTCTCTATTGATATCTGCTTTCCTACATATTTTCCTCAGTTCATCATTGTGACTGACTCTTCACATGTGCTGACATTTACATTCACTCTTTATCCGAAACCCTATTGCTAAAGAACTTTTGGTCCAAATCCTATACTCACTCTTTTTTCTAACATATCGACTATCTTCCTAATCCTAAAGACTATCCCTTTTTGACTGGATGATCTCTTCGACAAGCAATCATCCAAGGTACAAGGTCCTATGCCATTGTATATTGATTTATCTGAGACATCTGTGCAGAACATAATTCAAAGCTAAGTATCCCAATCAACAGCCCAATGCCCTTCCTGGATTCAAATCTTATCTAGATTTCTGTTTTCAAACTTATATTTCACCAATATATTCTTGTAAATATCGCAAGTTCCCAATACCATTATTCATTAAGCAGAATGATTCCTAACTCAAATGAAACATGTTATTAAGCCTAACCATACATTGTTCCCTCAAACTAACTTTACAGAAGAGCCGAGACAGAGTTTATCTTACAATACAGTAATGTAGGGGATCTTCCACCTGCTGAGAACATCAAAGGACCATGCAGAAATTATACCCTGAAGAAGTTGCAGGCAGCTATGAAGGACCTAAGAGGGGAAAAGTCATATTCCATGGCAAACAACAGGGTCAGTATGAAGGGATGTGTCTGAATCAGCCTCTCCTTTCGTAATGTAGAGAACTGATGAAACCATGCCTGTGTGGAGAGCTGTTTACAGGTGCCTATGGTTGATATACCATTCTAACTTGTGAAAGTGTCAAAGGAAGTAGGGGCAGCCTCAATTTCATGGGACCTTTCGAAGCAACTGTTAGGACAAAGTGGTGGCCAAGGTAGTGACCTCATTCAGTTCCTAAAGAAAGTGACCTCACCTCTCTTCCTTGGTGATCAAAAAATCTGAAATTGTGATGCAGGAAGCCAGGCACCCAGAGCCAGTCCCAGTCCCAGTCCCAGTGGTCTCACTTGTTTGGATTTACCAAGGACAGAGTCAGTCTTCCTTGGTACCGACTGATATGAGGATTGTCAAATGGCAGAAGAGCTCTGAAGAGGGGCCTTTCCTGAGAAAGCAGGTATTGGTTCACCACTGGCTCCTGACAACTTCACAGTGTTGACCAAGGAGACCAGATCTGAGAAAGGACAGGCCATTTCAGGGGAACATAGTATGGCCCACCAGTTAGAGGACACTCTAGATAGTCACAGACCTACTTGGGTTAAGGAGGTGCCTTTGTGGGTGTTCAGTGAGTTTGTGCTTTTCTCTCATGTTCTGAGAATAGATAGAAAAGGCAGTTTTTTTGGGTTGGAGTGGACTGTTTCTAGTAAGTCGTTTGACAAGGCTAGTGTTTCTAAGTCTTGAGTATCCCACTGTGTCCGTGGTTGTAGACATTAAAAAAGAGAAGGCATCAAAGGATGTGTCCTGTCTAGTAGAAAACTTCCCAGCATTCATCCTGCCTAATTGAAGAATGGACTTTGGTTTGCCTTATGGATGGGCAACACCTACTAAATTCCTAAGTTCCTGTTTTCTTCCTGAATTCTGGCCACTCTCCAGAATAGGCTCATGGTTTTGTTTCCAAGATATGTACCACCTCCAAGCTCTGAGACATGTCCATATACTTGATAGCTGTAGAGAATGGGAACATCTTAGAAAACTCAGATATCAGTGTGACCCGGAAATTCTCAGTGGAGAAACCCTGCTTTGGTTCATTTGCTTACCTATGGTTCTGTTGTCCTGAATGTCAGGAAGGTCTTTGCCTCAGGCCACCCCTTTGTGAAGCCTGAAGAAAACAGTTTTCAAATGGAAATGAATGGGCATCACCTGTGGATCTTTGCTTAATTGCTTGTAAAAGGATGTGTCTAAATCAGCCTCTTGGCCCTGTATGAGGTTGTGGCTTAGATTCTCAGCACATGATGGATCTAAAGATAGATTGCATGTGTGCAATCAAAACAAAAATGGCCAAAATCTGTCATTGTTGATGAGTCTCTTGCCTTCCTCTGTTAGGATTCTGACCTCTATCAAGTGAGAATAGGGATCCTTTAGGTCAAATGAGTTCTTTGAAGAACTGCAGAGGTGCTTGTGTTTTCTTGTGACTCCAAATCACTTAAAGAATCTATCCCTGAGAGTCAGTAGGCCTCAAATTGGAGAAGAAGGCCTATTGGATCACTCCAGGTTCACAGGAAGGGTGACCATGCCACCCTGACTTTAGGCAAATGAGGGGCAAGAAAGATTATTTCGGACACTCTCTTGGGATGCGTCCCACATGAAAAACTCCAGCCAGAGGTAATGATGAGTGTCTCTCTGGAAGAAGGTGAGGACCATGTGGAAGTGTTTTGGTTTTAATTGTAGTCATTCGTGTGGCAGTTGGAAGAGATGACTGGATCCACCTGGGTTGAACTCTGGTGTCATTCCCCTTAAACACTCAGTTCTGGATCAATCATCAAAGAAGTATTGCCATGAATTGTGTTAAGAATTTAGGAGGCCATGCATGAGAATCTCCATTGGAAACTGAGATCTAGTCCTAGGGTGGCTTTCCACAGAGCACTGGGAATCTCAGCCAGGATATCAAATTATTTTTTTCTGAAAGACTTGGAAGCCATATTTGCTAGTCAAAACACACATGGACCTCAATTGTAGACCTCGATGGGCCTGGATTCATGTGACTTTTAGGCCACTCTTTGGGAAGCCTTGCCTGTGAGAGTTCTTCAAATTTTTCATTGAAATGAGCTTCCTCACCATTGAATGATTCCTGAATGATTTGAAAGCCATAGTGCTTCCAACTTCATAATTGAAAATTGGCTAGATAAATACCATGAAATTTTTGAAATTCCAATGACCAGGTGGCAATGAAGAACATTTGGATGTCCTGTTGCTGATCACGAGTGTACCAGACAGTGCCTTGATTGACTGGTTTTGATGAAAATGGTGTAGAACAGAGATCTCAATAATTTGGATCCTGCTGAGTAGTGGGCCTAGAGCAGTGGTGAGCAAATGTGTGATAAAACATCTGAGGTGGGGCCATGTGGATCTGCCATTGGCTTCCAAATGGCTTGTGACTGACATGGTGCAGCCAGCAGACCCTTATATGTAAAGGCAACTTGTTATATGGAGAGGTTTCAGTGCAATGTTCAGAATCAGGTTGCTATGGTCAAGGGGGCATCCTATGTGGTATACAAGCCCTGTTGGTGCATTCTCCTGCAGACCCTGATCCACCACACGTGACAGAACTCGCGGCAACACTCTGTCCCAGTTGAACTCCTTGTATTTCGTGAAGCAAATACCAAACTCCGAGTGCAGCAGGAAGAAACATTAGGAAAAGTGGAGGATGATAAAATGGCTTCGCAGTCCATATGGGGAGACACTTAGCCCCCAGTGGCCACAGTTTACATACAAGAGAGAATTCAGCACTGCTGCTTCATGTTTATTGGAAAATTATAAACCATGTCCTCCAGATCACAGAGATGAAGACGCAGCTTTGATGGTCTCACTGGAAAGGAAGCTAAAGATCCTCACAAAAACATATATTTCAAGTGCCCAACCTAGAGACAGTTTCTCCAGACGTCTTTAGGCAGGCAAATCTCCATGTCTGTAGAGTTTTTACACAGTCCCTTACTTTTGGAAACTCCTCTACAATCTCCAAGGTTGTGAACCCTAAGCATTTTCAATTTCAGATATGTATTCAAAGATTTTCTAACTCTTCTCCTCTCATTGTGTCTTACTTGGGGTGAAGGTAATGTCAAGGCATTGTTCTGAATGAGAGTGGGAAAATTTTTTTGTAGTACACATTTGCATACACATTGATCCATTTTCCAATTTTCCATTCGAAATACTGAATCCCTGACACTAACTCATACCCTACTAGACTCTGACTACTAATCCTAATATGATGGAGAAAAATAAACAAAAAAAAAATAAAAATACAAGCAGTTCAGAGGAGGCATGGTGTATAGTTGGACTTCCCTCTTGCATGATAAAGGGTCGGTTTTATAAATCTACTCAATTTTTAATTGAAATAGTCCTCCATGTGTTTTTTTTTAAAGAGAGAGTTAGAGAGGAGAGAGAGAATTCTATAATATTTATTTTTTTAGTTATCGGCGGACACAACATCTTTGTTTGCACGTGGTGCTGAGAATCGAACCCATGCCGCACACATGCAAGGCGAGCGCGCTACGACTTGAGCCACATCCCCAGCTCTCTCCATGCGTTTTTAAAGTTAACAAATATGTGAATTCCTGTCTCCCTTTCTCTGTAGCCTACTCAGCACATGTACTTTTTATATGCACATATAGATTCCTACTTGGTATCACACGTATATTTTTATGAGTTGGCTGACTTGGCAGAAACAAATTGTAAGAAGAGATCAGTCCTCCTAAACGCTGTTGGAACTGAAAATCCAAACTATGGGTGAGCTTCCTATTAGAACAATATTATACATAAACCCATGTTTAGTAAAATAAATATTTTTGCATCTGAGGGTGATATATATTACATGATGAATTACGATTGGCATATATATATTGATACTTTTTAATGAATTTTTGTGTTTTTTTGTCTATATATATATATATATATATATATATATATACATACACTCTACAGATTTTATAAAATATGAAATATATTTGTCTTATATACACTCCATAAATTCATTCATGTTCATGTATGTGGATTTATAATCAACTTTTCACAAGATTATTCTCAGAAATAATCATCTACCTGAAATACATATTTGTTTCCCAGTGCTGAAAACTAACTTCAATCAATGGTGCTTACAAATCCTAATATTTCTACAGTAACTGACCCAGTTTAACATCAATGCAAGTATATTCCTATGGGACATGATGTCTATTTTGACATTCATTTTAATTCAACACTGGTACATTACTATTTCTTCAGTTTTTGCACATCATAGGTTATATATTTCATTCACAAGTTCAGAAATTTATAGGAATTTGTTTCACTTTTAATCACTTCCTGCTTCAGAACACATGTATTCCTCCATATTACTTGACTGGTCTTTTCATGAGACTTCTTTCCAAACACATTATTTTCGATTTCCATAATCAATTTTGAAGCTAAACCCACACACTCTTCAAGATAAACCATAACATTAATATTACCATTAGATGTATAAGTGGTTGGAATGAATGTGTGAATATCAATATAAGATTTCCTGTACATTTTCACATTTCAATTCAATCCATTATTAAAGTTGGAACCAGGTATGCTATTTATTCACAGTATGGTCTATTAATGCATTATCTCTATATTCATAGACACAGTGTACACCTCTTTGTTCCCCCAATACTAATTTATACCTCTTCAAAACATTGCTCCCAAAAATGGTAGAAGAAATAAACATGTCACCTTATCTATCTATCTATCAATATATATATTTCTTTTTTTATCACAGTAATATTCTGGACACAAAAAACAAAGGTCATACTCATGATTGTATCAAAGCCTAAATGGAAAGTGAGCATGGATTACTAAAAACAACCATATCCAGGTTGCCTAATGCTCTCAAATGTAAATCCTATTGGTGACTACATATTTGTTTCTTTCTAAGATTATATATTCAACTTCAAGCCTGTTGAAAATGTCTAATCCTATCACTCAGTTTATACTTTGCCTGATTTCCTTATATCTCTATTGATATCTGCTTTCCTACATATATTCCCCAGTTCATCATTGTGTCTGACACTTCACATATGCTGATATTTACATTCAATGTCTACCCGAGACCCTATTGCTAAAGAAATTTTGGTCTAAATCCTATACTCACTCTTATTTCTAAACCTACTGACTATCTTCCTAATCCTACTGACTATTGCTTTTTGACTCGATGTTCTCTTCGACAATTAATCATCCAAGGTATAAGGTCCTAAACCATTGTATTTCAATTTGTCGGAGACATATATGCAGAACATAATTCAAACCTAAGTATCCCACTCAAGGACCCAATGCCCTTCTGACTTCGAATCTTACCTAGATTTCTGTTTTCATACTTACATTTCACCTATATATTCTTGTAAATATCACAGGTTCCCAATACCATTATTCATGGGGCAGAGAGATTCCTAACCCAAATCAAACATGTTATTAACCCTAAACATACACTGTTCCCTCAATCTAACTTTACAAAAGAGGAGGGACAGAGTTGGTCTTACAATACAGGAATGTAGGGGATCTTCCACCTTCTGAGAACATCAAAGGTCCATGCAGAAATGATCCCTGGAGAAGATATAGGCAGCTATGAAGGACCTGAGAGAGGAAAAGTCATCTTTTATGGTAAACAACCTGGTCAAGATGAATGGATGTGTCTGAATCAACCTCTATCTTCTAAATGTAGAGAAGATGGACCAAATCAGGCCTGTGTGGAGAGCTCTTCCCAGGTGCCTATGGTTGATATACCATTCTAACTTGTGAAAGTGTGACAGAAAGAAGGGACAGACTCCATCTCATGGGACCCTTAGAAGTTACTGTTAGGACAAAGAGGTTGCCAAGGCAGTGACCTCATTCTGTTCCTGAAGGAAGTGACCTCACTTCACTTCCTTGGTGATGGAACTCTCTGAACTTGGGATCCAGGAAGAGAGGCACCCAGAGCCAGTCGCAGTCCCAGTCCCTGTGGTCTCACTTGTTTCAATTTACCAAGCACAGAGTCAGTCTTTCTTAGTACCAACAGATGTGAGAATGGCCAAATGCCAGGAAAGATCTGAAGAAAGACCTTTCTGAGAAAGCAGGTATTGGTTCACCGCTGGCTCCTGACAACTGCACAGAGTTGGCCAAGGAGACCAGATTTGAGATACAACAGGCCATTTTGGGGGAATATAGTATGGCCCACCATTCAGAGGACACTCCACAAAGGAGGTGCCTTTGTGGGTGTAGGTGTGTGTATGGTTTTTTCTCAAGTTCTGAGAAGATGTAAGAAAGGCTGTTTGTTTGAATTGGCGTGGACTGTTTCTAGTAAGTCCTTTGACAAGGCGAGTGCTTCTATGTCTGTGTATCCCACTCTGTCCGTGGTTGTAGACATTAGAAAAGAAAATGCATCAATGGATGTGTCCTGTCTAGGAGAAAGCTTCGCAACATTCATCCTGCCTGATTTATTAATGGACTGCAGCTTTCCTTATTGAAGGGAAACACCTGCTATCTTTCAAAGTTTCTGTTTACATCCTGAATTCTGGACACTCTCCAGAATTGCCTCATTGTTTTGTGTCCAAGATATGTACTACCTCCAAGCTATGTGATATGGCTATGTACTGGATAGCTGAAGGGAAAGGCGAGCATCTCAGAAAACTCAGATATCAGTGTGAACAGGAAAGTCTCAGTGGAGAAACCCTGCTTTGTGCGTTTTGTTTACCTATTGTTCTGTTGCCCTGAATTTCAGGAAGGTTTTTGCCTCAGACCACTCCTTTGTGAATATCAATTCAATCCATTATTTAAAGTGGAACCAGCTATACTATTTATTCACAGTATGGTCTATTCATGCATTATCTGTATATTCATAGACACAGGGTACAGCTTTTTGTACAACCAATACTTATGTATATGTCTTCAAAATATTACTCGCAGAAATGGTGAAAGAAATACTCATGTCACCTAATCTACATATACATTTTATCACAGTAATATTCTGGACACAAAATGCAAAGTTCACACTTATTATTGTACTAAAGCCTAAATGGAAAGTGAACATGGATTACTTCCATGTTCAGGTTGCCTAATGCTCTCAAATATCAATCCTATTGGTGACTACATATTTGTTTCTTCCTAAGATTATATATTCAAAATCAACCCTGTTGCAAATATCTAATCATATCACTCACTTTATACTTTGCCTGATTTTGTAATATCTCTTTTTTTATTGTTACGATGAGCCAATTTAGTACTTTTTTAATTTTTTTTTTCATCTTTCATACATTTGATTCAAGTGAGTTATGCATTTCCATTTTTACCCCAAATACAGATTGCAGAATCACATCAGTTACACATTCACAATGTTTACATAATGCCATATTAGTGACTGTTGTATTCTGCTGACTTTTCTATCCCCTACTATCCCCCCTCCCCTCCCCTTTCATCTTCCCTCTCTACCTCATCTGTTGTTGTTCCGTTCTCTCCCTTCCCCCCCTTTCCCCTCACAACCTCGTATATGTGATTTCGTATAACGATGAGGGTTCTTTCCGTTTCCATGCAATTTCCCTTCTCTCTCCCTTTCCCTCCCATCACTTGTCTCAGTTTAATGTTAATATTTTCATCATGCTCTTTCCCTCTGTTCAGTTCTTAATTGCTCTCCTTAAATCAAAGAAGACATTTGGCATTTGTATTTTAAGGATTGGCTAGCTTCACTTAGCATAATCTGCTCTAATGCCATCCATTTCCCTGCAAATTCCATGAATTTGTCATTTTTTAGTGCTGCATAATACTCCATTGTGTATAGATGCCACATTATTTTTTATCCATTCATCTATTGAAGGGCATCTAGGTTGGTTCCACAGTCTGCCTATTGTGAATTGTGCTGCTATGATCATTGATGTGGCGGTATCCCTATAGCATGCTCTTTTATGGTCCTCAGGGAATAGTCCGAGGAGGGCGATAGCTGGGTCAAATGGTGGTTCCATTCCCAGCTTTCCCAGGAATCTCCATACTGCTTTCCATAATGGCCGCACCATTTTTCAGTCCCACCAGCAATGTACAAGTGTACCCTTTTCCCCACATCCTCGCTAGCACATATTATTGTTTGACATCCTAATGGCTGCCAATCTTACTGGAGTGAGATGGTATCTTAGGGTGGTTTTGATTTGCATTTCTCTGACTGCTAGAGAAGGTGAGAATTTTTTCATGTACTTATTAATTGATTGTATGTCTTCTTCTGAGAAGTGTCTGTTCAGGTCCTTGGCCCATTTGTTGATTTTGTAATATCTCTATTGATATCTGCTTTCCTACATATTTTCCACTGTTCATCATTGTGACTGACCCTTCAAGTGTGCTGATATTTACTTTCACACTTTAACCCAAACCCTATTGTAAAGCACTTTTGTTCCAAATCCTATACTCACTCTTCTTTGTTAACCTACCGAATATCTATCTAATCCTACTTACTATCCCTTTTTGACTGGATGTTCTCTTCGAATTTTAATCATAAAAGGAACAAGGTCCTATGCCATTGTATATCGATTTATCTGAGATATCTGTGCACAACGTAAATCAAAGCTAAGTATCCCAATGAAGGGCCCATTGCCCCTCTGGGCTTCAAAATTACCTAGACTTTCTTTTTTCATTTATATATTTCACCTCTATATTTTTAAAAATATCGCAGGTTCCCAATACCATTATTCATCCAGCAGAATGATTTCTAACCCAAATCAAACATTTTATTAACCCTAACAATACACTGTTCCCTCAATGTAAATTTAAAGAAGAGCAGGGACAGAGTTGGTCTTACAATACAGGAATGTAGGGGATCTTTCACCTGTTGAGAACCACAAGTTCAATGCAGAAATGATCCCTGGAGAATATGTAGTCAGCTATGGAGGACCTGAGAAAGCAAAAGTAATCTTCCATGGCAAAATACCTGGTCAGGATGACGGGATGTGTCTGAATCAGAACCTCTCTTCTCAATGTAGAGGAGATGGACCAAACCAGGCCTGTGTGGAGAGCTATTACCGGGTTCCTATGGTTGATATACCATTCTAACTTGTGAATGTTTCACAGGAAGTAGGGGAAGCCTCCATCTAATGAGACACTTGGAAGCAACTGTTAGGATAAAGTGTTTGCCAAGGCAGTGACCTCATTCAGTTCCTGAAGGAAGTGACCTCACCTTACTCCCTTGGTGATGGAACTCTCTGAACTTAGAATCCTGGAAGCCAGGCACACAGAGCCAGTCCCAGTACCAGTCCCAGTGGGTTCACTTGTTTGGAATTACCAAGGACAGAGTCAGTCTTTCTTTGTACCTACTGATGTTAGAATGGCCAAAAGCCAAGAGAGCTCTGAAGAGGGGCCTTTCCTGAAAAAGCAGATAGTGGCCCACCGCTGGCTCCTGACAACTTCATAGAGATGGCCAAGGAGACCATATCTGAGACAGGACAGGACATTTCGGGGGAACATTGTGTGGCCCACCAGTCAGAGGACACTCCATAGAGTCACAGACCTACTTAGGGGAAAAAGGTGCCTTTGTGGGTGTGGTTGTGAGTTTGTGATTTTGTCTCATGTTGTGAGAATAGGAAAAAAAGGTGGTTTGTTTGGTTTGGAGTGAACTGTTTCTCGTAAGTCGTTTGAAAAGGAGAGTGTTTCTATGTCTGTGTATCCCATGGTGTCCGTGGTTGTAGACATTAGAAAAGAGAGTGCATCAATGGATGTGTCCTGTCTAGTAGAAAGCTTCCCATTTCATCCTGCCCAATTTATGAATGGTTTGCGGCTTTACTTAAAGATGGGCATAACCTAATACATTCCTAATTTCCAGGTTTATTCATGAACTCTGTTCACTCTCCAGAATAGGATCATGGTTTTGTGTCCAACATATATACCACCTCCAAGCTCTGTGACATGGCCATGTACTGGATAGCTGAAGGGAATGGCGAGCATCTCAAAAAACTCAGATATCAGTGTGACCAGGAAAATCTCAGTGGAAAAACCCTGCTTTGGGCATTTTGCTTATATATTGTTCTGATGAACTGAATGTCAGGAAGTTCTTGCTCTGGCCACCCCTTTGTGAAGCCTGAAGTAAACAGTTTTCAAATGGAAATGATTTGGCATCACCTGTGGCTCTTTGCTTAATTGCTTTGGAAAGGGATGTGTCTGAATTAGCATCTTGGCCCTGTGTGAGGTTGTGGCTTAGATTCTCAGCACCAGATGGATCTAAAGAAAGATCCCATGTGTGCATCCAAAACCAAAATGGCAAATACACCAGTCATTGTGGATAAAGTCTCGCTTTCCTCTGTGAGGTTCCTGACCTCTATCAAGTGAGAATAGGGATCCTTTGTGTCAATTGAGTTCTTCAAAGCCCTGCAAAGGTGCTTGGGTTTTCTCATGACTCTAATTTACATAAAGAATCTATACCTCTAACTCAGTAGGCCTCAAATTAAAGAAGCGGTGCAGTATTAACGGCATGCCTATTTGATCACTCCGGGTTCACAGGAAGTATGTCCAGGCCACCCTGACTTTAGGCAAATGAGGGGCAAGGGAGCTTATTTTGTACACTGTCTTGGAATGTGCCCCTCATGGAAACCTCCAGCCAGAGGTTAGGATGAGTATCTATATGGAAAAAGATGAGGGCCATGTGGGAGTGTTTTGGTTTAATTGTGGTCATTATGTGGCTGTTAAAGGAGATGCCTGGGTCCACATGGGCTTGAACTCTGGTGTGATTACACTTAGAGAGTGCATTCTGGATCTGATCTCAGAGAACTTGTGCCATGAATTGTGTTGGGATTCTAGGAGGGCACGCATGAGAGTCTCCCTTGGAAACTGAGATCTAGGCCCAGGGTGGCTTTCCACAGAGCACTGGGAATCTCAGCCAGGATACCACATGATTTTTTTTTTCTGAAAGACTTGGTAGGCATAGGTGACAGTCAAAACACACATGGACCTCACATTGTAGACCTCAATGGGTCTGATTTTATGTGACTTTTTGGCCACTCCCTGGGAAGCCTTGTCTTTAACAGTTCTACAGAGCATTCATCGAAATGAGGTTTCTCATCATTTAATGGTTCCTGTACAAATTGAAATCCACAGTGCCTCCATCTTCATCCGTGAAAAATGGCTAGATAAATACAATAAAATTATTGAAATTTCCATGACCAGGTGGCACTGGAGAAAATTTGGAAAACCGGTTGCTGATCATGAGTATACCAGACAGTGCCTTGATTGACTAGGTTTCATCAAAATGGTGTATAACAGAGATGCCAGTAAATTGGAGCCTGCTGAGTAGTGGGCCTAGACCAGAGGAGGGGAGGTGTGTGATAAAACATCTGTGGTGGGGCCATGTTGATCTTCCATTGGCTTCCAAATGCCTTGTGACTGACATGGTGCAGCCAGCAGACCCTTATATGTAATGGTATCTTGTTATATAGAGAGGTTTCAGGGCAATGTTGAGAATTATGTTGCTGTGGTCAAGGGGAAAAGCTATGTGGAATAGAAGCATTGTTGGTATATTCTCTTGCAGACCCTGACCCACCACACGTGACAGAACTCCCTCAAGCACTGTGTCCCAGGTGATCTTTTTTTTACTTCATAAGCAAATACAGCAGCAAGAAACACCATGAAAATTGGAGGATGAACAAATGGCTTCACAGTCCACACGGGGAGACACTTAGAACCCAGTGGCCACAGTTTACCTACAAAGATCAAATTCAGGACTGGTGTCTCATGTTAATTGGAAAATAAGAAACTATGTTTTACAGGTCACATAGGTGCAGACCCAGCTTTGATGATCTCAGTACAAAGGAAGCTAAAGCTCCTCATAACAACATATGTTTCAAGTGCCCAACCTCAGAGGAAATTTCTCAAGAAGTCTTTAGGCCAGCAGAGCTCCATGTTTATGGAGTGTTCACCCTGTCCCTTACTTTTGGAAACTCCTGTACCACCTTCAAGGTAGTGAACTTCTTAGCATATTACATTCCAGAGAAGTATTAACTGATTTTCTAATTCTTCTCCTCTAATTATGTCTTACTTGGGGCGAAGATAATGTCAAGCCATTGTTCTGGAGGAGTGGGAAGATTTTGTGTGGCACATATTTGCATACACATTGGATACATTTTCCAATTTTCCATTCGAAATACTGAATCCCTGACTCTAAACCCTACCATACTAGACTCTGACTACTAATCGTAATATGATAGAGAATAATAACCAAAACAGAATAGAAATACAAGCAGTTCAGAGGAGGCATGGTGTATAGTTGGAATTGCCTTTTGCATTATATAGGGTAGGAGTTATAAATCTAGTCATTTTTTTTGTTGAAATAGTTCTCCGTGTGTTTTGAAAGTTAACAAATATGTGAATTCCTGTCTCCTTTTCTCTGTAGCCTATTCAGCACATGTAATTTTATATGCACATATAGAATTGTACCTGGTATCACACGTACATTTTTGTCAGGTGACTGACTTGGCAAATACAAATTGTGAGAAGAGATCACTCCTCCTAAATGCTGTTGGAACTGAAAATTCAACCTATGGGTAAGCCTCCTAGTTGAACAACATTATACATAAATCCATGTTCAGTATATGAATATTTTTGGGTCTGTGGATGATATGTATTTCATGATGAATTTTGATTGGCATATATATTGCTAGTTTTTAATGTCTGTGTGTGTGTGTGTGTGTGTGTGTATATATATATATATATATATATATATATATATATATATATATACTCTCCAGATTTTTCAAAATATGAAATATTTGTGTCTTATTTTGCACTCCCTAAATTCATTCATATTCATGTATGTGGATTTATAATCCAATTTTTAAAAAATTATTCTCAGAAATATTCATCCACCTGAAATACATATTTTTTCCTAGTACTGAAACAGTTTTCAGTAAATGGTGCATCCAAATCCTAATATTTCGGCATTGCAAGATGGCTGTGAAGACAGTGTATCACACCCAGTGTACCCTGCCACTGCGCAAGTGAATAACGAGTTAGAGCAATGAAAAACTATCTTGTTAGGATCTTACAGGAAAATGGGTGTTTACCGAAACCTAGAAGAATGATTTCCACCACCGAGGTCCGGTAATTGAGTCTCAAACACAAGCCACTTGTGCAACTGGAGATCCATTCTGATTGATCCGCGTGACCTGCCCTGTGTCTACAAATGGTGAGGCACCACCGAGAAGCGACCAGCAAGCAGGGAGAAACGTTGCTGCGGATTCTGTGGAATCCTGCTGGCTGAGCATCCACTGAGCCCCCAGCTGAATTCGGGATTTCAGACGGGGAAGTTAGCAGTACATTTCTATGCCCCAAAGCAGAAACTCCACAAAGGAAACCAACAGCCACCATCTTGGAGAGCTGAAGTAACCACCACCACTCCCTGACAGATTGCAAGAATAAAACAGGTGTGTGTTTCTCAGCTCATCTCACATACAGAGGGGAATTCGCATAAAATATCTCCTAGGCTTTTGGGGGAGGAATAATCAGAGCAAGTCTGCATAAAGACTGGGGGAAAACTAGAGGCACCTGACCTTCATCTCCCCTTCCCATCAGCGGCAAAAATGAAACTTGTCTAGCCAGTGCGGGGTGATGGGCAAGCGAAAAAAATTAAAACAATAGAGTTCCAGGGTTCCCAGTAGACACCCTCCCCACCCAACAAACGGCAGACCCAGAGAACAGTTTGAGCTGCCGAGAAGCATCACTCAGGAGAAATCTGGTCTAGCAGGAGAAATCAGGACTAACAGGATAAACCAGGGGACTAGAGGCCAGGCCCTCCTGACTGGCTGGCTGGAGAACGCCGGCCCACTGCCAGTGTGACTGGGCAACTGGAGACCACCTTCCTGCTGGCGCCAGCCCACCTGCTGACGCTATGTCTTGACGGCTGGAGAACGCGCGCCTGCCGGCGACCGAACGCGCAACTGTGTGGCTAGAGATCACCCACCAGCTGAAGACAGACCACAAGCTGCCCGCGCTACTGGGTGGCTGGAGACTGCCGGCCTGCCAGCGACCGGGAGCTGAAACCAACCAGAGACAATCCAGTCCACCCACCCAATTCGGACACTCCGGCAAGGAACCTGGGGCCCACCACAGCAGAGAGGTGACATCACTGGAGCTCGGCCGTCAGAATTCCTTAACAGCGGAATCCACTTAAGCAGGCATAGTCTACCAACACAAAGGAGAGAAAACAGAGATATATAAACCCATTACAAATCTATAGAAGAGAGCAGAAACACAGCAATCAAATAGATCTGGAAAATGACGTGAACATCATGAAAAAACAAGGGAAAACAAGGTGTACAAACAATGAAGGACAACTTAATACTACAGGAGAACCTAGAAGCATCAGAAACAGGGATAGGGAAAAAACTTAAGTCATACCTAACTCAGATGGAAAGGAATAAGAGAGAAGACATGAGGCAGCAAGTCTAAGGATAAAAGTATATTTTGAAAATGAATTAAACAAACAAATTCAAATGGCAAAGAACAAGCTTTACCAGGAGATAGAGATCTTTTAAAAAATCATACAGTAATTCTAGAAATGCAGGAAACTATAAACCAAATTAAAAACTCAAATAAGAATATTACAAATAGACTAGATCAAGTAGAAGTCAGAACATCAGATAATGAAGACAAAGTTTGTCAACTTGAAAAGAATATAGTCAACACAGAAAACATGCTTAAATCCCATGAGCAACTATTCAAGAGATATGGGATGTCATAAAAAAAACAAAATTGGGAGTCATCGGGATAGAAGAAGGCATAGAAATTCAAACCGAATGAATGAACAACATATTAAATGAAATAATTCTAGAAAACTTCCCAGAGATGAAAGATGGAATGGATTGCCATATCCTGGAAGCCTACAGGACCTCAAACATTCAAAACCATAATAGACAAACTCCAAGACATATAATTATGAAGATAGCCAACATACAGAACAAGGAGAGAATATTAAAAGCTACGAAAGAAAGTAGGCAGATAACATTCAGGGGTAAACCAATAAGGTTAACAATTGATTTTTCATCACAGACATTGAAAGCGAGAAGATCTTTGAACAATGTATTTCAAACACTGAAAAATAATGGATTCCAACCAAGAATACTGTATCCAACAAAATTAAGCTTCAGATTTGACAATGAAATTAAGTCCTTCCTGATAAATAAAAGCTAAAAGAATTCGCAGACAGAACACCAGCACTGCAAAGCATTTTGAGCAAAATACTACAAGAAGAGGAATTGAAAAATAGTGCCCAAAACTAACAGCGGGAGGTATCTCAGTAAAGGGGTAAGAAAAAAACCAAAAAGTAAAAACTACCCAAATTAAAATAAATAAATAAATAAACATGACTGGAAGTACAAATCATATTTCAATTGTAACCTTAAATGTTAAAAATCTAAACTCACCAATCAAGAGACATAGGCTAGTAACCTGGATCAAAAAAGTAAATCCAACAATATGCTGCCTTCGAGAGACTCATATGAAAGGTAAAGACATACACAGGCTGAAAGTGAAAGGTTGGGAAAAATCATACCACTCATATGGCCCTCGGAAGCAAGCAGGAGTGGCCATACTCATATCATATAAAATCAACTTCAAACCTACATTAATCAAAAGGGATAAAGTAGGACACTATATATTGTTAAAAGGAACCATCCACCAACAAGACATAACAATTATCAATTGGTATGCACCAAACAATTGAGCTGCAATGCTCATAAAACAAACTCGCCTCAAGTTCAAGAGTCAAATAGACTACAACACAATAATTATGGGTGACTTCAACACACCGCTCTCGCCATTAGACAGATCCTCTATAAAAAACTGAATAAAGAAACTATAGAATTCAACAGCACAATCAATAACCTTGACGTAACCGACATATATAGAATACATCAACCATCATCAAGTGGATACACTTTATTCTCAGCAGCACATGGATCCTACTCCAAGTTAGACCATATATTATGCCATTGGGCAACTCTTAGTAAATATAAAGGCGTGGAGAAAATACCATGCACCATATCTGATCATAATGGAATGAAACTGGAAATCAATGATAAAAGAAGGAAGGAAAAATCCTACATCACATGGAAAATGAACAATATTCTACTGAATGATCAATGGGTTACAGAAGACATAAAGGAGGAGATAAAAATATTTTTAGAATCAAATGACAATACAGACACATCGTACTGGAATCTATGGGACACAAAGAAGGCAGTTTTAAGAGCGAAATTCATTTCTTGGAGTTCTTTCCTCAAAAAAAAAAATAAAACGACAAATAAATAAACTCACAGTACACATCAAAAACCTAGAAAAGGAAGAGCAAAACAACAGCAAATGTAGTAGAAGACAAGAAATAATTAAAATTAGAGCAGAAATCAACGAAATTGAAACAAAAAAAAACATTGAAAAAATTGATAAAACTAAAAGTTGGTTCTTTGAAAAAATAAATAAGATTTACAGGCCCTTAGCCATGCTAAGGATGAGAAGAAGAGAGACAACTGAAATTACTAACATATGGAATGAAAAAGACAATATCACAACAGACAGTACACAAATACAGAAGATAATTAGAAAGTATTTTGAAACCCTATATTCCAATAAAATAGAAGATAGTTAAAATATCGACAAATTTCTTAAGTCATACGATCTGCCCAGATTCAGTCAGGAAGACACACACAATTTAAACAGACCAAAAACAAAGGAAGAAATAGAAGAAGCCATCAAAATACTACCAACCAAAAAAAGCCCTGGACCTGATGGGTATAGAGCAGAGTTCAAAAAAACCTTCAAAGAAGAATTAGTACCAATACTTTTCAAGCTATATCAAGAAATAGAAAAATAAGGAGCTCTTCCAAATTCATTCTCGGAGTCCAAAATCACCCTTATCCCAAAACCAGACAAAGACACTTCAAAAAAGAAAACTACAACCAATATCTCTAATGAACTTGGATGCAAAAATTCTCAATGAAATCCGTGTGAATTGAATCCAAAAGCATATCAAAATAGTTGTGCACCATGATCAAGTAGGATTCTTCCCTGGAATGCAAGGCTGGTTCAATATACGGAAATCAATAAATGCTATTCACCACATCAATAGACTTAAGGACAAGAACCATATGATCATCTCGATAGATGTAGTAAAAACATTCGACACAGTTCAGCATCCCTTTATGTTCAAAACACTAGAAAAACTAGAAATAACAGGAACTTACCTCAACATTGTAAAAGCTATATATGCTAAACCTCAGGCTAGGATCATCCTAAATGGAGAAAACTGAAGGCATTCCCTCTGAAATCTGGAACAAGACAGGGATGCCCTCTATCACCACTTCTATTCAATTTAGTTCTTGAAATACTAGCCAGAGAAATTAGACAGACAAAAGAAATTAAAGGCATAAAAATAGGAAAAGAAGAACTTTAATTATCGCTATTTGTGGATGACATGGTAATATATTTAACAGACCCAAAAGGGTCTACAAAGAAACTGCTAGAGTTAATAAATGAAGGATATAAAACCAACACGCATTAATCAAAGGCATTCCTGTATATCAGCAACAAAACTTCTGAAATTGAAATGAGGAAAACCACTCCATTCACAATATCCTCAAAGAAAATAAGATACTTGGAAATCAACCTAACAAAAGAGGTGAAAACCACAGAACCCTAAAGAGAGAGATAGAAAAAGATCTTAGAAGATGGAAAAATGTACCCTGTTCATGGATAGGCAGAACTAAATTCATCAAAATGGCGAAATTACCCAAAGTTCTATACAGGTTTAACGCAATGCCAATCAAAATCCCAATGGCATTTCTTGTAGAAATGATAAAGCAATCATGAAATTCATATAGAAAAACAAAAGACACAGAATAGCAAAAGAAATTCTAAGCAGGAAGTGTGAATCGGGAGGTATAGCGATACCAGAGTTCAAACTTTACTACAAAGCAATAGTAACAAAAACAGTGTGGTACTGGTACGAAAACAGGCAGGTGGACAAATGGTATAGAATGGAGGACAGAGAAACCAATCCACAAAATTACAACTTTCTTATATTTGATAAAGTGGCTATAAACATGCAATGGATGAAGGATAGCATCTTCAACAAATGGTGCAGGGAAAATTAGAAATCCATATGCAACAAAATGAAACTGAATCCCGTTTTCTCACCATGCACAAAAGTTAAATCAAAATAGATCAAGGAGCTAGATATCAAATCAGAGACACTGCGTCTCATAGAAGAAAAAGTTGGCTACGATCTATATACTGTGGGGTCAGGCTCCAAATTCTTTAATAAGACATCAATAGCCCAAGAGTTAACAAGAAAAAAACAAATGGGACTTACTTAAACTAAAAAGTTTTTTTCTCAAGAAGAGAAACAATAAGAGAGGTAAATAGAGAGCCTACATCCTGGGAACAAATTTTTACCCCTCACACTTCAGATAGAGCCCTAATATGCAGAATATACAAAGAACTCAAAATATTAAACAATAAGATAACAAATAACCCAATCAACAAATGGGCCGAGGACCTAATCAGACACTTCACAGAGGAGGACATACAATCAATCAACCAGTACATGAAAAAATGCTCACCATCTCTAGCAGTCTGAGAAATGCAAATCAAAACCACCTTAAGATACCATCTTACTCCAGTAAGATGAGCAGCCATTATGAAGTCAAACAACAATAAGTGTTGGCGAGGATGTGGGGAAAAGTGTACACTTGTACACTGCTGGTGGGACTGCAAATTGGTGAGGCCAATTTTGAAAGAAGTATGGATATTCCTGGGAAAGCTGGAAATGGATCCACCATTTGACCCAGCTATCACCCTTCTTGGACTGTTCCCTGAGGATCTTAAAAGAGCGTACTATAGGGATACTGCCACATCAATGATCATAGCGGCACAATTCACAATAGCTAGACTGTGGAACCAACTTAGATGCCCTTCAATAGATTAATGGATAAAAAAATGTGGCATCTATACACAATGGAGTATTACACAGCACAAAAATGACAAAATCATAGAATTTGCAGGGAAATGGATGGCATTAGAGCATATTATGTTAAGCGAAGCTAACCAGTCCTTAAAAAATAAATGCCAAATGTCTTCTCTGATATAAAGAGAGCAAATAAGAGCAGAACAGGGAGGAAGAGCATGAGGAAAATATTAACATTAAACAAAGACGAATGGGGGGAGAGAAAGGGAGAGAGAAGGGAAAGCTTATGAAAATTGTAGGAGACCCTCAATGTTACACAAAATCGCATATAAAATGTTGTGAGGGGAAGTGGGGGGGAAACAATGGAGAGAATTGAACAATAGCAGATGAGGTAGAGAGGGAAGATGGGAGGGGAGGAGAGGGTGGATAGTAGGGGATAGGAAAGGTAGCAGAATACAACAGTCACTAATATGCCATTATGTAAAAGTGTGAATGTGTAACCGATGTGATTCTACAATTCGTATTTGGGGAAAAAATGGGAGTTCATAACCCAATTGAGTCAAATATATGAAAGATGATATATCTTGAGCTTTGTAATGTTTTGAACAACCAATAAAAATAAATAAATAAATAAATAAAGGTTTAAAATTTAGTGGGAAGAAATCAGCTAAAAATGGGTTCAGATGTATTCATTTTGCTATGCAGAAACTTTGTTTTGTGTAGTTGTAAATATCACAAATTTATTTTACCAGAAAATGCACATAAATTGAGATGAAAGGATAATTCACCTATCTTCATGAAAAATTCATAGCATTTTCTACACTTTTCATACTTCATTTTTTTCGTGAATATTTTGACATGGACAAGGTCTAGTCTTAGGCTATTCTTCCAGAATACTACCTCATCTGACAAGTTCGTACAATGTGTTGGATTGTTCTTTTCATCTTTTATTTAATAGTTTCTAGCTGATAATGTGTATTTTTCTTATCTTTATTTGGACATTATCTTTGCATTTTATGTTTTACTGGGGAAGAGACTCATCAAAAGCTCTTTATTATATGTATCAACAATCAAACATTTAGAGCATGCAATTATTCTTAATTTTGCATGAAAATAAATTTGTACCATTTTTCTTATAAAGATGTTGTATTATTAATAATGTCCCTACTGTAATAAGTAACTACTTACAAGAAGAATTAAACAATTGACTTTATATCAATTATGAACATGAAAAGTACTAAAATAAGTATTTGGCAATTAATACACAATTGATAGAAATAGAAATCACAAGAACGCCATTTAAAATGTCAGTGCATATGGTCCTTAAATAATAGGTTGTTCAAATAAAATTTCTCTAATTCATAAGAGTTAATATGCCATATTACAGCTTAATGTGATATAAAAACTTAAATTATCAGTATTGATAAATAAGATGATACCTTTTTACTTAAATATGTTTATTTGATTTTCACTGTAAGATGTTAATTATGGAAGAATTGAGAATTAAGAAAGACTTGGTCTATATTATTTCTAACAGGAAAATCAAAGTACTTTTAAATATATATGTATATATATATAATATATGTAATGCATATGCATGAATATAGATACATATGTGTAATAAATGTATTGTAATATATCTATCAGGTGATTATAATTTTTTAGATTTTCTCAAGAAAAAGAATGACTATAAAAAACAGTCTTAAACTTAAATTTCATAGCATACTACTGTTTGTAATGACATGAGAGAAAAATAGATATGGAGGGGAAATGAAAAAGGAAGGGAGAGAAGGGGGAAAATGGGGAAGAAAGTGAGTAAAGAAGAGGGACATGAGTGTATGATGTTAAGATAAAAGTGGAGGGGCTGGGTTTGTGGCTCAGTGGTAACATGCTTTTCTAGCATGTGTAAGGCACATGGTTCTATTCTCAGCACCACATACAAATAAACAAAATGAAGGTCAATCAACAACTGAAAAAATAAAAAATAAAAAAGAAGAAATATTATGAAAATTCCAAGTTTTGATGAATGTTAAATAAAAAAAATTATGTTACATAGCCTTATGTAATTTTAGACTATCCAAAATAGTCACTAAATGTTAGATTATTAGTGCTATAACTAAAAATCCATTGATCTTTCCTCTACATTCTGTGGCATGCTAGTGCTAAAATAAATTGTATTATTAATCCCCCCCCAAAATCCTAATATTTCTACAGTAACTGACCCAGTTGAACATCAATGCAAGTAGACATGATGTGCATTTTGACGTTCATTTTTATTCAACACTGGTACATTACTATTTCTTTAGTTTATGCACATCATAGCATATATGTCTCATCAAAATTTCGCAAATTTATAGGCATTTGTTTCACTTTCAATCACTTCCTGCTTGAGAACACATGTATTCCTCCATGTTTCTTGACTGCTCTTTTCATGAGACTTCTTTCCAAACACATTATTTTCAATTTCCATTATCACATTTGAATCAAAACTCACAAACCCGTCACAATAAACCGTAACACTAATATTACCATTAGATGTGTAACTGTTTGGAATGAATGGTTCTATATCAATATAAGATTTCTTACTTAGTTTCAGATATCAATTCAATCCATTATTTAAAGTGGAACCAGTTATATTATTTATTCACAGTACAGTCTATTCACGAATTATCTCTATATTCATAGACACAGGTACACCTCTTTGTACCCCCAATACTAATTTATACGTCCTCAAAATATAGCTCCCAGAAATGGTGGAAGAAATACTCATGTCACCTGATCTACATATACATTTTATCACAGTAATATTCTGGACACAAAAAGCAAAGGTCACACTTATGATTGTACAAAACCTAAATGGAAAGTGAACATGGATTACTAAAAACATCCATGTCCAGGTTGCCTAATGCTCTCAAATGAAAATCCTATTGGTGACTACATATTTGTTTCTTCCAAAGATTATATATTCAAACTCAACCATGTTGAAAATGTCTAATCCTGTCACTCACTTTATACTTTGCCTGATTTTGTAATGTCTCTATTGATATCTGCTTTCCTACATATTTTCCCCAGTTAATCATTGTGACTTCCTCGTCACATGTGCTGATATTTACATTCACTCTCTTAGCGATACACTACTTCTAAAGAACTTTTGTTCCAAATCCTACACTCATTCTTCTTCCTAAACCTACCGACTATCTTCCTAATCCTACCCACTATCACTTTTTGACTGGATGTTCTCTTCTACATTCAATCATCCAAGGTGAAAGGTCCTATGCCATTGTATATCGATTTATCTGAAACATCTGTGCAGAATGTAATTCAACGCTAAGTATCCCAGTCAAGGGACAAATGACCTTCTGGGCTTCAAATCTTACTTAGATTTCTGTTTTCGTACATATATTTCACCTCTATATTCTTGTAAATATCACAGGTTCCCAATACCATTATTCATGCAGCAGAATGGTTCCTAACCCATATCGAACATGTTAATAACACTAATCATACACTGTTCCCTCAATCTAACTTTGCTGAAGAGCAGCGACAGTGTTGGTCTTACAATACAAGAATGTATGGGATCTTCCACCTGCTGAGAACATCAAAGGTACGTGCAGAAATGATCTCTGGAGAAGATGTAGGCAGCTTTGAAGGACCTGAGAGAGCAAAAGACATCTCCATGGCAAACAACCTGGAAGGATGAAGGAATGTGTCTGAATCAGCCTCACTCTTCTTAATGTAGAGTAGACCAAACCAGGCCTGTGTGGAAAGCTCTTCCCAGGTGCGTATGGTTGATATACCATTCTAACATATGAAATTGTCTCAGGAAGTAGGGGCAGCCTCCATCTCATGGAACCCTTGGAAGCAACTGTTAGGACAAAGTGGTAGCGAAGGCAGTGACCTCATTCAGTTCCTGAAAGAAGTGACCACACCTCACTTCCTTGGTGATGAAAGTCTCTGAACTTGGGATCCAGGAAGCCAGGCACGCAGAGCCATTACCAATCCCAGTCCCAGTGGTCTCACTTGTTTGAATTTACCAAAGACAGAGTCAGTCTTTCTTCTTACCTGTTAAGGTCTGTAAACAAGTCAGATTGGCACCTGTTATTTTGCTGGAGAAATGTTAGAGTCTGTAAACAAGTCTGGATGGTGCCTGGCAAAATGCCAGAGGGAGTGGTTTGTGAAGTAACAAAAGCGAGCCATTAAGTGTGAAGATTCCTTATTGGTTGACTGCTGTATCTATTTTATGCTAATGAGATAGGCTGTGTAAAATGTATAAATATCGCTCAGATCTTACAATAAACGGCTCTCATTCCTGCTGCATCAACATTCACAAGTTATTCGTCACCCCCCAGGTTATTCTGCTGCAGCGGGACTGCGGCAGATGGTGGCCCGTTACGAGGAGCCCTGGGACACTCACGGGTAAGGGTCGAAAAAAGCTTTCTGTCCATAGATAGGACGGGAGCAATCTGCTCGTCCCTAGGCAGATAGGGCGATAGGAAAAATGACCATTTCGAGAAAATGGAGAAGATTGATGCAGTATGTTTGTGTCTTGTTTTGTCTTGAAATGTTGTATTGTCTTTGTGATGAAAATATGGAAGGGGTGAGAAGTAAATTGATAAGAGAAAAAGGCACCCCAGTGGAACCAAGAATAGTTAGGGCATGTGTTGATAAAAGCCCAGAAACTCTAGTCAGAAAGAAAAAGAAAGTTCAGAAGAAGAAGGATTATCAGGAAAAAAGTTGCAGCAAAAGGCTATTACTGAATACTTTTCGATACTGGAGGGTGCGTGAAATGACAAGGCGGCTGCCACCTGCCCAAGCCGATCATGGCGCAGTAAGAATTTTCCAAGAGGCAGTTGAGGGCTCTTCCCCGCCCCCCTGCCCGGGGGAGCGGATCACCACTGTGAGCCCAAATCTAGACCTGACCTGGAGGCACAGTCTCGCAGGCTTTTGCTCCCTGTGCCCGAAAGAAGTTTGAGCCCAGGACTCTCCCTGGGGCCATCTGGGGCTGCCCAGGATGCTACAGCTGGCAGAAGATGCCACTGGCATCCCTGAAGTTTGATCATTTCCAAGGCCAGTAACTACAATGGGTCTCCCACACCTGCAGGCTGATGAGTAATGAGTACTATTAAGGCTTATTTCAAATGTAAAAAACCTTGAGATAATGTACTAAAATTGTTCAGAAGGTTGTTTTCTTAGTGAAATGCTACAGGATTTTCTTTAGCCATCCGGAGTTCCTGCCTTCGTCCAAGTGCCGGTGAAAACAAAGGTGGAAGAATTTACAATGTTGCTGAGAACTGGAGGAAACTTCGGCTGAGAACCCGAGGAGACTTCGGAGCTATCGCTGTTTCTGCTACTACAACTTAAGCTAGCTGCCTGGAGAACTTACCTGGACTGTGATTTACCTGAACTCTGAGTTAATCTATTGAGACACTGCTTTATCTGGACTGAGACAACAGACTGTAATCTACAACAACTTGTAACTCGGTATCTTTGCTAACGGTGTCATTGCTGGTATAAGTTTTCCAAGGGCTTCTTGCATGGAGCCATCAACTGGATTGGTATTGTAACATTTTGTATCCTCCCTTTCTGTTTCTAGCAGGTTATTTATGGTGTTTCTGTAAAAAACACTATGGTCCTTATTTAAATTAAACAAAAGGGGGAAATGTTAACGTCTGTAAACAAGTCAGATTGGCACCTGTTATTTTGCCAGAGAAATGTTAGAGCCTGTAAAGAAGTCTGGATGGCGCCTGGCAAAATGCCAGAGGGAGTGGTTTGTGAAGTAACAAAAGCGAGCCATTAAGTGTGGAGATTCCTTATTGTTTGACTGCTGTATCTATTTCATGCTAATTAGATAGGCTGTGTAAAATGTATAAATACCGCTCTTATTCAACAATAAACGGCTTCCAGGCCTGCTGCATCAGTCTACACAAGTTGTTCGTCACCCCCCCCGGTTATTTTGCCCAGCCAGCCGGGCTACGGCATTTACCTACTGATGTGAGGATGGCCAAATGCCAGGGAAGCTCTGAAGATGGTTCTTTCCTGATAAAGCAGGTATTGGCTCACCGCTGACTCCTGACTACTTCAAGAGTTGGCAAAGGAAAGCAGATTTGAGACAGAACAAGCAATTTTGGGGAACATAGTATGGCCCACCAGTCAGAGGACACTCTGGATAGTCACAGACCAACTTGGAGGAAAGTGTTGCCTTTGTGGGTGTGGTTGTGGGTTTGTGTATCCCACTGTGTCTGTGGTTATAGACATTAGAAAAGAGAATGCATCAATGGATGTGTTCTGTCTAGTAGAAAGTTTCTCAGCATTCATCCTGCCAAATTTATGAATGGACTACGACTTTCCTTATGAATGGGCAATACCTGCTATCTTCCTAAGTTCCTGTTTTCTTCCTGAATTCTGGCCACTCTCAAGAATAGGCTCATGGTTTTGTGTAAAAGATATGTACCACCTCCAAACTCTGTAACATGGCCTTGTACTGGATAGATGAAGGGAATGGAGAGGAACTCAGAAAACTCAGATATCAGTGTGACCAGTAAAGTGTCAGTGGAGAAACACTGATTTGGGCCTTTTGTTTACCTATTGTTCCGTTGCCCTGAATGTCTGGAAGGTCTTTGCCTCAGTCCACCCCTTTGTGAAGCCTGAAGAAAACAGTTTTCTAATGGAAAATAATGAGCATCACCTGTGGCTCTTTGCTTAATTGCCATGGAAAGGGATGTGTCTGAATCAGCCTCTTGGCCCTGTGTGAGGCTGTGACTTAGATTCTCACCACCTGATGAATCTAAGGAAAGATCTCATGTGTGCATCCAAAACCAAAATGGAAAAAGAGCAGTCTTGTGGATGAAGTCTCTCGCCTTCCTCTGTAAGGTTCCTGATTTCCATCAAGTGAGAATAGGTATCCTTTGGTTCAAAAAGTTTTTCAAAGCCCTGCAGAGGCAAGCCCATAGGTGCTTGGATTTTCTCATGACTCCAATTCACATAAAGAATCTAAACCCCACAGACATTAGGCTCAAATTGGAGAAGCAGAGCAGTATTAATGGCAGGCCTATTTGATCACTCCTTGTTCACAGATAGGTTGTCAAGCCACCCTGACTTTAGACAAATGAGGGTAGGGAGCATATTTTGGATACTGTCTTCAGCTGCGCCCCTCATGGAAACTTCCAGCCAGAGGTAATGATGAGTGTCTATGTGGAAGTAGTTGAGAGCCATGTGGGAGTATTTTGGTTTTAATTGTGGTCATTTGTTTGGCTGATGGAAGAGATGACTGGGTCCACCTTGGCTTGAACTCTGGTGTGAGTCTTCTTAGAGACTGAGTTTGGAAATTACTGCAGAGATGTATTGCCATGAATTGTGTTGGGATTTTTGGAGGCCACACATGTTAGTGGCCTTTGGAAACTGAGATCTAGGTCCAGGGGGCTTCCCACAGAGCACTGGGAATCTGAGCCAGAATATCACATGATTTTATTCTTTAAGACTTGACAGCCATAGTTGAGAGTAAAAACACACATGGACCTCACATTGTAGACCTCAATGGGCCTGGCTTCATTTGATCATTTGGCCACTCTTTGGGAAGTCTTGCCTGTGAGAGTTCTCCAGATGTTTCATTGAAATGGGCTTTCTCACCATTTGATGTTTCCAGAATGAATTAAATCCCACAGTGCCTCCAACCTCATCCTTGAAAAATGGCTAGATAAACATCATAAAAATTTGAAATTCCCATCACCAGGTGTCACTGGATACACTTTGGATTTCCTGTTGCTGATCATGAGTGTACCAGACAGTGCCTTGATTGACTGGGTTTCATGAAAATGGTGTAGAACAGTGATGCAAATAAGTTAAGTCTGTTGAGTAGTGGGCCTAGAGGAGTGTTTTGCAGGTCTGTGATAAAACTTCTGTGTTGGGATTATGTGGATCTGCCAAAAGGCTTGTAACTGACATGGTGCAGCCAGCAGACCCTTGTATGTAAAGGCATCTTGTTGAATGGAGAGGTTTCAGGTCAATATTCAGAATCAGGTTGCTATGGTCAAGGGGGCAAGCTATGTGGGATAGAAGCCTGGTTGGTGCATTCTCCTGCAGACCCTGATGCACAACACGTGACAGATCTCCCTCCAGCACTGTGACCCAGTTGAATTTCTTGTATTTCCTGAAGCCAATACCAAACTCCCAGTGCAGCAGCAAGAACACCATGAAAAGTGGAGGATTACCAAATGGCTTCACAGTACACACGGGGCCACACTTAGCCTTCAGTGGCAAGAGTTTACTTACAAAGAGAGAATTCAGCCTTGCTGCCTCACTTTCTTTGGAAAATAAGAAACCATGTTCTGCAGGTCACATAGATGGAGACGCAGCTTTGGTGGTCTCACTAGAAAGGAAGCCATAGGTCCTGACAACAACATATACTTCAAGTGGCCAACCTCAGAGGCAGGTTCTCCAGAAGTCTTTAGGCTGGCACATCTCCATATTTGTGCAATATTTACCCTGTCCCTTACTTTTGGAAACTCCTCTACCACCTCCAAGATTGTGAACTCGCAATCATGTTCCATTCCTGATATGTATTCACAGATTTTCTAACTCTTCTTCTTTTATTTTGTCTTACTTGGGGCAAAGATAGTGTCAAGGTATTGTTGGGAATGAGAGTAGGAAGATTTTGTGTAGCACATATTTGCATACACAAATATGTTCTACACCATTTTCATGAAACTCAGTAAATCAAGGCACTGTCTGGTATACTCATAATGAGCAACAGGACATCCAATGTTTCTCCAGTGCCACCTGGTCATAGGAATTTCAAAAATTTCATGGTATTTATCTAGCCATTTTTCAAGCATGAAGTTGGAGGCACTGTGGGTTTCAGTTCATTCAGCAAACATTAAATGGTGAGGAAGCTCATTTCAATGAAATCTCTGGAGAACTCTCACAGGCACGGCTTCCCAAAGAGTGGACAAAAGGTCACATTAGGCCAGGCCCATTGAGGTCTACAATGTGAGGTCCATGTGTGTTTTGACTCTCAACTATGGCTGCCATTTCTTTAGAATAAAATCATGTGATATCCTTGCTGAGATTCCCAGGCCTCTGTGGAAATCCACCCGGGGACTAGGTCTCAGTTTCCAAGAGGGACTTTCATGCGTGGCCTCTTAAATTCCTAACAAAATTCATGGCAATGCTTCTCTGAGTTCAGTTCCAAAACCCAGTCTCTAAGGGGAATCACACCAGAGTTCAAGCCCACGTGGACCCAGTTATTTTTTCCAATGCAACACAAATGACCAAAATTAAAACCAAAACACTCCCACATGGCCTTCACCTTATTCCATATAGTCAATCATCTTAACCTCTGGCTGGAGGTTTCCATGAGGGGCGCAGCCCAAGACAGTGTCCAAAATCAGCTCGTTTGCCCCTCATTTGCCTAAAGTCAGGGTAGCCTGGACACCGTTTCTGTGAACCAGGAGTGAACAAATAATCCTGCCATTAATACTTCTTTGTTTCTCCAATTTGAGGCCTACTGATTTTAGGTATCGATTCTTTAGGTGATTTAGAGTCATGCGAAAACACAAGCACCTCTGCAGGGCTTTGAAGAACTCATTTGACCCAAAGAATCCCTATTGTCATTTGATGGAGTGCAGGAACCTAACAGAGGAAGGCAAGAGACTTCATCCACAATGAATGATATTTTTTGCCATTTTGGTTTTGGAAGCTCACATGGGATCATTCTTAAGATCCATCGGGTGCTGAGAATCTAAGTCACAGCCACACACAGGTCCAAGAGGCTGATAAAGAGTCACAGGTGAGGCCCATTCATTTCCATTTGAAAACTGTTTTCTTCAGGCTTCACAAAGGGGTGGCCTGAGGCAAAGACCTTCCTGACATTCAGTGCAACACAACAATAAGTAAGCAAAAGGCCCAAAGCAGGGTTTCTGCACTGAGACTTTCCTGGTCACACTGATATCTGAGTTTTCTGAGATGCTCGCCATTCTCTTCAGGTATCCAGTACATGGCCATGTCACAGAGCTTGGCGGTGGTACATTTTTTGGACACAAATCCATGAGCCTATTCTGGAGAGTGGCCAGAATTCAGGAAGAAAACAACAACTTAGAAAGATAGCAGGTGTTGCACATCGATAAGACAAGCTGCAGTCCATTCATATATTGGGCAGGATGAATTATGTGAAGATTTATACTAGACAGGACACATCCATTAATGCATTCTCTTTTCTAATGTCTACAACAACGGACACAGTGGGATACACAGAAACAGAAACCCTCGCCGTGTCAAATGACTTACTAGAAACTGTCCACTCCAAACCAAACAAACCGCCTTTCCTATCTATTCTCAGAACATGAGACAAAACAACAACCCACACCCACTCCCACAAAGGCACCTCCTTCCCCCAAGTAGGTCTGTGACTATCCGGAGTGTCCTCTGACTGGTGGGCCATACTATGTTCCCCCGAAATGGCCTGTTTTCTCTCAGACCTTCTTTCCTTGACCAACTCTGTGAAGATGTCAGGAAAAAGTGGTTAGCCACTACCTGTTTTCTCAGGAAAGGTCCATCTTCAGAGCTCTCCTGGCATTTGGCCATCCTCACATCATTAGGTACCAAGAAAACTGACTCTGTCCTTGGTAAATCCAAACAAGTGAGCCCACTGGGACTGGGACTGGGACTGCCTCTGGGTGCCTGGCTTCTTGGATACCAAGTTCAGAGAGTTCCATCACCAAGGAAATGAGGTATGTCACATTCTTTGGAACTGAATGAGGTCACTGCCTTGGCAACCACTTTGTCCTAACAGTTGCTTCAAAGGGTAACATAAAATGGAGGTTGCCCACGCTTCCTGTGACACTTTCATAAGGTAGAATGTATATCACCATTGGCACCCGGGAACAACTCTCCACTCAGCCCTGGTTTGGTCCATCTTCTCTACAAAAAGAAGAAAGAGATTCAGATTCAGACACATCCCTTCATCCTGACCAGGTTGTTTGCCATGGAAGATGACTTTTGCTCTCTCAGGTGCTTCATACCTGCCTTCAACTTCTCCAGGTATCATTTGTGCATGGACATTTGAGGTTCTCATCAGGTGGAAGGTCCCCAACTTTCCTGTATTGTAAGAACCACTTTGTCCCTGCTATTCTGTAAAATGATTGAGGGAACAGTGTATACTTCTGGTTAAAAACAGGTTTGATTTGGGTTACGAATGATTCTGTGTGATGAATAATGGTATTGGGAACCTGCAATATTTACAAGAATATAGAGGTGAAATATAAGTAGGAAAACAGAAATCTAGGTATGATTTGAAGCCCAGAAGGGTTTTGCCCTGGATTGGGATACTTAGCTTTGAATGATGTTCTGCAAAGATGCCTCAGATAATTCGATATACAATGGCATAGGACCTTGTACATTGGATGATTGAATTTAGAAGAGAACATCCAGTCAAAAAGGGATATTCAGTAGGATTAGGAAGATAGTCGGTAGGTTTAGGAAGAAGAGTGAGTATAGGATTTGGACCAAAAGTTCTTTAGCAATAGACTTTCGGTTGTTGAGTGAATGTAAATGTCAGCACATATGAAGAGTCAGTCACTATGTTGAACTGGGGAAAATATGTAGAAAAGCAGATATCAATAGAAACATTACGAAATCAGGCAAAGTATAAAGTGAGTGATAGAATTAGACATTTTCAACAGGGTTGAGTTTGAATATATAAATTAGGAAAAAAACAAATATGTAGTCACCAATAGGATTGACAATTGACAGCATTAGGCAACCTGGACATGGATGTTTTTAGAAATCCATGTTCACTTTCCATTTAGGCTTTGGTACAATCATAAGTGTGACCTTTCCATTTTTTTGTCCAGAATATTACTGTGATAATGAGATGACATGAGTATTTCTTTCACCATTTCTGGGAGCAATATATTGAAGATGTAAAATGAGAATCAGGGGTACAAAGAGGTGTACCCTGTTTCTAGGAACATAGAGAAAAAGCATGAATAGACCATACTGTGAATAAATAATATAACTTTTTTGAACTTTAAATAATGAATAGAACTGATATCTGAAAAATTAAAGGAAATCGTATATTGATAAACAATCATTCATTCCAACCAGGTATATATGTAATGGAAATATTTGTGTTTTTGTTTATCATGAAGAGTGTGTGAGTTTTGCATCAAAATGATTATGGAAATTCAAAATAATGTGTTTGGAAAGAAGTCTCTCATGAAAAGACCAGTCAAGAAACCCTGACAATACATGTGTTCTGAAGCAAGAAGTGGTGAAAGTTGAAACAAATGCTTATTAATTTGTGAACTTGTGGATGAAATGTATATCCTGTGATGTGCAAAAACTGATGAAACAATAATGTACCAGTGTCGAATACAAATGAATGACAAATTACATATCATGTCCCATAGGAGTCTACTTGCATTGATGTTAGACTGGGTCAGTTAGTGTAGAATAATTAGGATTTGTATGCACCATTCACTGAAGTTAGTTTTCAGGAAACAAATATGTATTTCAGGTGGATGAATATTTCTGATTATCATCTTGTGAAAAGTGGATTATAAATCCACATACATGAACATGAATGAATTTAGAGAGTGTATATTAGACGCATATATTTCATATTTTGAAAAATTTGGAGAGTATATCTATATCTATATCTATATCTATACACACACACACACACACACACACACACACACACAACTCACAGACATTAAAAATACCAATATAAATGCCAATCGAAATTCATCAGTAAATATGTATCATCCACAAATTCAAAAATATTTATTTTACTGAACATGAGTTAATGTATAATGTTGTTCTACTAGGACGCTCTCCTATAGGTTGAATTTTCATTTCCAACAGCATTTAGGAGGAGTGAACTCTTCTCACAATTTGTATCTGCCAAGACAGCCACCTCACAAAAATGTACGTGTGATACCTGGTAGGATTCTATATATGCATATAAATATACATGTGTGAATAGGCTACAGAAAAGGGAAACAAGAATTCACATATTTGTTAAGTTTAAAAACACATGGAGAATATTTCAATTAAAATTTGACTAGATTTATAACTCCTACCTTATATAATGCAAATGTCAAGTCCAACTATACAACATGTCTCTGGAGAACCTTTGGATGTCCTGTTGTTTATCATGAGTATACTAGACAGTGCCTTGATTGACTGTGTTTCATGAAAATGATCTAGAACAGACATGCCAGTAAGTTGGTGCCTGCTGAGTAGTGTGCATAGAGCAGTGGTGTGTATGTGTGTCATAATACATCTCTGATGTGGCCATATGGATTTGCCATTGGCTTCCAAATGGCTTGTGACAGACATGGTGAGGTCAGCAGACACTAATATGTAAGGGCGTCTTGTTATATGGAGAGGTTTCATGGCAATGTTAAGAATCAGGTTGCAATAGACAAGGGAAAAAGATATGTGGTATAGAAGCCTGGTTGGTGCATTCTCCTGCAGACCCTGACCCACCACATGTGGCAGAACTCCATCCAGCACTGTGTCCCTTTTGAACTCCTTGTATTTCGTGAAGCAAATACCAAACTCCCAATGCAGGAGAAAGAAAAACCATGAAAAAGTGGAGGATGACCAAATGGCTTCACAGCCCAGATGGGGAGAGACTTAGCACGCACTGGTCACATTTTACTTAAAAGAGAGAATTCACCACTGCTGCCTCATGTTCATTAGAAAATAAGAAACCATGTCCTCCAGGTCACATAGAATCAGACCCATCTTTGATGGTCTCACGACAAAGGAAGCTAAAGCTCCTGAAAACAACATATATTTCAAGTGCCCAACCTCAGAGGCAGTTTATCAAGAAGTCCTTTAGGCCAGCAGAGCTCCATGTTTGTGGAGTTTTTAACCTGTCCCTTACTTATGGAAACTTCTCTACCACATCCAAGGTTGTGAACTCATGAGCATTTTCCATTCCTGTTATATATTCACAGATTTTATAACTCTTCTCCACTAATTGTGTCTTACTTGGGGCGAAGGTAATGTCAAGGCATTGTTCTGGATGAGAGAGGGAAAATATTTTGTGTAGCACATATTTGATAGACATTGGATTCTTTTTCCTATTTTCCATTCAAAATACTGAATCCCTGACACTAACACATACCCTACTAGACTCTGACTACTAATCCTAATATGATGGAGAAAAATAACCCAAATAGAACAGAAATACAAGCAGGTCAGAGGAGGCATGGTGTATTTTTGAAATTTTCTTTTGCATAATAAATGGTAGGTGTTATAAATCTAGTGAATTTTTATTTGGAATAGTTTTTCATGTGTTTTTAAAATTAACAAATATGTGAATCCCTGCCTCCCTTTGTCTGTAGCCTATACAGCACATGTATTTTTATATGTACATATTGAATCCTACCTGGTATCACACGTACATTTTTGTGAGGTTGCTGACTCGGCAGATATAAATTGTGTGAAGAGACTACCCCTCTTAAACGCTGTTGGAACTAAAAATTCAACCTATGGGTGAGCTACCTAGTACAACAACATTATACATAATTCCATGTTCAGTAAAGTATATATTTTTGCATCAGTAGATGTTATATATTTCATTATAAATTTCATTTGGCATATATTGCTACTTTTTTATGTTTCTCTGTGTGTTTTTTTGGTATATATATATATATATATATATATATATATATATATATACTCTCCTGATTTATCAAAACATGAAATATATGTGTCTTATATACACTCTCTACATTCATACATTCTTTCATGTATGCATGAGGAAATATAATCAACTTTTCTCAAGATTATTATTGGAAATATTCATCCACCTGAAATACATATTTGTTTCCTTGTACTGACAACTCACTTCTGTGAATGGTGCATACAAATCCTAATAATTCTACAGTATCTGACCCAGTTTAACATCAATGCAAGTAGATTCCTATGGGACATGATGTGTATTTTGACGTTCATTTATATTCAACACTGCTACATTAATATTTCTGCAGTTTTTGCACATCATAGGATATATATTTCATCCACAAGTTCACAACTTTATAGGTATTTTTTCACTTTTAATCATTTCCTGCTTCAGAACACATGTATTCCTCCCGGTTTCTTGACTGGTCTTTTCATGAGACTTCTCTGCAAACACATTTTTTTTTAATTTCATAATCAGTTTTGAAGCAAAACTCACACACTTTTTATGATAAACCATAAATCTAATATCACCATTAGAAGCATCACTGTTTGGAATGGATGATTGTATATCAATATTAGGTTTCCTGTATATTTTCAGAAATCAATTCAATCCATTATTTAAAGTTCAAACCAGTTATATTATTTATTCACAGTATGGTCTATTCATGCATTATCTCTATATTCATAGGCACAAGGTACACCTATTTGTACCCCCAATTAATTTATACGTCTTCAAAATATTGCTTTTCTACATATTTTACCCAGTTCATCATTGTGACTGACTCTTCACATGTGCTGACATTTACATTCACTCTCTACCTGAAACCCTATTGCTAAAGAACTTTTGGTCCAAATCCTATACTCACTCTTTTATCTAAACCTACCGACTATTTTCCTAATCCTACTGAATATCCCTTTTTGACTGGATGTTCTCTTCCACATTCAATCATCCAAATTAGAAGGTCCTATGCCATAGTATATTGATTTAACTGAGACAACTGTGCAGGACATAAATCAATGCTAAGTATCCCAATCAAGGGCCCAATGCCCTTCTGGGCTTCAAAACTTACCTAGATTTCTGTTTTCATACTTATATTTCACCTATATATTCTTATAAATATCACAGGTTCCTAATACAAATATTCATTCCAGAGAATGATTCCTAACCCAAATTGAACATGTTATTAACCCTAACCATACACTTTTCCCTCAATCTAATTTTACAGAAGAGCAGGGACAGAGTTGGTCTTACAATACAGGAATATAGGCGATCTTCCAGCTGCTGAAAACCTAAAAGGTCCATGCTGAAATGATCCTTGGAGAAGATGTAGGCAGCTATGAAGGACATGAGAGAGCAAAAGTCATCTTCCATGGCAAACAACCTGGTCAGGTTGATGGGATGTGTCTGAATTAGCCTCTCTCTTCCTAATGTAGAGAAGATGGACCAAACCATGCCTGTGTGGAGAGCTGTTCCCCGGTGCCTATGGTTGATATACCATTCTAACATATGAATGAGTCACAGCAAGTAGAGGCAGCCTCCATCTTTTGGGAACCATGTAAGCAACTGTTAAAACAAAGTGGTTTCCAAGGCAGTGACTTCATTCAGATCTTGAAGAAAGTGACATCACCTTACAGTTTTGGTAATGAAAGTCTGTGATCTTGGGATCCAGGAAACCAGGCACACAGAGTCAAACCCACTCCATGTCCCAGTGGGCTAACTTGTTTGGATTTAACAAGACAGAGTCACTCTTTCTTTGTACCTACTGATGTGAGGACAGCCAAATGCCTGGAAACTATGAAGACTGGCCTTTCCAGAGAAAGCAGGTAGTTTCTCACCATGGGCTCCTGACAACTTCACAGAGTTGGCCAAAGAGACCAGATTGGAGACAGGACACGCCATTTTGGGGGAACATAGTATGGCCCACAAGTCAGAGGACACTCCGGATAGTCACAGACCTACTTGGGGAAAGGAGGTGACTTTTTGGGTGTGAGTGTGAGTTTGTGGTTTTGTCTCATGTTCTGAGAATAGTTAGGAAAGCTGGTTTGTTTGTTTTGGAGTGGACTGTGTCTAGTAAGTCCTTTGACAAGGTGAGTGTTTCTGTGTCTATATATCATACTGTGTCAGTGATTGTAGACATTAGAAAAGAGAATGCATCAATGGATGTGTCCTGTCTACGAGAAAGCTTCAAAGCATTCATCCTGTGCAATTTATGAATGGACTGCAGGTTGCCGTATGGATGGGCAACTCCTGCCATCTTTCTAAATTCCTGTTTTCTTCCTGAATTCTGGACACTCTCCAGAATACGCTCATGATTTTGTGTCCAAGATATGTACCACCTCCATCTCTGTGACATGGCCATGTACTGGATAGCTGATGGGAATGGCGAGTATCTCAGAAAACTCAGATATCAGTATGCCCAAGAAAGTCTCAGTGGAGAAACCCTGCTTTGGGCCTTTTGCTTACCTATTCTGTTGCCCTGAATGTCAGGAAGGTCTTTGCCTCAGGCCACACTTTGTGAAGCCTGCAGAAAATAGTTTTCAAATGGAAAAGAATGGTCATTACCTGTGCCTCTTTGCTTAATTGCTTTGGAAATGGATGTTTCTGAATCAGCCTCTCAGCCCTATGTGAGGCTGTGGCTTAGATTCACAGCACATGATGGGTCTAAAGAAAAATCCCATGTGTGCATCCCAAACCAAAATGGACAAAAGAGCTGTCAGAGTAGTTCTTACAATACAGGAAAGTTGGGGACCTTCCACTTGATGAGAACCTCAAATGTCCATGCACAAATGATACCTGGAGAAGTTGTAGGCAGGTATGAAGCACCTGAGAGAGCAAAAGTCATCTTCCATGGCAAACAATCTGGTCAGGATGAAGGGATGTGTCTGAATCTGAATCTCTCTCTTCTTATTGTAGAGAAGATGGACCAAACCAGGCCTGAGTGGCGAGCTGTTCCCGGGTGCAAATGGTTGATATACATTCTACCTTATGAAAGTGTCACAGGAAGTAGGGGCAACCTCCATCTTATGTTACCCTTGGAAGCAACTGTTAGGACAAAGTGGTTGCCAAGGCAGTGACCTCATTCAGTTCCAAAGAATGTGACATACCTCATTTCCTTGGTGATGGAACTCTCTGAACTTGGTATCCAAGAAGCCAGGCACCCAGAGGCAGTCCCAGTCCCAGTCCCAGTGGGCTCACTTGTTTGGATTTACCAAGGACAGAGTCAGTTTTCTTGGTACCTAATGATGTGAGGATGGCCAAATGCCAGGAGAGCTCTGAAGATGGACCTTTCCTGAGAAAACAGGTAGTGGCTAACCACTTTTTCCTGACATCTTCACAGAGTTGGTCAAGGAAAGAAGGTCTGAGAGAAAACAGGCCATTTTGGGGGAACATAGTATGGCCCACCAGTCAGAGGACACTCCGGATAGTCACAGACCTACTTGGGGGAAGGAGGTGCCTTTGTGGGAGTGGGTGTGGGTTGTTGTTTTGTCTCATGTTCTGAGAATAGATAGGAAAGGCGGTTTGTTTGGTTTGGAGTGGACAGTTTCTAGTAAGTCATTTGACACGGCGAGGGTTTCTGTTTCTGTGTATCCCACTGTGTCTGTTGTTGTAGACATTAGAAAAGAGAATGCATTAATGGATGTGTCCTGTCTAGTATAAATCTTCCCATAATTCATCCTGCCCAATATATGAATGGACTGCAGCTTGTCTTATCGATGTGCAACACCTGCTATCTTTCTAAGTTGTTGTTTTCTTCCTGAATTCTGGCCACTCTCCAGAATAGGCTCATGGATTTGTGTCCAAAAAATGTACCACCGCCAAGCTCTGTGACATGGCCATGTACTGGATACCTGAAGAGAATGGCGAGCATCTCAGAAAACTCAAATATCAGTGTGACCAAAAAAATCTCAGTGCAGAAACCCTGCTTTGGGCCTTTTGCTTACTTATTGTTGTGTTGCACTGAATGTCAGGAAGGTCTTTGCCTCAGGCCACCCCTTTGTGAAGCCTGAAGAAAACAGTTTTCAAATGGAAATGAATGGGCCTCACCTGTGGCTCTTTGCTTAATTGCTTTGGAAAGAGATGTGTCTTTATCAGCCTTTGGACCTGTGTGTGGCTGTGACTTAGATTCTCAGCACCTGATGGATCTTAAGAATGATCCCATGTGAGCTTCCAAAACCAAAATGGCAAAAAATATCATTCATTGTGGATGAAGTCTCTTGCCTTCCTCTGTTAGGTTCCTGCACTCCATCAAATGACAATAGGGATTCTTTGGGTCAAATGAGTTCTTCAAAGCCCTGCAGAGGTGCTTGTGTTTTCGCATGACTCTAAATCACCTAAAGAATTGATACCTAAAATCAGTAGGCCTGAAATTGGAGAAACAAAGAAGTATTAAAGGCAGGCTTATTTGTTCACTCCTGGTTCACAGAAACGGTGTCCAGGCTACCCTGACTTTTGGCAAATAAGGGGCAAAGGAGCTGATTTTGGACACTGTCTTGGGCTGCGCCCCTCATGGAAACCTCCAGCCAGAGGTTAAGATGATTGACTATATGGAATAAGATGAGGGCCATGTGGGAGTGTTTTGGTTTTGATTTTGGTCATTTGTGTGGCATTGGAAAAAATGACTGGGTACACGTGGGGTTGAACTCTGGTGTGATTCCCCTTAGAGACTGGGTTTTGGAAATGAACTCAGAGAAGCATTGCAATGAATTTTGTTGGGATTTTAAGAGGCCACGCATGAAAGTCGCTCTTGGAAACTGAGACCTAGGCCCCGGGTGGATTTCAACAGAGGACTGGAAATCTCAGCAAGGATATCACATGATTTTATTCTTAAAGAAATGGCAGCCATAGTTGAGAGTCAAAACACACATGGACCTCACATTGTAGACCTCAATGGGCCTGGCCTAATGTGACCGTTTGTCCACTCTTTGGGAAGCCGTGCCTGTGAGAGTTCTCCAGAGATTTCATTGAAATGAGCTTCCTCACCATTTAATGTTTGCTGAATGAACTGAAATCCACAGTGCCTCCAACTTTATGCTTGAAAAATGGCTAGATAAATACCATGAAATTTTTGAAATTCCTATGTCCAGGTGGCACTGGAGAAACATTGGATGTCCTGTTGCTGATCATGCTTATACCATACAGTGCCTTGACTTACTGAGTTTCATGAAAATGGTGTAGAACAGAGATGCCAGTAAGTTGGAGCCTGCTGAGTAGTGGGTCTAGAGCAGTGGTGGGGAGGTGTTTGATAAAACATCCGTGGTAGGGCCATGTGGATATACCATTGGATTCCAAATGGCTTGTAACTGACATGGTGCAGCCAGCAGACCCTTATATGTAAAGGCATCTTGTTATATGGAGAGTTTTCAGAGGAAAATTAAGAATCAGGTTGATATGGACAAGGGGGCAATGGGGCAAGCTGTGAGAGATAGGAGCCTAGTTGGTGCATTCTCTTGCAGACCCTGACCCACCACACGTGACAGAACTCCCTCCAGCACTGTGTCCCAGTTTAGCTCCTAGTATTTCGTGAAACAAATACCAAACTCACAGTGCAGCAGCAAAAAACTCCACAAAAAGTGGAAGAGGACCAAATGGCTTCACAGTCCACACGGGGAGACACATAGTCCCCAGTGGCCTCAGTTTACCTTCAAAGAGATGATTCAGCACTGCTTTATCTAGTTCTTTGGAAATAAGAAACCATGTCCTCCAGGTCACATAGATGCAGACCCTGCTTTGATGGTCTCACTACAAAGGAAGCCAAATCTCCTGAAAACAACATATATTTCAAGTGCAAAACTCAGTGGCAGTTTCTCAAAAAGTTTTTAGGCCAGCAGAGCTCCATGTTTTTGGAGTGTTTACCCTGTCCCTTAGTTTTGGAAACTGCTCTACCACCTCCAAGGTTGTGAACTCCTGAGCATTTTCCATTCCAGATATGTATTCACTGATTTTGTAACTCTTCTCCTCTAATTGTGTCTTACTTGTGGTGAAGGTAATGTCAAGGCATTGTTCTGGATGAGAGCACTAGGATATTTGTGCAGCATATATTTACATACACATTGGATTCATTTTCCAATTTTCCATTCGAAATACTGAATCCCTGACACTAACCCATACCTAGTAGACTCAGACTATTCATCCTAATATAATGGAGAAAATTAACCCAACACAATAGAAATACAAGCACTTCAGAGGAGACATGTTGTATTGTTGGACTTGACATTTGCATTATATAAGGTAGGAGTTATAAATCTAGTCAAATTTTAATTGAAATATTCTCCATGTGTTTTTAAACTTAACAAATATGTGAATTCTTGTTTCCCTTTTCTGTAGCCTATTCACACATGTATATTTATATGCATATATAGAATCCTACCAGGTATCACACATACATTTTTGTGAGGTGGCTGCCTTGGCCGATACAAATTGTGAGAAGAGTTCACTCCTCCTAAATGCTGTTGGAAATGAAAATTCAACCTATAGGAGAGCGTCCTAGTAGAACAACATTATACATTAACTCATGTTCAGTAAAATAAATATTTTTGCATTTGTGGATGATATATATTTACTGATGAATTCGATTGGCATTTATATTGGTACTTTTTAATGTCTGTGAGTGTTGTGTGTGTGTGTTTGTGTGTGTGTGTGTATATATATATAGATATGGATATAGATATAGATATAGATATAGATATAGATATACTCTCCAAATTTTTCAAAATATGAAATATATGTGTCTAATATACACTCTCTAAATTCATTCATGTTCATGTATGTGGATTTATAATCCACTTTTCACAAGATTACAATCAGAAATATTCATCCACCTGAAATACATATTTGTTTCCTAGTACTGAAAACTAACTTCAGTGAATGGTGCATACAAATCCTTATTATTCTACAGTAACTGACCCAGTCTAACATCAATGCAAGTAGACTCCTATGGGACATGATATGTAATTTGTCATTCATTTGTATTCGACACTGGTACATTATTATTTCTTCAGTTTTTGAACATCATAAGATATACATTTGCCAAGGCAGTGACCTCATTCAGTTCCAAAGAATGTGACATACCTCATTTCCTTGGTGATATAACTCTCTGAACTTTGTATCCAAGGAGCCAGGCACCCAGAGGCAGTCCCAGGCCCAGTCCCAGTGGGCTCACTTGTTTGGATTTACCAAAGATAGAGTCAGTCATTCTTGGTACCTACTGAAGTGGGATTACCAAATGCCTGGAGAGCTCTGAATAGGGAGCTTTCCTGAGAAAGCAGGTAGTGGCTCTCCACTTTTTCCTTACAACTTTACAGAGTTGGCCAAGGAAAACAGATCTGAGAGAGGACAGGCCATTTCGGAAGAACAGAGTATGGCCACCAGTCAGAGGACACTCTGGTTTGTCATACACCTATGGGGAAGGAGGTGCCTTTTTGGGAGTGGGTGTGGGTTTGTGGTTTGTCTCATGTTCTGAAAATAGGTAGGAATGGCGGTTTGTTTGTTTTGGAGTGAACTGTTTCCGGTAAGTCATTTGAAGAGGTGAGTGTTTCCATGTCTGTGTATCCCACTGTGCCTGTGGTAGTAGACATGAGAAAAGAGAATGCAGCAATGGATGTGTCATGTCTAGTATAAAGCTTCCCAGAATTCATCCTGCCCATTTTATGAATGGAGTGTGGCTTGCCTTATGCACGGGCAACACCTAATACCTTCCTAAGTCCCTGTTTTCTTCCTGAATTCTGGCCACTCTCTAGAATAGGCTCATGGTTATGTGTCCAAGATATGTACCAAATCCAAGGTCTTTGACATGGCCATGTACTGGATACCTGAATGGAATGGCCAGCATCTCAGAAAACTCAGATATCAGTGTGACCAGGAAAGTCTCAGTGGAGATACCCTGCTTTGGGCCTTTTGCTTACCTATTGTTCTGTTGCCCTGAATATCAGGAAGGTCTTTGTCTCATGCAACCCCTTTGTTAAGCCTGAAGAAAACAGTTTTCAAATGGAAATCAATGTGCATCACCTCTGGCTCTTTGCTTAATTTCATTGGAAAAGGATGTGTCTGATTCAGGCCCTTTGCCCTGTTTTCGGCTGTGACTTAGATTCTCAGCACCTGATGGATGTAAAGAAAGATCCCATATGTGCATCTAAACCAAAATGGAAAAACGTTCAATCAATGTGCATGAATTATATTGCCTTCCTTTGTTAGGTTTCTGAAATCCATCATGTCAGAATAGGGATTCTTTGGGTGAAATGAGTTCTTCAAATCTCTGCAGAGGGGCTTGGCTTTTCTTATGACTCCAATTCACAAAAAGAATCTAGACCCCACAGTCAGAGAGCGTCAAATTGGAGAAGCGAAGCAGTATTAAGGGCAGGCCTATTTGATCACTCCTGGTTCACAGGAAGGGTGTCCAAGCCACCCTGACATTCGGCAAATGAGGGGCAAGGGAGCTTATTTTGGACACTGTCTTGGGATGTGCCTCTCATGAAAACCTCCATCCAGATGTTATGATGAGTATCTTTATGGTAGAAGATGAGGGCCATGTAGGAGTGTTTTGGTTATAATTGTGGTAATTTGTGTGGCAGTTGGAAGAGATGACTGGGTAAACCTGGGCTTGAATTCTGCTGTGATTCCCCTTAGAGACTGAGTTCTGGAACTGACCTCAGAGAAGTATTGACATGAATTGTGTTGGGATTTTAGGAGGCCAGGAATGAGAGTTGCCATTGGAACCTGGGATCAAGGCCCAGAGTGGCTTTCCACAGAACACTGGGAATCACAGCCAGGATATTACATGATTTTATTCTGAAAGACTTGGCAGGCATAATTGAGATTCAAAACACACTTGGACCTCGCTTTGTAGACCTCAATGGGCCTGGCTTCATGTGACTTTTTGGCCACTCTTTGGGTAGACTTGCCTGTGAGAGTGCTCCAGAGATTTCCCTGAAATTAGCTTCCTCACCATTTAATGGTTCCTGAATGAATTGAAACCAACATTGCCTCCAAATGCATCTGTGAAAAAATGCTAGATAATTACCATGAAATTTTAGAAATTCCGATGACCAGCTGGCACTGGAGGACCTTTGATGTCCTGTTGATGATCATGAGTATACCAGACAGGGCCTTGATTGACTGGGTTTCATGAAAATGGTGTAGAACAGAGATGCCAGTAAGTTGGGGCCTGGTAAGTAGTGGGCCTAGAGCTGTGTTATGCAAATGTGTGATAAAACATCTGTGGTGGGGCCATGTGGATCTTCCATTGGCTTCCAAATGGCTGTGACTGACATGGTGCAACCATCACACCCATATATGTAAAGGCATATTTTTATATGGAGAGGTTTCAGAGCAATGTTCAGTATCATGTTGCTATTGTCAAGGGTGCAAGCTACTTGAGATAGAACCCTGGTTGGTGCATTCTCCTGGAGACCCTGCCAACCACACCTGACAGAACTCCCTTCAGCACTGTGTCCCATTTGAACTCGTTGTATTTCATGAAGCAAATACCAAACTCCCAGTGCAGCAGCAAGAAACACCACGAAAATTGGAGGATGACCATTGGTTTCACAGTCCACATGGGAAGACCCTTAGCACTCAGTGGCCAATGTTTACCTACAAAAAGAGAATTCATCACTGCTGCCTCATTTTTATTTGAAAATAAGTAATCATTTCCTCCAGGTCACATAGATGCAGATCCAGCTTTGATGGTTTCACTACAAATAAAGTTAAAGCTCCTGACAACAACATATATTTCAAGTGCCCAACCTCAGAGGCAGATTCTCAAAAAGTCTTTTGGCCAGCAGAGCTCCATGTTTGTGGAGTGTTTACCCTGTCTCTTACTTTTGGAAACTCCTCTACCACCTCCAAAGATGTGAAATCTGGAGCATTTTCCATTCTAGATATGTATTCACAGATTTTCTAACTCTTCTCCTCTAATTGGGTCTTACTTGGGGCGAAGCTAATGTCAAGGCATTGTTCTGGAGGAGAGTGGGAAGATTTTTCCGTAGCATATATTTGCATACACATTGGATTCAGTGTCCTATTTTCAATTCAAAATACTGAATACCTGACTCTAACCCATACCCTACCAGACTCTGACTACTAATGCTAATATGATGGAGAAAAATAACCCATAAAGAATAGAAATACAAGCAGTTCAGAGTAGGCATGGTGTATAGATGGACTTGCCTTTTGCATGATACAGAGTTGGAGTTATAAATCTAGTCAATTGTTTGTTGAAATAGTTGTCCTTGTATCTTTAAGGTTAACAAATATGTGAATTGATGTCTCCCTTTCTCTGTATTCTTATATGCACATATAGATTCCTATCTGGTACCACACGTACATTCTTGTGAGGTGGCTGACTTGGCAGATACAAATTGGTAGAAGAGATCACTCCTACTAAAACCTGTTGGAACTGAATATTCAACCTATGGGTGAGCTTGCTAGTTGAACAGCATTATACATAAATCCATGTTCAGTAAAATGAATATTTTTAGATCTGTTGATGGTATATATTTTATAATAAATTTTGATTGACATATATATTGCTACTTTTTTGTCTGTGTGTTTGTTTTATGTATATGTATATATATGTATATATATATATATATATATGTATATATATATATATATATATATATATATATATATATATATATATACACTCTCCAGATTTTTCAAAATATGAAATATATGTGTCTTATATTCACTCCCTAAATTCATTCATGTTCATGTATGTGGATTTATAATCAACTATTCACAAGATTATTCTCAAAATATTCATCCACCTGAAATTTGCCCAATGCTCTCAAATGTCAATCCTATTTGTGACTACATATTTGTTTCTTCCTAAGATTATATATTTAAACTCAACCCTTTTCAAAATGTCTAATCCTATCACACACTTTATACTTTGCCTGATTTTGAAATGTCTCTATTGATATATGCTTTCCTACATATTTTCCCCACTTCATCATTGTGACTGACTCTTCACTTGTGCTGACATTTACATTCACTCTCTAATCGAAATCCTATTGCTAAGAAACTTTTGTTCCAAATCTTATACTCACCCTTCTTCCTAAACTTACTGACTATCTTCCTAATGCTACAGACTATCCCTTTTTGACTGGATGTTCTCTTCTACATTCAATCATCCAAGTAAACGTGGTGCGAACTTCAGAGGAGGAGACTACCAACAGGCTATCTCATGCAACATCAAAGGGTTTATTGGGTGTCCAGAATGCTGGGGTTCAGAGCTCACCTGAATAGAGCAGATAGCCCTGAGAATAGCTGAAGTAGAGCTTATATACTTTCCCTGGAGAGAGAAGGGAGGGAATTGTATTGATGGGTCAGGGCGAGTTGGCGGTTTGCATGCAACTGGGAGAGGGAGTACATTCTGCAATTTGGCAGCTGGGGATAGAACATTCTGGGAACAAATTTTGCAAACATTTCTCAAGATTTCAACAGTGTTCTGTTAAGCATACAGAAAAACAAGATGTGACAAGTACCTATTTTATTAATATTTCATTCCCCACTTCTTCTTCTGGCTAATTTTAATCATACAAATGATCATTGGAGGGTGTCACATTCAATGTCTGCTAGTGGGGTATTACCATAAGTTTAACTCCTCCAATTTGAGCCTGGAGAAAAGATATTACACGGTTGAGCAAACAGGGTTTTATAGTTAGCAATAATATGAGGATTATTATTGGACCGGCCAGGTTTGATAAAAACGTAGTTAACCAGGGGGACTGTGTGAACCAAGACTCAAGCCACCCTTTTGGGCCCTCTCTCATTTGTTGATGCTCTTCAAGGTGTCTTTTAAATTTACTCATAGATTTTATTACGACTCCAGTATAGTCAGCATAAAAACAACATTCTTCCCTCAATGCAGCACAAAGCCCCCCTTCTCTAATGAAGAGGAGGTCCAACCCTCAACTGTTCTGTAAAACAACTTCAGAGAGAGAGTTTAAAGTTTCATGCAAAGCCCTGAAGGAGTTTTCTAATATCTTACTTTTGCTCTATTGCTGCTTCTAATTGGGTCATCTTTTGTGTCCCATGGACAATGCCACTGGTTCCTCTGCCCACCCGTGCAGCAACTCCTATTCCTAATAGGATGGCTAAAGTGAGGGATATATGTTCCCAGTGGAACCGGTTGTATGCCCCCCCTATTTGATCTTCAAATGAACCTGCATCATGATAGAGCACTCTGGGAAACATCTGCACCATTACACAATTTATCACATATCCTGATCATTTCATGAAAACATAAACGATGTTTAAGTATATAGAATTATGCTGTTGTAGGCACTGACAAAGCAAGGCACCTAAGACAGCACTCAAGAGAGGGAAACAGTCCTATTTGGTTGAAACCGGATTCAGAGGGCATTGCTTATATTGTAATCAATTAATCCCATGAAACTCAAGTTTAGGTAGTTTCAGAATTTTGTACCCAACATATAAGGGATGGGGCTCAGAAGTTCACAGTCTTCAGAAGTTTAAAAAAGCAGTATTTGTTTCTGTTTTTCCTTCTGTTCTGGGCAAGTTAACTTTTCAAGGACACCTGGGAGGAGGAGAGCTTTTTCTTCCATTTCTTATTTTCCCCCTGCCAGCTGTTACCATGGAGCCCGGTTGGTAATTTCTTTATCTTAGAAATGTAGCCATCTCTGTGAAGCCCCAGCTGAAGGCCAGAGGACTTGTTCACATATTTTGTGAAAAACTAGTTAGGGGTTGTCTAGCTTAGAAGTACTGAGATTTTTAGCCAGTGGCCAAGTAGAACAGGGCAATACGAAAGAGAAAGTTTATCTACATTAAAGTCTTTATTGGGACTGTTTTGCTGAAAGTTCAAAACTCAGCCATGGTGAAGACTTCTGAAGAAGGTCATTTAAGACTTTTCTGTGGGCCTGGTACAGAGGGGGAAAGACGGGGAAGGTGGGGCTGAGAGCACCTCCGAGGATCTGAGAATGAGGGAAAAGAGAGATGTAAAAGAATAATGCGAAAGGGTATTGGGAATTTCCTAGCAGCAAACTTGAGCAGTAGATCAGGTAGAGCAGAGTGAAAGACGGGAGTGAGGATCCCAAAATCCTGTGAGGGACTTTAAATTTTAGTAACCTGTTTTCAGTGATGACAAAGCAACTTTAAAGGCCAATTATATTACATCTTGGATAAGGGTCTCAGGGCTCTCCTCAGCTCGTTTGAGCATTGGGTTAGCTGGTAAGAGGACCTGGTGGGACCCAGTGAGGGCACTGACAGGAGATGAGAGGAATGAGTCGGTGGAGCGGTACCTATGTACCTGCTACCTCAGAAAGGGGGCGATGGTCTGAGAACTGGTGGAGCTTTGGGTTTCTGATCTAGTTATTGGAGGGGAGAAATCAAGTTGCTGAGATGGGAGTGACATCAGAGGGTCTGGAGCAGAAGGCTGAGGATAATGATCTATTGGAGAAGCATAGTTCAGGATGTGAGTGAGGGAGGGAAAAGGCTTCCACATAGGGGAATTTCCTTTCACTCTTTTGAGCACTTGCAGAAGTTAAAAAGGTCATGCAAAATTTGAGGATCTAGAGACCCCTCTGGGTGCCATAGTTTTTGGTTGTCTAATTGGTAATGTGGCCAATGCTGTGTACTGAATTTGATGAAGAATTGGGGTTCCATCAGGCAGCCCCTGTATGCACACATTCCCATGACATACAGAAAAAGTCAGCTTTTCCCCCACACAGCCATTACTCTTTGTGGCTTTGACAGTCTGCCAGGCAAACTTAGTAATCTAGACTAGCCAACCTGCATCTGGCTCGCGTGTCCCTACATCCATAATGTTTGTTTCCATTATCTATGGTACAGAAGGGATTTAATGGTATTTTAGTGGGATCCTCTTCATCAGGGATATCACAATAGGAAATACCTATAGCCAGCTAACAAATGTCTGGGTGGAGAGATGGCCACCAGGTCCCTAAGGGGGCTGTATGCGAGATAGACCATACTTCTTTTCCAGTAGGATTTGTGATCAGCCATCACTGCTTAATGGGCTGATGAGGGTTAGGACTACTTGTAGCCAAGGGGAGAGTATATAACCTTATTCACATTGCGAATACACAATTTGAAACTGTTACCAGTCTTTTTCAGTTTCCAGAAAGATTCTGTACAGGCAGCAGGCTTGAGATGAGAGGTATGGATCCAGGAAGTGATTCTGTTTACGTTTACCACTGTAGGTGTTATAATAGCACCTGGTATGGTCCTTTTCAGCGGGGTACCAGGGATGACACCTGATATCATCTTACATAGATGAAATCTCTTACTTGATATGGATGTGGAATCCCCTGGTTCCCAGTTGGGTAGGCAGTGGCCAGCTGTTTTCACAGGTATTACTGAGTTCTTTCAAGATCTTTAAGTCTGTCAAGCAAGGGGGTGTGGAAAGGATCTTTAGGTCTTACAGTTGGGCTTAGGTCCCCTACTGGAGGAGGGCCACCATAAAGAATTTCACATGTGGTAAGGTTACTCAAAGAAACAAAGGGATTTTTTCTTGCATGAAACATTGCATAAGGCAGGAGCATAGTCCAATCTTATGCTGGTCTCTAAGCTTAATTTCGTTAAGGTCTCTTTAATGGTTCTATTCATTCTTTCTACTTGTCTTGAACTCTGTGGTCTATAAGCACAATTTAACTTCCAATTAATCCCCAGGTTCCTGGCTAACCCCTGACTTACCTGGGTCATGAACATCGGTCCATTGTCAGATCCTATTACCGGCTTAGCTTCCTCCAATGGTAGAGAGGCTTAGTCAGCAGCAGCGGAATCACTTAGAGTGTGTTGTGTGTTAGGGGACGAGGGCAGGGGATAAGGAGGGGGAGAAGAGTCCAGTAGAGTCAAATCTGTGACTCAGGGAGAACAGAGGGTGGAGGAGGAGGAGGTTGAGAGGGTTTGAGAGATCATGGGGGAAGGAGTAGGAGCAGAGGTAGGGGCAAAGAAAGGCTTCACCCATGGAGGAGGAGATTTGCAGATGTCCTGCCAAGTTAAGATATATGGCTGTTGATCCGGATGGCTATGTGGCGCTGGCTGAAAGACAATACCTCTGACTTTTTAAATTAGTGGGAAGTAGAAAGATCCTTCTAGGGGCCATACGACTCCAAAGATGGGCCATTCTGAGGCACAGAGATTCTGCCAGGTCCAGCGTTTTACTAAAAAAAGAAAGATTCTGAGACCTTAAGCGGACTTTGGTCCAGTGATCAAGGGTCAGGGACAGAGGCATTGACGTGCTCTGTTCCATAATGAAAGTTCCACAAACAGTAAAAGCAAGGACACACGACACAGATAAGACAAGGCCATAAAGACAGGAAATGAACGTCCAACACTGAGACCAGGAATGAGTAGCCGGCAAAACCCAATGGTATGGCAATAACGAATCTAAAAGAAAATATCACTGAGTCGAGAAGACTATTGTTCCTTGATTTCCCGAGTTCTCTGCGGGGTCCTCCAGAGAGGTGCCCTTTGTCTCTGTGACATGTCTCTCAGCCACCGTCGGAGAGAGCCCAGGCTCTTCATCGCCAGCAATTTTGCCAAGCCCTAACAAGAAACCTGAAACCAGAAAGAGGCGCCTTACTTGCTCCGAGAGGAGCCCGTTGGGGTCTCTCTCTCGTCCGCCACTGCTGGAACTCAGTGGAAACTCAATATGTAAAGGTCAGGCGAGTGTCAGAGGAAGATACTACCAAGAGACTGTCTCATGCAACAGCAAAGGGTTTATTTGTGGTCCAGCATGCTGGAGCTCAGAGCTAAATTAAATAGAGCAGAGACCTCTGAGAACAGCTTAAGCAGAGCTTATATACTTTCCTTGGAGAGGGAAGAGAGGGAAGTTCAGTGATGGGTAAGGGCGAGTGGGCGGTTTGCATGACACCGAGTGAGGGAGTACATTCTGCAGTTCGGCTGTTGGGAACAGTACATTCTAGAACAAGATTAGCAAACATTTCTCAAGATTTCAACAGTGTTTTGTTAAGCATACAGAAAAACAGGAAGTGACAAGTACCTATTTTATTAATTTTATTAACCTTTCACTACCGACTATGCCTTTTTGACTTGATGTTCCTTCTACATTAATTCATGCAACGTACAAGGTGCTATGCCATTGTATATCGATTTATCTGAGACAACTCTGCAGAACGTAATTCAACACCACATATCCCTATCAAGGGCCCAATGCCCTTCTGGGCTTCAAATCAGACTTAAATTTCTTTTTTCATACATATATTTCACCTATATATTCTTCTACACATAGCAAGTTCCCAATACGATCATTCATCCAGCAAAATGATTTCTAACCCAAATCGAGCATGTTTTTAACCATAACCGGACACTGTTCCCTCAATGTAACTTTACAGAAGAGCAGGGCAGGAGTTGATATTACAATACAGAAATGTAGAAAAACTTCCACCTGCTGAGAACCTCAAAGGTCCATGCAGAAATGATCCCTGGAGAAGATGTAGGAAGCAATAAAGGACCTGAGAGACCAAAAGTCATCTTCCATGGCAAACAACCCGGTCAGGATAAAAGGTTGTGTCTGAATCAGATTTTTTTTTAATGTAGAGATCATGGACCAAACCAGGCCTGTGTGGAGATCTATTCCTGGGTGCCTTTGGTTGATATACCATTCTAACTTGTGAAAATGTCACAGGAAGTAGGGGCAGCCTCAATCTCTTGGGACCCTTGGAAGCAACAGTTAGGACAAAGTGGCTGCCAAGACAGTGCCCTCATTCAGTTCAGGAAGGAAGTGACCTCACCTCACTTTCTTGGTGATGGAACTCTCTGAACGTGGGATCCAGGAAGCCAGGCACACAGAGCCAGTCCCAGTCCCAGTCCCAGTGGTCTCACTTGTTTGGATTTACCAAGGACAGGGTCAGTATTTTTTGGTACCTACAGATGTGAGGAAGGCCAAATGCCAGGAAAGCTCGGATGCAGGGCTTTTCATGAGAAAGCAGGTAGTAGCTCACCGTTGGCTCCTAAGAAGTTCACAGAGTTGGCCAAGGAGACAAGATCTGAGACAGGAAAGGCCATTTTGGGGGAACATATTATGGCCCACAAGTCAGAGGACACTCTGGATAGTCACAAACCTACTTAGGGGAAGGAGGTGCCTTTGTGGGTGTGGTTGTGGGTTTGTGGTTTTGTCTCATTTTCTGAGAATAGGTAGGACAGTCGGTTTGTTTCATTTGAAGTGGACTGTTTCTAGTAAGTCTTTTCACAGGGCGAGTGTTTCTATGTCTGTGTATTCCACTGTTTCCGTGGTTGTAGACATTAGAAAAGAGAATCCATCAATGGATGTGTCGTGTCTAGTAGAAATCTTCTCAGCATTCATATTGCCCCATTTATGAATGGACTGTAGCTTGCCTTATCGATGAGCAACACCTGCTACCTTCCTAAGTTTCTATTTTCGTCCTGAATTCCGGCCAATCTCAAGAATAGGCCCATGGTTTTGTGTCCAAGATATGTACCACCTCCAAGCTCTGTGACATGGCCATGTACTGGATAGCTGTAGGGGATGGCGAGCATCTCAGAAAACTCAGATATCAGTGTGACCAGGAAAGTCTCAGAGGAGAAACCCTGCTTTCGGCCTTTTGCTTACCTATTGTTCTGTTGCCCTGAATGTCAGAAAGTTCTTTGCCTCAGGCCACCCCTTTGTGAAGCCTGAAGAAAACAGTTTTCAAATGGAAATGAATGGGCATACCTGTGGCACTTTCCTTAATTGCTTTGGAAAGGGATGTGTCTGAATCATGCCCTTGGCCCTGTGTGTGGCTGTGGCTTAGATTCTCAGCACCTGATGGATCTAAAGAAAGTTACCATGTGTGCATCCAAAAGAAAATTCGCCAAAAGAGCAATTATTGGGAGGAAGTCTCTCGACTTCCTCTGTAAGGTTCCTGACTTCCATCAAGTGAGAATGGGATCCTTTGGGTCAAAAGAGTTCTACAAAACCTGCAGAGGCTAGCCCATTGTGCTTGGGTTTTCTCATGACTAAAATTCACATAAAGAATCTAAACCCCACAGACAGTAGTCCTCAAATTGGAGCGGTATTAACGGCAGGCCTATTTGATCACTTTTGGTTCACCGGATGGGTGTCCAGGCCACCTTGAATTTAGGCAAATGAGGGGCAAAGGAGCTTATTTGGGACACTGTCTTGGTCTGCACCCCTCATGGAAACCTCCAGCCAGATTATGATGAGTGTCTATATGAAAGAAGATGAGGGCCATATGGGAGGGTTCTTGTTTTAATTGTGGTAATTTGTGTGGTAGTTGGAAAAGATGACTGGGTCCACCAGGGCTTGAACTCTGGTGTGATTCCCCTTAGAGACTGAGTTCTGGAACTGACCTCAGAGAAGTATTGCCATGAATAGTGTTGGGATTTTAGGAGACCACGCATGAGAATCGCTTTTGGAAACTGAGATCTAGGCCCAGGATGGCTTTCCACAGAGCTCAGGGATTCTGAGCCAGGATATCACATGTTTTAATTCTTAAAGACTTGGTAGCCATAATTGAGAGTCCAAACACACATGGACCTCACATTGTATACCTCAATGGGCCTGGATTCATGTGTCCTTTTGGCCACTCTTTGGGAAGGCTTGCCTGTGAGTATTCTCCAGAGCTTTCATTGAAATGATCTTCCTCACCATTTAATGGTTCCTGAATTAAATGAAACCCACAGTGCCTCCAACTTCATCCTTGAAAAATGACTAGATTAATACCATGAAATTTTTGAAATCCCCATGACCAGGTGGCACTGGATAACCTTTAGATATCCTGTTGCTGATCATGAGTATAACAAACAGTGCCTTGATTGACTGAGTTTCGTGAAAATGGTGTAGAACAGAGATGCCAGTAAGTTGGAGCCTGCTGGGTAGTGGGCGTAGAGCAGTGGACTATAGGTGTGTAAATAAATATTTTTGGTAGGACCACCTGGATCTTCCATTGGCTTCCAAATCTTGCGACTGACATGGTGCAGGCAGCAGACCTTTATATGTAAAGGCATCTTGTTATATGTAGAGGTTTCAGGGCAATGTTCAGAATCAGGTTGCTATAGTCAAGGGGAAAGCTATGTGGGATAGAAGCCTGGTTCGTACATTCTCTTGCCGACCCTGACCAACCACACATGACAGAACTCCCTCCAGCATTGTGTCCCAGTTGAACATATTGTATTTCATGAAGCAAATACCAAATTCCCAGTGCAGCAGTAAGAAACACCCTGAAAAGTGGAGGATGACCAAATGGCTTCACAGACCACACGGGAAGACACTTAGCTCCCAGTAGCAACAGTTTACCTACAAAGGGAGTTTTCAGACCTGCTGCCTCATGTTCATTACAAAATAAAGAACCATGTCCTCCAGGTCACATAGATGCAGACCCAGATTGCAGAATCACATCAGTTGCAGAACCATTGATTTAAATATTGCCATACATATATTTCTTGTGCCTAACCTCAGAGGAAGTTTCTCAATAAGTCTTTAGGTCAGCACAGCTCCATGTTTCTGAAGTGTTTACCATCTCCCATACTTTTGTAAACTGTTTTACCACCTCCAGTGTTGTGAACTCCTGAGCATTTTTCATTCCACATATGTATTCACAGGTTTTCTAACTCCTCTCCTCTAATTGTGTCTTACTTTTAGCGATGGTTATGTCAAGGTATTGTTCTGGATAATAGAGGGAAGATTTTTGTGTATCACATGTTTGCATACACAATAGATTCATTTTCCTATTTTCCATTTGAAATACTGAATCCCTGACACTAACCCATACCCTACTAGACTCTGACTACTAATCCTAATATCATGGAGAAAAAAAAACCTAACTGAATAGAAGTACAGTCCTTTTATAGGAAGCATGGTGTATATTTGTATTTGTCTTCCTCTTTATCAAGAGTATGTGTTTTAAATTTAGTAAACTTTTCATTTTAATATTTCTCCATGATTTTTTAAAGTTATCACATATGTAAATTCCTGTCTCCCTTTCTCTGTATCCTATTCAGCACATGTAATTTTTTTATGCATATACAATATCCTACCTGGTATCACACGTACATTCTTGTAAGATCACTGACTTTGGAATATAAAAATTGTGAGAAGAGATGACTCTCCCTAAATAATGATGGAACTGAAAATTCCACCTATGGGTGAGCTTCCTAGTGAAAAACACTATACATAAATCCATGTTCAGTAAAATGAATATTTTTGGATTTGTGAATGAATTATATTTCATGATGAATATCGATTGGCATATATATTGCTAAATATTAATGTGTGTGTGTGTGCATGTGTGTGTGTGTGTGTGCGTGTGTGTGTGTGTATATTCTACGGATTTTAAAAAAATATGAAAAATATGTGTCTTATTATACACTCCCTAAATTCATTCATATTCATTTATGTTCATTTAAGTTCAAATTTTCACAAGATTATTCTCAGTAATATTCATAAACCTGAAATATATTTTGGTTTCCTACTACTGAAAACTTAGTTCAGTGGATGGTGCTTAAAAATCCTAATATTTCTACAGTAACTGACCCAGTTTAACATCAATGCAAGTAGATTGCTATGGGACATGATGTGTAATTTGAAGTTCATTTTTACTCAACACTGGTACATTACTATTTCTTCAGTTTATGGACATCATAGGATGTATTTTTTCATCCAGAACTTCACAAATTTTTTTGGCATTTGGTTCACTTTCAATTACTTACTACTTCAGAACACATGTATTCCTCCATGTTTCTTTACTGGTCTTTTCACTAGACTTCTTTCTAAACACATTATTTTCGATTCCATAATCATTTTTGAAGCAAAACTCACTCTTCACGACAAACCATAACCCTAATAATACCATTGCATATATAACTCGTTGGAATGATGGTATATATATCAATATAAGATTTCCAATATATTTTCAGATGCAAACTCAATCCATTATTTAATGTTGGATCCAGTTACATACTTTATTCACAATATGGTCTATTCATGCATCATCTCAATAATCATCAACACAAGGTACACCTATTTGTATCCCCAGTACTAATTTATAAGTTTCCAGAATATTACTCCCCTTTATGGTGGAAGAAATACTTATGTCACCTGATCTACATATACATTTTACCACAGTAGTATTCTGGACACAAAATGCAAAGGTCACACATATGATTGTACCAAAGCCTAAATGGAAAGTGACCATGGATTACTAAAAGCATCTATGTCCAGGGTGCCTACTGCTCTCAAATGTCAATCCTATTGGTTACTACATATTTGTTTCTTCCTAAGATTATATATTTAACCTCAAGCCTGTTGAAAATATCTAATCCTATCACTCACTTTATACTTTTCCTGATTTCCTAATGCCCCTATTGATATCTGCTTTCCTACATATTTTTCCCAGTTCATCATTGTGACTGTCTCTTCACATGTGCTGACATTTACATTCACCCTCTAACTGAAAACCAATTGCTAAAAAACTTTTTGTCCAACTCCGAGACTCACTCTTCTTCCTAAACCTACTGACTATCTTCCTAATCCTACAGACTATCCCTTTTTGACTGGATGTTCTCTTCTACTTTCAATCATCCGAGGTATAGGGTCCTATGCCATTGTATATCGATTTATCTGAGACCTCGGTGCAGAACATAATTCAATCTAAGTATTCCAATCAAGGGCCCAATGCCTTTCTGGGCTTCAAATCTTTCCCAGATCTCTGATCTCATACATATATTTCACATTTATATTCTTATAAATATCACAGGTTCCCAATACCGTAATTCATCCAGCAGAATGACTCCTAACCCAAATCGAACATGCTATTAACACTAACCATACACTGTTCCCTCAATCTCACTTTACAGAAGAGCAGGGACAGAGTTGGTCTTAAAATCCAGGAAGGTAGGGTATCATCCACCAGCTGAGAACCTCAAAAGTCCCTGCAGAAATAATCCCTTGAGTAGGTGTAGGCAGGTATGAAGGATCTGAGAGAGCAAAAGTCATCTTCCATGGCAAACAACCTGGTCAGGTTGAAGGGATGTGTCTGAATTAGCCTCTCACTTCCTAATGTAGAGAAGATGGACCAAGCCATGCCTGTGTGGAGAGCTGTTCCCCGGTGCCTATGGTTGATATACCATTCTAACTTATGAATGAGTCACAGCAAGTAGAGGCAGACTCCATCTTTTGGGAACCTTGGAAGCAACTGTTAAAACAAAGTGGTTTCCAAGGCAGTGACTTCATTCAGTTCTTGAAGGAAGTGACCTCACCTTACATTATTGGTGATGAAAGTCTGTGTTCTTGGGATCCAGGAAACCAGGCACACAGAGTCAAACCCACTCCATGTCCCAGTGGGCTCACTTGTTTGGATTTAACAAGACAGAGTCACTCTTTCTTGGTACCTACTGATGTGAGGACAGCCAAATGCCTGGAAACTATGAAGACTGGCCTTTCCAGAGAAAGCAGATAGTTTCTCACCACGGGCTCCTGACAACTTCACAGAGTTTGCTAAAGAGACCAGATCGGAGACAGGACACGCCATTTTGGGGGAACATAGTATGGCCCACAAGTCAGAGGACACTCCGGATAGTCACAGACCTACTTGGGGGAAAGAGGTGCCTTTTTGGGTGTGAGTGTGAGTTTGTGGTTTTGTCTCATGTTCTGAGAATAGTTAGGAAAGCTGGTTTGTTTGTTTTGGAGTGGACTGTTTCTAGTAAGTCCTTTGACAAGGTGAGTGTTTCTGTGTCTATATATCATACTGTGTCCGTGATTGTAGACAGTAGAAATGAGAATGCATCAATGGATGTGTCCTGTCTACGAGAAAGCTTCAAAGCATTCATCCTGTGCAATTTATGAATGGACTGCAGGTTGCCGTATGGATGGGCAACTCGTGCTATCTTTCTAAATTCCTGTTTTCTTCCTGAATTCTGGACACTCTCCAGAATACACTCATGATTTTGTGTCCAAGATATGTACCACCTCAATCTCTGTGACATGGCCATGTACTGGATAGCTGATGGGAATGGTGAGTATCTCAGAAAACTCAGATATCAGTATGCCCAAGAAAGTCTCAGTGGAGAAACCCTGCTTTGGGCCTTTTGCTTACCTATTCTGTTGCCCTGAATGTCAGGAAGGTCTTTGCCTCAGGCCACACTTTGTGAAGCCTGAAGAAAATAGTTTTCAAATGGAATTGAATGGTCATTACCTGTGCCTCTTCGGTTAATTGCTTTGGAAATGGATGTGTCTGAATCAGCCTCTTGGCCCTATGTGAGGCTGTGGCTTAGATTCACAGCACATGATGGGTCTAAAGAAAAATCCCATGTGTGCATCCAAAACCAAAATGGACAAAAGAACTGTCATGGTGGATAGAGTCTCTCGCCTTCCTCTGTAGGGTTCCTGACCTCCATTAAGTGAGAATAGGGATCATTTGGGTCAAGTGAATTCTTTAAAGTTCTGCAGAGGCTATCCCATAGGTTCGTGGGTTTTCTCATGACTCCAATTCACATCTATGTTTACAGAAGAGCAGGGACAGTGTTGGTCTTACAATACAGGAATGCAGTGGATCTTCCATCTGTTGAGAACCTCAAAGCTCCATGCAGAAATGATCTCTGGAGAAGATGTAGGCAGCTATGTAAGACCTGAGAGAGCAAAAATCATCTTCCATGGCAAACAACCTGGTCAGGATTAAGGGTTGAGTCAGAATGAGCCTATCTCTTCTTAATGTAGAGAAGATGGACCAAACCCGGCCTGTGTGGAGAGCTGTTCCCTTTTGCCTACGGGTGATATACCATTCTAACTTGTGAAAGTGTCACAGGAAGTAGGGGCAGCCCTCATCTCATGGGACCGTTGGAAACAATTGTTATGACAAAGTGGTTGCCAAGGCAGTGATCTCATTCAGTTCCTGAAGGACGTGATCTCATCTCACTTCCATGGTGATGGAACTCTCTGAACTTGGGATACAGAAAGCCAGGCACCCAGAGCCAGTCTCAGTTCTAGTCCCAGTGGTCTCACTTTTTTGGATTTACAAAGGACAGAGTCAGTCTTTCTTGATACCTACTGATGTGAGGATGGCCAAATGCCAGGAAAGCTCGGAAGAGGGGCTCTTCCTGAGAAAGCAGATAGTGGCTCACTCCTGGCTTCTAACAACTTCACATTGTTGGCCAAGAAGACCAGATCTGAGACAGGTCAGGCCATTTCCGAGCATCATAGTATGGCCCATCAGTCAGAGCACACTCCGGAGAGTCACAGACCTATTTGGGGGAAGGAGGTGCCATTGCGGGTGTGGGTTTGTGGTTTTGTCTCATGTTCTGAGAATAGTTAGAAAAGGCGGTTTGTTTGGTTTGGAGTGAACAGTTTCTAGTAAGTCGTTTGACAATGCAAGTGTTTCTATGTCTGTGTATCCCACTGTGTCCGTACTTGTAGACATTAGAAAAGAGAATGCATCAATGGATGTGTCCTGTCTCATAGAAAGCTTCCCAGCATTCATCCAGCACAATTTATGAATTGAATGCGGCTTGCCTTATTGATGGGCGATACCTGCTACCTTCCTAAGTTGCTGTTTTCTTCCTGAATTATGGCCAATCTCCAGAATAGGCTCATGGTTTTGTGTCCAAGATATGTACTACCTCCAAGCTCTGTGACATGGCCATATACTGGATAGCTGAATGGAATGGCGAGCATCTCAGAAAACTCAGATATCAGTGTGACCAGTAAAGTCTCAGTGGAGAATCCCTGCTTTGGGCCATTTGCTTACCTATTGTTCTGTTGCCCTGAGAGTCAGGAAGGTCTTTGTCTCAGGCCAACCCTTTGTGAATCCTGAAGGAAAGATTTTTCAAATGGAAATGAATATGCTTTACCTTTGGCTCTTTCCTTAATTGATTTGGAAAGAGATGTGTGTGAATCAGCCTCTTGGCCCAGTGTGATTCTTTGACTTAGATTCTCAGTACCTGATGGATCTAAAGAAAGATCCCATGGGTGCATAAAATCCAAAATGGCATAAAGAGCAGTCATTGTTGATGAAGTATTTTGCCTTCCTCTGTAAGGTTCCTGAATTCCATCAAGTGAGAATAGGGATCTTTTGGGTCAAATGAGTTCTTCAAATCTATTCAGAGGCTATCCAATAGGTGCTTGAGTTTTCTCATCTTTCCAATTCACATAAAGAATCTGTACCCGACACTCAGTAGGACTCAAATTGGAGAAGCAGAGCAGTATTAAGGGCAGGCCTATTTGATCACTCCTGGTACACAGGAAGGGTGTACAGGCCACTGGGAATTTAGGCAAATGAGGGGCAACAGAGCTTATTTTGGACACTGTCTTGGGCTACGCTAATGCTATCAAATGTCAATCCTATTGTTGACTTCATATTTCTTTTATCCTAAGCTCATATATTCATCCTCAACCCTGTTGAAAATATCTAATCCCATCACTCACTTTATTCTTTTCCTGATTTCCTAATGTCTCTATTGATATCTGCTTTCCTACATATTTTGCCCTGTGCATCATTGTGACTGACTCTTCACTTGTGTTGACGTTTACATTGACTCTCTAACCAAAACCCTATTGCTAAAGAACTTTTGTTCCAAATCCTATACTCACTTTTCTTCCTAAACTTACCGACTATCTTTCTAATCCAACTGACTATAACTTTTTGAATGGATGTTCTCTTCTACATTCAATGATCCAAGTACAGTTCAGGTTTCTATTCAACCGGGTGAGGGAGTAGATTCTGCAGTTTGGCAATTGGGGACAGCACATTCTGGCAACAAGATTAGCAAAGAGTTCTCAAGATTTCAACAGTGTTTCGTTAAGTGTACAGAAAAACAGGAAGTGACAAGTACATATTTTATTAACCTTTCATTCCCCACTTCTTTTTCTGGCTACTTTTAATCATAAAAGTGATCTTTGTGGGGTGTCACATTCTATGTCTGCTAGTGGGGTATTACCATAATTTTAATTTGTCCAATTTGAGCTTGGAGAAAAGAAATTACATGGTTGAGGAAACAGGGTTTTATAGTTAGTAATAATATGAGGATTATTATTGGACCGGCCAGGGTTGATAAAAACGTAATTAACCAGGGGGACTGTGTAAAAAAAGACTCAAACTACCCTTTCTGTTCCTCTCTCTCTCTCGTTGTTGCTCTTCAAGGCATCTTTTTAATTTACTCATAGATTTTTTTACAACTCCAGTATTGTCGACATAAAAACAACATTCTTCCCTCAATGAAGCACAAAGGCCCCCCTCTGTCATGAAAAGGAGGTCCAACCCTCGACTGTTCTGTAAAACAACTTCAGAGAGAGAGGTTAAAGATTCCTGCAAAGCTGTGATGGAGGTTTCTAAAATATTTAAGTTTTGATCTATTGCTGCTTCTAATTGGGTCACTTGTTGTGTCCCATGGACCAGAGCAGTGGTTCTTGTGCCCAACCCTGCAGCAACTCCTATTCGTAATAGAATGGCTAAGGTGAGGGACATATGTTCCCAGCGGAACCGGGTTGTATGTCCCCCTCTTTGATCTTCAGATGAACCTGCGTCATGATAGAGCACTCTGGGAAACATCTGCACCATTTCACAATTAATCACATCTGTTGACCATTTCATGAAAACATAAACAATGTTTAAGTATATAGAATTATACTGTTGTAGGGACGGACAAGGCAAGGCACCTAAGATAGCACCAAAGACACGGAAACAGTCTTTTTTGGTTTCAACCAGATTCAGAGGGCATTGCTTCTGTTGTAATCAATTAATCCCCTGAAACCCAAGTTACGTAGTTTCAGAATTTTGTACCCAACACGTAAGGGAAGGGGCTCAGAAGTTCACAGTCTGCAGAAGTTCACAAAAAGCAGTTTTTGTTTCTGTTTTTTCCTCAGTTTGGGCAAGTTAACTTTTCAAGGACACCTGGGTGGGGGTGTCTTCCCTTTCTTTTTTTCCCCCTTCCAGCTGTTTCCATACAGCCCAGTTTGTAACTTCTTTATCTTAGAAATGTAGCCATCTCTGTGAAGCCCCAGCTCAAGGCCAGAGGCCTTTTTTTCAAATATTTTGTGAAAAACTAGTAAGGGTGTGTCTAGATCAGGAGTGCTGAATTTTTTAGCCAGTTGCCAAGGAGACCAGGGCAACACAAAAATAGGAAGTTTATCTACAGTGAACTCTTTTATCGGGATTCTTTTGCTGAAAGTCCTAAATCAGCCATGGTGAAGACTTCTGGAGAAGGTCAGTTAAGACTTTTCTGTGGGCCTGGTACAGAGGGGGACAATTTGGAAGGCAGGGATAAGAGCAGCTCTGTGGATCTGAGAATGAGGAAGGAGAGATGTAAAAGAATATTGGGAGAGGGCTTTGGGATCTTAATAGCAACAAAAACTTGAGCAATAGAACAGATAGAACAGAGGGGGAGACAGGAGTGAGATTCCAAAAAGCCTGTGAGGGACTTTAAATTCTTAGTAACCTGTTTTTAGTGATGACAAAGCAACATTAAAGGCCATTTTCATTACATCTTGTATTAGGGTCTGAGGATTCTTCTCAGCGGGTTTGAGCTTTGCATTAGGTGGTAAGAGGACTGGGTGGGACCCGGTGCGGGCACTGACAGGAGAGGAGAGGAGTGAGTGAATGGAGTGGTACCTCAGTACCTGCAACCTCAGCAAGGGAGCAATGGTCTGAGAACCAGTCGAGATTTGGGTTTTTGATCTAGATATTGGAGGGGAGAAATCAAGTTGCTGAGGTGGGAGTGACAGCAGAGAGTCTGGAGCACAAGGCTGAGGGTGAGCATCTATTGGAGAAGCATAGTTCAGGATGTGAGCAAAGGAGAGAGAAGGCCTCCACATAGCGGAATCTCCATTCACCCTTTTGAGCACTTGCAGAAGTTAAAAAGGTCACACAGAATTTGAGGATCTAGAGACCCCTCTGGGGGCCATCGGTTTTGGTTATCTAATTCGTAATATGGCCAATGCTGTGTACAGAATTTGATGAGGAGTTTGGGTTCCATCTGACAGTCCCTGTATGCTCACATCCCCATGACTTACAATAGAAGTCTGCTCTCCCCCCCCCACAGCCGTGACTGTTTGTGGCTTTGATAGTCTGCCGGGCAAACATAGTAATCTAGGCTAGCCAACCTGCATCTGGCTCACGTGTCCCTACATCTATAATGTTTGTTTCCATTATCTATGGTACGGAAGGGATTTAATGGAATTTTAGTGGGATCCTGTTAATCAGGGATATCCCAATAGGAAAGACCTATAGCCAGCTGACAAATGACTGGGTGGAGAGATGGCCACCAGGTTCGTAAGGGGGCTGTATTCGAGATAGGCCATACTTCGTGTCCAGTAGGATTTGTGATCAGCCATCGCAGCTTAAGGGGCTGATTAGGGTTAAGACTACTGGTCGTCAAGGGGAGAATAAATATCTTCCAGGATCTTCTTTACAACCATTTGCAATGTTTCTTTTTTCTTCTTTTTTATTTCTTTTTGTGTGTGTGTGTGGGGAAGGCTTCAATACATCCTGAAAATGTATGTTCAAAGACTAGGAGTTATTTAAGTCCATACCTTACTGGCTTAATTTCAGTAAAGTCCACTTCCCAGAATTGTCCTCGTCTGGTTCCTCATAGGTGCTTTCCTGCAGGAAGCTTGGAAGTGTAAGCTTTAACCAATTAATGGACCTGACAGGCTTTTGTTACCCATTCAGTTATTTCCTTTTGCTGTGAGTAGGTTAGTGGAAAACTGTGTTCTTGATCCTTCACGAATGAATGCAGTTTCTTTGAACAAAGGTGAGTGAGTTGATGAACATTTGCTACTGACATAGTTAGAGCCATGATTATAGAAGTAGTTACTGAAGAATTAAAAAATTCCACTTGAGGGCCTTCAGGGTTAAAAGTTATTTTGGCCCAGAGCTTGGTGAGCAGAACTCTGCCCATCAATGGGGCCAGGCATTCTGGGATTACTAGGAAGGAGTGATGGATTTTTCCTTTTCCCTGGTCCATGGTCCTCGTAGTTGTCAAAGCCCGATATTTACTTCTGTTAGACTCTTGAATTAGAGACCTTTTATTCGGTAGAGGGCCCAATGGGCCTTACGGGCTGAGTATATTCCCCCCTGCATCTACTTCAAAGTTTATTGTGTTCCCCTCCACTTCAAAAGTTACCTTGAGGTCAGGGAGAGGATCTGAGCCCGGACTTTCTTAGTATTCCTCCAGAGTCAGAATATCTGGCTGGCATGGCTGTCTCTTTCTAGGGCACTCTTTGGCCCAGTGTCCTTTTTCTTTAGAGTAGGCACATTGATCTCAGGCCAGGGGTGGCCTCTAGTGTGTGCCCAGGTATCCCTTCCTGTCTCTCTGTTTCTTAATTTCTGGCCTATTTGTTGTTGTGACCAGGACCTTAGTCAATGCCTTAGTCTGTCTTTTGTTTCTTTTATCCTCACTCAGCTCCCTTCTCTTCCTCAGTTTCTCTCTTAAAGTATACCTTCTCGGGTTCTCTGAATAAATCCCTCAAAGTCATATCTTGTAATCCATCTAAGCATTGTAACTTTCTTTTAATATCCAGGGCAGCTTTCCCAATAAAGGCCATTGTGACAGATGCCTTTTGATCCTCTGCCTGAGGATCGAAAGGAGTATGTCTCTTATATGCCTACATAATTATCTCTAAGAACATAGAGGGAGATTCATCAGGCCCTTAAATAATCTCTCTTACCTTGGCCAAATTAGTTGGTCACCTAGCGGCCACTAAGATACCCACTATTAGAGCCCGGCGATAAGTGGACAGATGCTCCCTACCTTCAAAGGTGTTGGGGTCCCAGTTGGGTCGTTTCAAGAGAAAGCCGGCTTTGAATATATTGGGAAGTTTTGTCGGTCACGCATTTGGTCCGAGGATACTTTTTTCTAGCATCCAGGAGGATTCTCTTTTGTTCCTCTGTCAAGAAGAGAGTCCCTAGGAGTTGTTGGCAGTCATCTCAAGTAGGTTGGTGTGAAAACATCAATGACTTCACCAGACCTGAGAGCCAGGTTGGGTCCTCGGTAAAAGGGGGATTGTTATTTTTCCATTTATATAGGTCTGAAGAGGAGAAGGCCAATACTGGTAGGCTTGCATTTTTTCCCTATGGCCATCGTCAATCATTGGTCCTTAGGGATGGAGGGAAGCAACACGGGAGTTCCAGGGTTTTCAATCATTTGCCACCGGCGAGTTCCTTTAGCAACTCCAGCTTCCTCCAGGGGAGGAGGGGCTGTGTGTGACGCAGGGGAGTTATCTGGAGGGCCCTGGGCTGGCTTAGCGTCCTCCAATTGCGGAGAGGCTGAGTCAGCAGCTGGAGAATCACTTAGAGGGTGTTGGGGGTTGTGGGACAAGGGTAGAAGATAAGGAGGGGGACGAGAGTCCAGTAGAGTCAAATCTTGTGACTCAGGGAGAACAGAGGGTGGAGGAGGAGGAGGAGCAGAGGGGTTGAGAGATCGTGGGGGAAGGAGTAGGAACGGGGACACAGCAAGGAAAGGCTTCACCCACGGAGGAGGAGATTTGCAGAGGTCCTGCCAAGTTAAGGTATATTCCTGTTTATCAGTATGGCTATGTGGCCCTGGCTGTAAGACAATATCTCTGTCTTTTTAAATTAGTGGGAAGTAGAAAGATCCTTCTAGGGGCCATCCGAATCCAAAGGTGGGCCATTCTGTGGCACACAGAGTCTGCCAGGTCCAGCGTTTTACTAAAAAAGAAACATTCTGAGCCCTTAAGCGGACTTTGGTCCATAGATCAAGGGTCAGGGACAGAGGCATTGAAGTGATCTGTCCCATAATGAAAGATACACAAACAGTAAAAGCAACGACACAGGACACAGACAAGAGAAAACAATAAAGACAGGCAATGGACGTCCAACACTGAGACCAAGACTGAGCAGGTGGCAAAACCCGATGGGCTGGCAATACCGAATCTGAAACAAAGTATCACTGAGTCGAGGAGACTATTATTCCTTGATTCCCGAGTCCTCTGTGGCGTCCCCCAGGGACTTGGCTTGTGGCTCTGTGACACGTCTGCCAGCCACCATCAAAGAGAGCTCACACACTTCATCGACAGCCATTTTGCCAAGCCCTAACCTGAAACCTGAAACCAGAAAGAGGTGCCTTACTTACCCTGAGAGTAGCCCATTGGGGTCTCTCGTTCACCACTGCTGGATTTCGGTGGAACCTCCATATATAAATATCGGAAGAGCATTGGGGGAAGAGACCACCAAGAGACTCTCTCATGCAAAAACAAAGGGTTTATTGGGGGTCCAGCATGCTGGGGCTCAGAGCTCATTTGAATAGAGCAGAGAACCCTGAGAACAGCTTAAGCAGAGCTTATATACTTTCCTTGAAGAGGGCAGGGAGGAAAGTTTATTGATGGGCCTGGGCGGGTGAGCAGTTTGCGTGCAACTGGGTGAGGGAGTACATTCTGAAGTTTGGCAGTTGGGGACAGCACATTCTGGGAAAAAGATTAGAAATCACTTCTCAAGATTTCAACAGTGTTTTATTAAGCATACAGTAAAACAGGAAGTGACAAGAATCTATTTTATTAACATTTCACTACCGACTATACTTTGCCAGATTTCCTAAAGTCTCTATTGATATCTGCATTCCTACATATTTTCCCCAGTTCATCATTGTGATTAATTCTTCACATGTGCTGACATTTACATTCACTCAATACCCGAAACCCTATAGCTAAAGAACTTTTGGTCCAAATCCTATACTCACTCTCCTTTATAAACATACCGACTATCTTCCTAATACTACTGACTATCCATTTTGACTGGAAGTTCTCTTTGAAAATCAATCATCCAAGTTACAAGGTCCTATGCTTAATACCCAATCAAAAGCCCAATGCCCTTCTGGGCTTCAAATCTTACCTAGATTTTTGTTTTCAGATTCATATATTTTACCTATATATTCTTGAAAATATCGCAGGTTCCCAATACCATTATTCATCCAGCAGAATGATTTCTATTCCAAATCAAACCTGTTATTAACCCTAACCATACACTGTTCCCTCAATCTAACTTTAGAGAAGAGCAAGGACAGAGTTGGTCTTAAAATACAGGAATTTAGGGGATCTTCCAACTGCTGAGAAACTCAAAGGTCTATGCGCAAATGATCCCTAGAGAAGTTGTAGACACCTATGAAGGAACTGAGAGAGCAAAAGTCATCTTTCATTGCAAACAACCTGGTCAGCATGAAGGGATGTGTCTGAATCAGCCTCTCTCTTCTTTATGTAGAGAAGAAGGACCAAACGAGGCCTCTGTGGAGAGCTGTTCCTGGTTACCAATGTTTGATATACCATTCTAACTTGTGAAAGTGTCAAAGGAATTAGGGACAGCCTCCATTTCATGGGACCTTTGGAAGCAAATGTTAGGACAACGTGCTTGCCAAGGCATTGACCTCATTCAGTTCCTGAAGGAAGTGACCTCACCTCACATTCTTGGTGATGGAACTCTCTGAACTTGGGATACAGGCATCCAGGCACACAAATCTAGTCCCAGGCCCAGTCCCAGTGGTCTCACTTCTTTTGATTTACCAAAGACAGAGTCAGTCTTTCTTGGTATCTACTGATGTGAGGATGGCCAAATGCCAGGAAAGCTCTGAAGAGTGGCCTTTCCTGAGTAAGCAGAAAGTGGCTCACCGTTGTCTCCTGACAACTTCACAGAGTTGGCCAAGGAAACCAGATCTGAGACAGAACAGGCCATTTGATGGGAACATAGTACGGCCCACCAGTCAGAGGTCACACCCGATAGTCAGAGACCTACTTTGGGAAAGGAGGTGAATTTGTGGGTGTGAGTGTGTGTTTGTGATTTTGTCTCATGTTCTGAGAATAGGTAGGAAAGGCAGTTTGTTTGGTTTGGAGTGGACGATTTCTAACAAGTGATTTGACAAGGCGAGTGTTTTTATGTCTGTGTATCCCACTGTGTCCATGGTTGTAGACATTAGAAAAGAGAATGCAATGCATCAAAGGATGTGTCCAGGCTAGTAGAAAGCTTACCAGAATTCTTTCTGCCTAATGTATGAAAGGAATGCGGCTTGCCTTATGGATGGGTAACACCTGCTATCTTCCTAAGTTCCTGTTTTCTTCCTGAATTCTGGCCACTCTCCAGAATAGGCTCATGATTTTGTGACCAAGTTATGTACCACCTCCAAGCTCTGTGACATGGCCATGTACTGGATAGCTGAAGGGAATGGCGAGCGTCTCAGAAAATTCAGATATCAGTGTGACCAGGAAAGTCTCAGTGGAGAAACACTGCTTTGGGCCGTTTGCTAACCTAATGTTCTGTTGCCCTGAATGTCAGGAAGGTCTTTGCCTCATCCCACCCCTTTGTGAAGCCTGAAGAAAACAGTTTTCAAATGGAAATGAATATGGATCACCTGTGGCTCTTTGCTTAATTGCTTTGAAAAGGGATGTGTCTGAATCAGCCTCTTGGCCCTGTGTGAGGTTGTGGCTTAGATACTCAGCACGTGGTGGATGTAAAGAGAGATCCCATGTGTGCAACCAAAACCAAAATGGCCAAAAAGCAGTCCTTGTGGATGAAGTCTGTCCCCTTCCTCTTTAAAGTTCTTGAACTCCATCAAGTGAGAATAGGGATCCTTTGGGTCAAATGGGTTCTTCAAAGACCTGCAGAGGAGCTTGTGTTTTCTCATGACTGCAAATCACATAAAAATATATACCTGACACTCAGTTTTCCACAAATTGGAGAAGCATAGAAGTATTAACGTCTAGCATATTTGATCACTCCTGTTTCACATGAAGGGTGTCCAGACCACCCTGAATTTACGCCAATGAGGGGCAAGGGAGTTATTTTGGACACTCTCTTGGACTCCGCCACTCATGGAAACCTTCAGCCAGAGGTTGTGATTAGTGTCTATATGGAAGAAGATGAGGGCCATATGGGAGGGTTTTGGTTTTAATTTTGGTCATTTGTGTCCGGTTGGAAGACATGACTGGGACCACCTGGGCTTGAACTCTGGTGTGATTCCCCTTAGAGACTGAATTCAGAGAAGTATTGCCATGAATTTTGTTGGGATTTTAGGAGTCCACCCATGAGAATCACCCTTGGAAACTGAGATCTAGGCCCAGGGTGGCTTTCCACAGAGCCCTGGGTATCTCAGCCAGAAGATCACATGATTTAATTCTGAAAGACTTGTCAGCCATTGTTGAGAGTCACAACACCCATGGACGTCACATTGTAGACCTCAATAGGCCTGGCTTCATGTGACATTTTGGCCACTCTTTGGGAAGCCTTGCCTGTGAGAGTTCTACAGAGCATTCATTGAAATGAGCTTCCTCACCATTTAAAGGTTCCTGAATGAATTGAAACCCACAGTGCCTGCAACGTCATCCTTGAAAAATGCCTAGATAAATACCATGAAATTTTTGAAATTCCCATGACCAGGTGGCACTGGAGAAAGTTTGGATGTCCTGTTGCTGATCGTAAATATGCAAGACAGTGCCTTGATTGAGTGGGTTTCATGAAAATGGTGTAGAACAGAGATGCCAATATGTTGGAACCTGCTGAGTAGTGGGCCTAGAGCAGTGGTAGGCAGGTGTGTGATAAAAAATTTGTGGTGGGGCCATGTGGATCTGCCATTGGATCCCAAATGGCTTGTGACTTACATGGTGAAGCCAGCAAACCCTTCCATGTAAAGGCTTCTGGTTATATGGAGATGTTTCCGGGCAATGTTTAGAATCAGGTTACTATGGACATGGGGCCAAGCTATGTGGGATAGAAACCTGGTTGGTGCATTCTCCTGCATTCCCTGACCAACCACACATGAAAGAATTGCCTCCAGAACTGTGTCCCAGTTGAACTTCTTTTATTTCATGAAGCAAATGCCAAAGTCCCAGTGCAGCAGCAAGAAACACCACGAAAAGTGGAGGATGACCAAATGGCTTCCCAGTCCACATGGGAATACCCTTAGCCTTCAGTGGCCACAGTTTACTTACAAAGAGAGAATTCAGCACTGCTGCCTCATGTTCATTGGAAAATAAGAAACCATGTCCTCCAGGTCACATAGATGCAGACACAGCTTTGATAGTCTCACTAAAAAGAAGCTAAAGCTCCTGACAACAACATATATTTCAAGTGCCCAAACTCAGAGGCAGTTTCTCAAGAAGTATTTAGGCCAGCAGAGCTCCATGTTTATGGAGTGTTTACCCTGTCCCATACTAGGGAAACTCCTCTACCACTTCCAAGGTTGTAAACTCCTGAGCATATTATTCACAGATTTTATTACTCTTCTCCTCTAATTGTGTCTTACTTTGGGCGAAAAAAATATCAAGGAATTGTTCTGGATGAGAGTGGGAAGATTTTGTTTAGCACATATTTGCATACACATTGGATTCATTTTTCTATTTTACATTTGAAATACTGAATCCCTGACACTAACACATGCTCTGCTAGATTCTGAATACTAATCCTAATATGATGGAGAAAAATAACGGAAACAGAATAGAAATACAAGCAGTTCAGAGGAGGCATGTTGTATACTTGGACTTGCCTTTTGCATTATATAGGGTAGGAGTTATAAATCTAGTCAATTTTTTGTTGAAATAGTTTTCCATGTGCTTTTAAAGTTAACAAATATGTGAATTCCTGTCTCCCTTTCTCTGTATTCTATTCAGCACATGTATTTTTATATGCACATATAGAATCCTACCTGGTATCACACGTACATTCTTGTGAGTTACATGACTTGGTAGATACAAAGTGTGAGAAGAGATCACTCCTCTGAAACGCTGTTTGACCTGAAAATTCAACCTATGGGTGAGCTTCCTAGTTGAAAAAAGTTATACATAAATCCATATCCAGTAAAATGAATATTTTTGGATCTGTGGATGATACATATTTCACGGTGTAATTCGATTGGCATATATATTGCTAATTTTTAAAATCTGTGTGTGGATATATATATATATATATATATATATATATATATATATATATATATATATATATTCTCTCCAGATATTTCAAAATATTTAATATATGTGTCTTATTATACACTCCCTAAATTCATTCATGATTATGTATATGGATTTATAATCAACTTTTCACAAGATTATTCTCAGAAATATTCATTCACCTGATATACGTATTTTTTTCCTAGTATTGAAAACTAACTTCAGTGAATGGTGCATATAAATCCTAATATTTCTACAGTAACTGATCCATTTTCACATCAATGCAAGTAGATTCCTATGGGACATGATAAGTATTTTGAAGTTCATTTTTATTCAAAACTAGTACATTACTATTTCTTCAGTTTATGCACATTATTGGATATATATTTCATCCACAAGTTCACAAATTTATAGGCATTTATTTCACTTTCATTCACTTTCTGCTTCAGAAAACACGTGTTCCGCCATGTTTCAAACTGGTCTTTTCATGAGACTTCTTTCCAAACACATTATTTTTGATTTCCATAATCACTTTTGAAGCAAAACTCACACACTCTTCATGATAAACCATAACCCTAGGATTACAATTAGACGTATAACTAGTTGTTATGAATGATTATATATCAATATATGATTTCTTATGTATTTTCAGATATCAATTCAATACATTATTTAAAGTGGAACCAGTTATATTATTTATTAACTGTATTGTCTATTCATGCATTATCTCTATATTCATAGTCACAGGGTACACCTATTTTTACCCTCAATACTAATTTATACGTTTTCAAAATATTCCTCAAAAAATGGTGGAAGAAATACTCATGTCACCTGATCTATATATACATTTTATCACAGTAATATTCTGGACAAAAAAATCAAAGGTCACCCTTAAGGTTGTACCAAAGCCTAAATGGAAAGTGAGCATGGATTACTAAAACCTTCCATGTCCAGGTGGCCTAATGCTCTCAAATGTCAATCTTATTGGTGACTACATTTTTGTTTCTTCCTAAGATTATATATTCAACCTCAAGCCTGTTGAAAATGTCTAATCCTATCACTCACTTTATACTTTGCCTGATTTAGTAATGTCTCTATTTATATCTATTTTCCTACATATTTTCCCCTGTTCATCATTGTGACTGACTCTTCACTTGTGCTGACATTTACATTCACTGTCTACCTGAAACCCTATTGCTTAAGAACTTTTGGTCTAAATCCTATTCTCACTCTTCTTTGTAAACCTACTGACTATCTTTCTAATCCTACCGACAATCCCTTTTTGAGTGGGTGTTCTATTCGACATTCAATCATCCAAGGTACAAGCTCCTATGCCATTGTATATAGATTTATCTGAGACATTTTTGCAGAAAATAATTCAAAGCTAAGTGTACCAATTAAGGGCCCAATGCCCTTCTGGACTTCATATCTTCCCTAGATTTCTGTTTTTATACTTATATTTCACCTATATATTCTTGTAAATATCATAGTTTCCCAATACCATTATTCGTCATGCAGAAGGATTCCTAACCCCAAATTGAACATGTTACTAACCCAAACCATACACTGTTCTCTCAATCGAACTTTACAGAACAGCAGGGACAAGGTTGCTCTTAAAATACAGGAATGTAGGGCATGTTCCACCTGTTGAGAACATCCAAGGTCCATGCAGAAATGATCCCTTGAGAAGATGTAGGCAGCTACGAAAGACCTGAGAGAGAAAAGTCATCTTCTATGGCAAACAACCTTGTCAGCATGAAGGGATGTGTATGAATCAGCCTCTCTCTTCTTAATGTAGAGAAGATGGACCAAACCAGTCCTAGGTGGAGAGCTGTTCCCGGGTGCCCATGGTTTATATACCATTCTAACTTGTGAAAGTGTCACAGGAAGTAGGGGCAGCCTCCATCTCATGGGACTCTTGAAAGCAACTGTTAGGACAAAGTGGTTGTCAAGGCAATGACCTCATTCAGTTCCTGAAGAAGTGATCTACCTCACTTCCTTGGTGATGGAACTCTCTTAACTTGGGATCCAGGAAGCCAGGCACCCAGAGCCAGTCCAGTCTCAGACCCAGTAGGCTCACTTGTTTGAATTTACCAAGGAGAGTGTCAGTCTTTCTTGGTACCAACATATGTGAGGATGGCCAAATACCAGGAGAGCTCTGAATAGGGGCCTTTCCTGAGAAAGTAGGTAGTGGTTCACCGCAGGCTCCTGACAACTTCACAGAGTTGGCCAAGGAGACCAGATCTGAGATAGGACAGGCCATTTTGGGGGAACATAGTATGGCCCACCACTCAGAGGAAACTCCGGATAGTCACAGAGTTACATGGGGGAAGGAGGTGTCTTTGTGGGGTGGGTGTGATTTTGTGGTTTTGTCTCATGATCTGAGAATAGGTAGGAAAGACGGTTTGTTTGATTTGGAGTGGTCTTCTTCTAGTAAGTCGTTGGACAAGGCAAGTGTTTCTATTTCTGTGTATCCCACTGTGTCCGTGGTTGTAGACATTAGAAAATAGAATGCAACAATTCATATGTCCTGTATAGTAGAAAGATTCCCGGCATTCATCCTGCCCAATTTATGAATGGACTGCAGCTTGCCTTATCCATGGGCAACACCTGCTACCTTCCTAAGTTCCTGTTTCTTCCAGAATTCTCACCACTCTCCAGAATAGTCTCATGGTTTTGTGTCCAAAACATGTACCACCTCCAAGCTCTGTGACATTGCCATGTCCTGGATAGCTGAAGGGAATGGCGAGCATCTCAGAAAACTCAGATATCAGTGTGACCAAGAAAGTCTCAGTGGAGAAACCATGCTTTCGGCCTTTTGCTTATCAATTTTTCTGTTTCCCTGAATGTCAGGAAAGTCTTTGCCTCAGGCCACCCCTTTGTGAAGCCTGAAGAAAACAGTTTTCAAATGGAAATGAATAGGCATCACCTGTGGCTCTTTGCTTAATTGCTTTGGAAAGGGATGTGTCTGAATCAGCCTCTTGGCCCTGTTTGAGGTTGTGGCTTAGATTCTCAGCACCTGATGGATGTAAAGAGAGATCCCATGTGTGCATCCAAAACCAAAATGGCCAAAAGAGCAATTATTGTGAATGAAGTCTCTCGCATTCATTTGTAAGGTTCCTGACCACCATCAAGTGAGAATACGGATCCTTTGGTTCAAATGAGTTATGCACAGCCCTGCAGAGGCTAACCCATAGGTTTTTGGGTTTTCTCATGGCTCCAAATCATATAAAGAATCTATACCTGACAGTCAGTAGGCCTCAAATTGGAGATGCAGAGCAGTATTAACAGCTGGCCTATCTGATCATTCCTGGTTCACCGGATGGGTGTCCAGGCCACCTTGACTTTAGGCAAATGAGGGGCAAGGGAGCTTATTTTTGACACTGTCTTGGGCTGCACCCCTCATGAAAAACTCCAGCCAGAGGTTATGATAAGTGTCTATATGGAAGAAGATGAGGGCCATGTGGGAGTGTTTGGTTTTAATTGTGGTCATTTGTTTAGCGGTTGGAAGAGATAACTGGATCCACCTGGGCTTGAATTCTGGCATGATTCCTCTTAGAGACTGAGTTCTGGAATTTACCTCAAAGAAGTATTGCCATGAAATGTGTTGGGATTTTAGGAGGCCACGCATGAGATGCGCCCTTGAAAACTGAGATCGAGGGCCAGGGTGTCTTTCCACAGTGCAGTGAGAATCTCAGCCAGGATATCACATGATTTTATTTTGAAAGACTTGGCAGCCATAATTGAGAGTCTAAACACAAATGGAACTCATATTGTAGACCTCAATGATCCTGGCTTCATGTGACCTTTTGGCCACTTTTTGGGAAGCCTTGCCTGTGAGATTTCTCCAGAGATTTCATTTAAATGAGCTTCCTCACCACATAATGGTTCCTGCATTAATTGAAACGCACAGTGACTCCAACTTCATCCTTCAAAAATGGTTAAATAAATACTATCAAATTTCTGAAATTCCCATTACCAGGTGGCACTGGAGAACCTTTGGATATCCTGTTGCTGAACATGAGTGAAATAATTCCCCACGCAATGACACTTCACCGGGAGAATTCCAAATTTATTGCTAAAAGCTGTGTGCTTATATAGAACTAAGGGGGAGATGGTATGGCTTACATAAATGGCAGCAACCCGTTTATTGACAAGTTCTTTCAAATATCAGCTCCAGAGCCCAGGAATTAGTTCTCATTGGGGCTAAGGTTCCCCACAAGCGAGATTTGAAATTGGCGCTGGCGGGAGAGTTCACAAGGGCGGGAACTTTTTGCACCACTGCAGAAATGAAGAAGGTAGGAAGAAGAAGTCCTTAGGCGCCATGTTGGGGTTTTTCTCTGGGGTATTGCTGCCATTTATTCTTTTCCCAACATTCCACCCTTTTTGTTTTCTTAGGAAGTGGGGTGTCGTTTGTCAGATCTGGCTGCTTACTGCTGTGTGGGGGTGGTGTGGGGCCTAGAAAGAGAAGTGGAGGAATGCTCAGGGGGCAGGTATGGGGATATCATGGCAGCCAGAAATAAAACCCAGTGGCTATAGACAGCTATTTTCATAGGGGTGAAGTCAATGAATGTTCCCTGAAGCCAAAGATGTCGATGGCATGGAACCAGTCCTGGATGGAAGAGATTGTTGGTATCAGCCACTGGTCCTGTAACAGAGACTCAAGGAAATACTGGAAGCATTGCCTGGACATGGTGTCGCGAGCACCTGAAGAAGATCAGAGTGAATAAAAACAGAATGAAGATAAAAATTAAAGCAAATGTCAATTTTTGGCAGAAGTTCCATGTGGGGGGACTGACATAGAAGAGGCCAAGAACCATGAGAAAGCTTAGAAGGTGGTAAAGACTATGAATCCAGGATGGCAGATTAAGAGGTTCTCCGAGCTCGTTGTCTCCCGCTGTCTAATACCCATTGCATTCCATCGTGCCTGGTAGTGAGCTTCATCACTGAGTGAACTGTTCTCTTGGAGATGTTGGGGATTCATCGGTCATCAGAGGCTGGTAGTGACTAAGCAAAAGCTGGTTGAAAGTTTGATTAGGAATTTTATGCAGTTGGGTTTGAAGGCACTTCATTATGCAGGGCAAGAGAGCAAAAAAAAGGAGCATCCAAATAAGGGGATCCAAGATATGTAGTAAGTACATGGCAAGATAGGATTGGAAGAACCCCGTTATGGGATTGGAGGAGGTAGGTTTGAGCAATTGGGTCGATAATTTCTGCAATTTAACAACATTTTTTTTATTAGCCCAGATTCATTAACATAATAGCAAAATTCCTCTCTGAGGAATAGGCATGTAACCCCTTTTTCTGCAGTGAGAAGATCAATTGCCCTTTGGTTCTTTAAAGCCACTTGTGCCAATGAAGTAACCTGCCGCTGCAAGGAACCCAGAGACTCAGCCATGGTATTGAGTGTTTCCTGCAGTTTTTGTTGAAGGTCATTGGATCCCATAGAGCATGACCTATAGCTCCACCAGAGAGTCCGAGACCTGTCACTGAGGTTGTTAAAATGAGGCCTACCAGAACCGGCAGAAAGACTACCCTACGGGTGCGGGAAGGTAGGGCCAACTGTCAGAATTCGGTGGGAGTATACAAAGATAGCTGAGGAACTACAGTAACCAAGAAACAGGCGCCAGAGACATTGATGGTTGAGGTACTTAAAGAACCATTACACCAGAGGAAATGTCCAGGTTGCATAAACACAGGGCTCTATGGGGTGCTGTAGCTCAAGGAACAAATGGGTAAAGGATTCATTATTGGCAGGTGGAAACAGATGAAAGGAAATAAAGTATTGGTGGAATAACTTTCCCACAGTGGGATACGTGTCACATGTAGGGGTTGTCCTTTTTAGAGAAATTGTAGGGTTTTGCTGGAATATTTCCTGCCGCTAATGGGACTGCTGCTAGAAGTGGATGACTAAGTGAAGCACAGAGAAAGCACTGAGAAGTAGGCACAGAAAGAGGGGTGGAGTTTAATAATCAAAAAGTTTGGTGTAGCAAATTGAGCCATGTGGGAGGGGGACCTGAGAGGGTTGAAGGCTCTGAATCCTCTTTGGATGAGCTATGGATATGATCTCAAAGTTTTGATTCTGAGTCCTTAATGTGTTCGACTACCTGGATGGTTGCCTTAGGTTGCGTAATCAGGGTGCGGCCAATAGTCATCCACCCTGTGGGTCTGACTGAGGTTGTCCGAGCATAGACAGCAAACTCAACATAGCCCCATCGTTTGGCCTTGGGGTCAGGTTTATCTAAAGTATACCATCCATTGTTACTGGATGAAGAGCCTTTATGCCACTTTATGTAACTAGAAGTCCACCCTTCAGGGTAACCAAATGAGTGGTAAGAATAGCTACCACGTTCATCATGGAACATGCATGACCAATAGGGGCACCCATTATATATCTCAGGCCACCAATGACAATAGTCTTTTGTTTGATCAAAAAGGAAGCAAATGAAAGGCCAGTTCCAGCTACCAGGGACGAAGGTCCTTGAAGTTGACAATTTTAGGGAAATAGAGGTGCAGTTGTGGATGAAGCAAGTAGTTGCATCCACTGCGCAGACCTTCTGCATGCCATGTTCTGAGTATCGTTCCCGAAAAGTGAATAAATGCATGGTAGGTGAGGAGGGTAAAGACCAGTCCTGACAGAGCACAGAAAATAAGCAGAGCACAAAAAACAAGCAGTTAGAGAAGACTAGGGTGTTGGGAGAGCTCATTGTGCCTTCTTTAAGAGGAATTGGGCTGCAAGGAAAACCGTGTGAGCCACAACCAAAATGGGTGAGATGGGTGTGGAGAGCAGGAGTAAAGGGGAGGTTCAGTAGGTGATTCTTGGAGTTCCTCTGGGGTGGCCCTGTCTTCAGCAGGTGGGGCCTCCTGGTGATGTGGCTTCAACCTAGACATGTAAATCCAGGGTGTGAGACAGTTGTCTGGTAAGGAGAGTTTGGCGGCGGTAAGGGTAAAGAGAATGACAGGATAGGGGCCTTCCCATTTTGCGGCAAGAGTCCCTTTTTCCTCTGGGGTATTATAATAGACTAGACTAACAGGTGTTAAGGGAGGAGTGTTTGGAGAGGAGACTGGGTCTGGAAGAAGCATCTGTGGATGATATATATTTACTGATGAATTTCGATTGGCATTTATATTGGTACTTTTTAATGTCTGTGAGTGTTGTGTGTGTGTGTGTTTGTGTGTGTGTGTGTGTGTGTGTGTGTGTATAGATATAGATATAGATATACTCTCCAAAGTTTTCCAAATATGAAATATATGTGTCTAGTATACACTCTCTAAATTCATTCAGGTTCATGTATGTGGATTTATAATCAAATTTTCACAAGATTATAATCAGAAATATTCATCCACCTGAAATACATATTTGTTTCCTAGTACTGACTACTAACTTCAGTGAAGGGTGCATACAAATCCTAATTATTCTACAGTATCTGTCCAGTCTAACATCAATGCAAGTAGACTCCTATGGGACATGATATGTAATTTGTCATTCATTTTTATTCGACACTGGTACATTATTGTTTCTTCAGTTTTTGGACATCATAGGATATACATTTCATCCACAAGTTCACAAAATAATAGGCATTTGTTTCAACATTAATCACTTCTTGCTTCAGAACACATATATTGTCAGGGTTTCTTGACTGGTCTTTTCATGAGACTTCTTTCCAAACACATTATTTTGAATTTCCATAATCATTTTAAAGCAAAACTCACACACTCTTCATGATAAACCAAAACACTAATATTTCCATTAGATATATAACTGGTTGGAATGAATGATTGTATATCAATATACAATTTCCTTTTATTTTTCAGATATCAGTTCAATTCATTATTTAAAGTTCAAAAAAGTTATATTATTTATTCACAGTATGGTCTATTCGTGGTTTTTCTCTATGTTCATAGAAACAGGGTACACCTATTTGTACCCCCGATTCTAATTTTACATCTTCAATACATTGCTCCCAGAAATGGTGAAAGAAATACTCATGTCACCTCATTATCACAGCAATATTCTGGACAAAAAATGGAAAGGTCACACTTATGATTGTACCAAAGCCTAAATGGAAAGTGAACATAAATTTCAAAAACATCCATGTCCATGTTGCCTAATGCTGTCAATTGTCAATCCTATTGGTGACTACATATTTGTTTTTTCCTAATTTATATATTGAAACTCAACCCTGTTGAAAATGTCTAATTCTATCCCTCACTTTATACTTTGCCTGATTTCGTAATGTTTCCATTGATATCTGCTTTTCTACATATTTTCCCCAGTTCAACATAGTGTCTGACTCTTCATATGTGCTGACATTTACATTCACTCTATAACCAAAAGTCTATTGCTAAAGAACTTTTGGTCCAAATCCTATACTCACTCGTCTTCCTAAACCTACCGAATATCTTCCTAATCCTACTGAATATCCCTTTTTGACTGGATGTTCTCTTCTAAATTCAATCATCCAATGTACAAGGTCCTATGCCATTGTATATCAAATTATCTGAGACATCTTTGCGGAACATAATTCAAAGCTAAGTATCCCAATCAAGGGCAAAACCCTCTGGGCTTCAAATCATACCTAGATTTCTGTTTTCCTACTTATATTTCACCTCTATATTCTTGTAAATATTGCAGGTTCCCAATCCCATTATTCATCGCACAGAATCATTCATCACCAAATCAAACCTGTTTTTAACCCCAGGTATACACTGTTCCCTCAAACATTTTACAGAAGAGCAGGGACAGAGGGGTTCTTACAATACAGGAAAGTTGGGGATCTTCCACCAGATGAGAACCTCAAATGTACATGCACAAATGATACATGGAGAAGTTGTAGGCAGGTATGAAGCTCCTGAGAGAGCAAAAGTCATCTTCCATGGCAAACAACCTGGTCAGGATGAAGGGATGTGTCTGAATCTGCCTCTCTCTTCTTATTGTAGACAAGGTGGAACAATCCAGGCCTGAGTGGAGAGCTGTTCCCGGGTGCCAATGGTTGATATACATTCTACCTTATGAAAGTGTCACAGGAAGTAGGGGAAACCTCCATCTTATGTAACCCTTGGAAGCAACTGTTAGGACAAAGTGGTTGCCAAGGCAGTGACCTCATTCAGTTCCAAAGAATGTGACATACCTCATTTCCTTGGTGATGGAACTCTCTGAACTTGGTATCCAAGAAGCCAGGCACGCAGAGGCAGTCCCAGTCCCAGGCCCAGTGGGCTCACTTGTTTGGATTTACCAAGGACAGAGTCAGTTTTCTTGGTACCTAATGATGTGAGGATGGCCAAATGCCAGGAGAGCTCTGAAGATGGACCTTTCCTGAGAAAACAGGTAGTGGCTAACCACTTTTTCCTGACTTCTTCACAGAGTTGGTCAAGGAAACAAGATCTGAGAGAAGACAGGCCATTTTGGGGGAACATAGTATGGCCCACCAGTCAGAGGACACTCCGGATAGTCACAGACCTACATGGGGGAAGGAGGTGCCTTTGTGGGAGTGGGTGTGGGTTTGTTGTTTTGTCTCATGTTCTGAGAATAGACCGAAAAGGCGGTTTGTTTGGTTTGGAGCATACAGTTTCTAGTAAGTCATTTGACAAGGCGAGTGTTTCTGTTTATGTGTATCCCACTGTGTCCGTTGTTGTAGACATTAGAAAAGAGAATGCATTAATGGATGTGTCCTGTCTAGTATAAATCTTCCCTATAATTCATCCTGCCCAATATATGAATGGACTGCAGCTTGTCTTATCGATGTGCAACAACTGCTATCTTTCTAAGTTGTTGTTTTCTTCCTGAATTCTGGCCACTCTCCAGAATGGGCTCAGGGATTTGTGTCCAAAATATGTACCACCTCCAAGCTCTGTGACATGGCCATGTAAAGGATAGTTGAAGAGAATGGCGAGCATCTCAGAAAACTCAGATATCAGTGTGACCAGTAAAGTCTCAGTGCAGAAACACTGCCTTGGGCTTTTTGCTTACTTATTGTTGTGTTGCACTGAATGTCAGGAAGGTCTTTGCATCAGGCCACCCCTTTGTGAAGCCTGAAGAAAACAGTTTTCAAATGGAAATGAATGGGCCTCACCTGTGGCTCTTTGCTTAATTGCTTTGGAAAGGGATGTGTCTTTATCAGCCTCTTGGGCCTGTGTGTGGCTGTGACTTAGATTCTCAGCACCTGATGGATCTTAAGAATGATCCCATGTGAGCTTCCAAAACCAGAATGGCAAAAAATATCATTCAGTGTGGATGAAGACTCTTGCCTTCCTCTGTTAGGTTCCTGCACTCCAACAAATATGAATAGGGATTCTGTGAGTCAAATGAGTTCTTCAAAGCCCTGCAGAGGTGCTTGTGTTTTCGCATGACTCTAAATCACCTAATGAATCGATACGTAAAATCAGTAGCGATCAAATTGGAGAAACATAGAAGTATTAATGGCAGGCTTATTTGTTCACTCCTGGTTCACAGCAACGGTGTCCAGGCTACCCTGACTTTAGGCAAATGAGGGGCAAACGAGCTGATTTTGGACACTGTCTTGGGCTGCACCCCTCATGGAAACCTCCAGCCAGAGGTTAAGATGATTGACTATATGGAAAAATGTGAGGGCCATGTGGGAGTGTTTTGGTTTTAATGTTGGTCATTTGTGTGGCATTGGAAAAAATGACTGGGTCCACGTGGGCTTGAACTCTGGTGTGATTCCCCTTAGACACTGGGTTTTGGAACTGAACTCAGAGAAGCATTGCCATGAATTTTGTTGGGATTTTAAGAGGCCACGCATGAAAGTCGCTCTTGAAAACTGAGACCTAGGCCCCGGGTAGATTTCCACTGAGGCCTGGGAATCTCAGCAAGGATATCACATGATTTTATTCTTAAAGAAATGGCAGCCATAATTGAGAGTCAAAACACACATGGACCTCACATTATTGACCTCAATGGGCCTGGCCTAATGTGACGTTTTGTCCATTCTTTGGGAAGCCTTGCCTGTGACAGTTCTCCAGATATTTCATTGAAATGAGCGTCCTCACCATTTAATGTTTGCCTAATGAATTGATACCCACAGTGCCTCCAACTTCATGCTTGAAAAATGGCTAGATAAATACCATAAAATTTTTGACATTCCTATGACCAGGTGGCACTGGAGAAACATTGGATGTCCTGTTGCTGATCATGAGTATACCAGACAGTGCCTTGATTTACTGAGTTTCATGAAAATGGTGTAGAACAGAGATGCCAGTAAGTTGGAGCCTGCTGAGTAGTGGGTCTAGAGCAGTGGTGGGGAGGCGTTTGATAAAACATCCGTGGTAGGACCATGTGCATCTACCATTGGATTCCAAATGGCTTGTAACTGACATGGTGCGGCCAGCAGACCCTTATATGTAAAGGCATCTTGTTATATGGAGAGTTTTAAGAGGAAAATTAAGAATCAGGTTGATATGGACAAGGGGGCAATGGGGCAAGCTGTGAGAGATAGAAGCCTAGTTGGTGCATTCTCTTGCAGACCCTGACCCACCACACGTGACAGAACTCCCTCCAGCACTGTGTCCCAGTTTAGCTCCTAGTATTTCGTGAAACAAATACCAAACTCACAGTGCAGCAGCCTAAACACCACAAAAAGTGGAGGAGGACCAAATGGCTTCACAGTCCACATGGGGAGACGGGGAGACACTTCGTCCCCAGTGGCCTCAGTTTACCTATAAAGAGAGGATTCAGCACTGCTTCATCTTGTTCATTGGAAAATAAGAAACCATGTCCTCCAGGTCACATAGATGCAGACCCAGCTTTGATGGTCTCACTACAAAGAAAGCCAAATCTCATCAAAACAACATATATTTCAAGTGCGGAAGCTCAGAGGCAGTTTCTCAAAAAGTTTTTAGGCCAGCAGAGCTCCATGTTTGTGGAGTGTTTACCATGTCCCTTACTTTTGGAAACTCCTAAACCACCTCCAAGGTTGTGAACTCCTGAGCATTTTCCATTCCAGATATGTATTCACTGATTTTGTAAATCTTCTCCTCTAATTGTGTCTTACTTGGGGTGAAGGTAATGTCAAGGCATTGTTTTGGATGAGAGCGGGAGGATATTTGTGCAGCATATATTTACATACACATTGGATTCATTTTCCAATTTTTCATTCGAAGTACTGAATCCCTGACACTAACCCATACCTAGTAGACTCAGACTATTCATCCTAATATAATGGGGAAAATTAACCCAACACAATAGAAATACAAGCACTTCAGAGGAGACATGTTCTATAGTTGGACTTGACATTTGCATTATATAAGGAAGAAGTTATACATCTAGTCAAATTTTAATTGAAATATTCTCCATGTGTTTTTAAACTTAACAAATATGTGAATACTTGTTTCCAATTTCTGTAGCCTATTCACACATGTATATTTATATGCATATATAGAATCCTACCGGGTATCACACGTACATTTTTGTAAGGTGGACGTCTTGGCAGATACAAATTGTGAGAAGTGTTCACTCCTCCTAAATGCTGTTGGAAATGAAAATTCAACCAATAAGAGAGCGTCCTAGAAGAACAACATTATACATAAACTCATGTTCAGTAACATAAATATTTTTGCATCTGTGGATGATATATATTTACTGATGAATTTTGATTGGCATTTATATTGGTACTTTTTAATGTCTGTGAGTGTTGTGTGTTTGTGTGTGTGTGTGTGTGTATAGATATAGATATAGATATACTCTCCAAAGTTTTCCAAATATGAAATATATGTGTCTAGTACACACTCTATAAATTCATTCATGTTCATGTATGTTGATTTATAATCAACTTTTCACAAGATTATAATCAGAAATATTCATCCACCTGAAATACATATTTGTTTCCTAGTACTGACTACTAACTTCAGTGAAGGTTGCATACAAATCCTAATTATTCTACAGTATCTGACCCAGTCTAACATCAATGCAAGTAGACTCCTATGGGACATGATATGCAATTTGTCATTCATTTGTATTCGACACTGGTACATTATTGTTTCTTCAGTTTTTGCACATCATAGGATATACGTTTCATCCACAAGTTCACAAATTACTAGGCATTTGTTTCAACATTAATCACTTCTTGCTTCAGAACACATGTATTGTCAGGGTTTCTTGACTTGTCTTTTCATGAGACTTCTTTCCAAACACATTATTTTGAATTTCCAAAATCATTTTGAAGCAAAACTCACACACTCTTCATGATAAACCAAAACACTAATATTTCCATTAGATATATAACTGGTTGGAATGAATGATTGTATATCAATATACAATTTCCTTTTATTTTTCAGATATCAGTTCAATTCATTATTTAAAGTTCAAAAAACTTACATTATTTATTCACAGTATGGTCTATTTGTGGTTTTTCTCTATGTTCATAGAAACAGGGTACACCTCTTTGCACCCCCGATTCTAATTTTACATCTTCAATATATTGCTCCCAGAAATGGTGAAAGAAATACTCATGTCACCTCATTATCACAGTAATATTCTGGACAAAAAATGGAAAGGTCACACTTATGATTGTACCAAAGCCTAAATGGAAAGTGAACATGGATTTCTAAAAACATCCATGTCCAGGTTGCCTAATGCTGTCAATTGTCACTCCTATTGGTGACTACATATTTGTTTTTTCCTAATTTATATATTGAAACTCAACACTGTTGAAAATGTCTAATTCTATCCCTCACTTTATACTTTGCCTGATTTCGTAATGTTTCCATTGATATCTGCTTTTCTACATATTTTCCCCAGTTCAACCTAGTGTCTGACTCTTCATATGTGCTGACATTTACATTCACTCTATAACCAAAAGTCTATTGCTAAAGAACTTTTGGTCCAAATCCTATACTCACTCGTCTTCCTAAACCTACCGACTATCTTCCTAATCCTACTGAATATCCCTTTTTGACTGGATGTTCTCTTCTAAATTCAATCATCCAATGTACAAGGTCCTATGCCATTGTATATCAAATTATCTGAGACATCTTTGCAGAACATAATTCAAAGCTAAGTATCCCAATCAAGGGCAAAACCCTCTGGGCTTCAAAGCATACCTAGATTTCTGTTTTCCTACTTATATTTCACCTCTATATTCTTGTAAATATTGTAGGTTCCCAATCCCATTATTCATCGCACAGAATCATTCATCACCAAATCAAACCAGTTTTTTACCCCAATATACACTGTTCCCTCAAACATTTTACAGAAGAGCAGGAACAGAGGGGTTCTTACAATACATGAAAGTTGGGGATCTTCCACCAGATGAGAACCTCAAATGTCCATGCACAAATGATACATGGAGAAGTTGTAGGCAGGTATGAAGCTCCTGAGAGAGCAAAAGTCATCTTCCATGGCAAACAACCTGGTCAGGATGAAGGGATGTGTCTGAATCTGCCTCTCTCTTCTTATTGTAGACAAGGTGGAACAATCCAGGCCTGAGTGGAGAGCTGTTTTCGGGTGCCAATGGTTGATATACATTCTACCTTATGAAAGTGTCACAGGAAGTAGGGGAAACCTCCATCTTATGTAACCCTTGGAAGCAACTGTTAGGACAAAGTGGTTGCCAAGGCAGTGACCTTATTCAGTTCCAAAGAATGTGACATACCTCATTTCCTTGGTGATGGAACTCTCTGAACTTGGTATCCAAGAAGCCAGGCACCCAGAGGCAGTCCCAGTCCCAGGCCCAGTGGGCTCACTTGTTTGGATTTACCAAGGACAGAGTCAGTTTTCTTGGTACCTAATGATGTGAGGATGGCCAAATGCCAGGAGAGCTCTGAAGATGGACCTTTCCTGAGAAAACAGGTAGTGGCTAACCACTTTTTTCCTGACATTTTCACAGAGTTGGTCAAGGAAACAAGATCTGAGAGAAGACAGGCCATTTCGGGGGAACATAGTATGGCCCACCAGTCAGAGGACACTCCGGATAGTCACAGACCTACTTGGGGGAAGGAGGTGCCTTTGTGGGAGTGGGTGTGTGTTTGTTGTTTTGTCTCATGTTCTGAGAATAGATCGAAAAGGCGGTTTGTTTGGTTTGGAGCAGACAGTTTCTAGTAAGTCATTTGACAAGGCGAGTGTTTCTGTTTATGTGTATCCCACTGTATCCGTTGTTGTAGACATTAGAAAAGAGAATGCATTAATGGATGTGTCCTGTCTAGTATAAATCTTCCCATAATTTATCCTGCCCAACATATGAATGGACTGCACCTTGTCTTATTGATGTGCAACACCTGCTATCTTTCTAAGTTGTTGTTTTCTTCCTGAATTCTGGCCACTCTCCAGAATAGGCTCAGGGATTTGTGTCCAAAATATGTACCACCTCCAAGCTCTGTGACATGGCCATGTACTGGATAGCTGAAGAGAATGGCGAGCATCTCAGAAAACTCAGATATCAGTGTGACAAGGAAAGTCTCAGTGCAGAAACCCTGCTTTGGGCCTTTTGCTTACTTATTGTTGTGTTGCACTGAATGTCAGGAAGGTCTTTGCCTCAGGCCACCCCTTTGTGAAGCTTGAAGAAAACAGTTTTCAAATGGAAATGAATGGGCCTCACCTGTGGCTCTTTGTTTAATTGCTTTGGAAAGGGATGTGTCTTTATCAGCTTCTTGGACCTGTGTGTGGCTGTGACTTAGATTCTCAGCACCTGATGGATCTTAAGAATGATCCCATGTTAGCTTTCAAAACCAAAATGGCAAAAAAATATCATTCATTGTGGATGAAGTCTCTTGCCTTCCTCTGTTAGGTTCCTGCACTCCAACAAATGAGAATAGGGATTCTTTGGATCAAATGAGTTCTTAAAGCCCTGCAGAGGTGCTTGTGTTTTCGCATGACTCTTAATCACCTAAAGAATCCATACCTACAATCAGTAGGCCTCAAATTGGAGAAACACAGAAGTATTAATGGCAGGCTTATTTGTTCACTCCTGGTTCACAGCAACGGTGTCCAGGCTACCCTGACTTTAGGCAAATGAGGGGCAAACGAGCTAATTTTGGACACTGTCTTGGGCTGCACCCCTCATGGAAACCTCCAGCCAGAGTTTAAGATGATTGACTATATGGAATAAGGTGAGGGCCATGTGGGAGTGTTTGGGTTTTAATGTTGGTCATTTGTGTGGCATTGGAAAAAATGACTGGTTCCACGTGGGCTTGAACTCTGGTGTGATTCCCCTTAAACACTGGGTTTTGGAACTGAACTCAGAGAAGCATTGCTATGAATTTTGTTGGGATTTTAATAGGCCACGCATGAAAGTCGCTCTTGGAAACTGAGACCTAGGCCCCGGGTAGATTTCCACAGAGGCCTGGGATTCTCAGCAAGGATATCACATGATTTTATTCTTAAAGAAATGGCAGCCATAGTTGAGAGTCAAAACACACATGCACCTCACATTGTAGACCTCAATGGGCCTGGCCTAATGTGACCTTTTGTCCATTCTTTGGGAAGCCTTGCCTTGAGATTTCTCCAGAGATTTCATTGAAATGAGCTTCCTCACCATTTAATCTTTGCTGAATGAATTGAAACCCACAGTGCCTCCAACTTCATGCTTGAAAAATGGCTAGATAAATACCATGAAATTTTTGAAATTCCTATGACCAGGTGGCACTGGAGAAACATTGGATTTCCTATTGCTGATCATGATTATACCAGACAGTGCCTTGATTTACTGAGTTTCATGAAAATGGTGTAGAACAGAGATGCCAGTAAGTTGGAGCCCGCTGAGTAGTGGGTCTAGAGCAGTGCTGGGGAGGTGTTTGATAAAACATCCGTGGTAGGGCCATGTGGATCTACCATTGGATTCCAAATGGCTTGTAACTGACATGGTGCTGCCAGCAGACCCTTATATGTAAAGGCATCTTGTTATATGGAGAGTTTTAAGAGGAAAATTAAGAATCAGGTTGATATGGACAAGGGGGCAATGGGGCAAGCTGTGAGAGATAGAAGCCTAGTTGGTGCATTCTCTTGCAGACCCTGACCCACCACACGTGACAGAACTCCCTCCAGCACTGTGTCCCAGTTTAGCTGCTAGTATTTCGTGAAACAAATACCAAACTCACAGTGCAGCAGCCTAAACACCACAAAAAGTGGAGGAGAACCAAATGGCTTCACAGTCCACACGGGGAGACGGGGAGACACTTAGTCTCTAGTGACCTTAATTTACCTAAAAATAGAGGATTCAGCACTGCTTCATCTTGTTCATTGGAAAATAAGAAACCATGTCCTCCAGGTCACATAGATGCAGACCCAGCTTTGATGGTCTCACTACAAAGGAAGCCAAATCTCATGAAAACAACATATATTTCAAGTGCGGAAGCTCAGAGGCAGTTTCTCAAAAAGTTTTTAGGCCAGCAGAGCTCCATGTTTGTGGAGTGTATACCCTGTCCCTTACTTTTGGAAACTCCTCTACCACCTCCAAGGTTGTGAACTCCTGAGCATTTTCCATTCCAGATATGTATTCACTGATTTTGTAACTCTTCTCCTCTAATTGTGTCTTACTTGGGGTGAAGGTAATGTCAAGGCATTGTTCTGGATAAGAGCGCGAGGATATTTGTGCAGCATATATTTACATACACATTGGATTCATTTTCCAATTTTCCATTTGAAGTACTGAATCCCGGACACTAAAACTTACCTAGTAGACTCAGACTATTCATCCTAATATAATGGGGAAATTTAACCCAACACAATAGAAATACAAGCACTTCAGAGGAGACATGTTGTATAGTTGGACTTGACATTTGCATTATATAAGGTAGGAGTTATAAATCTCGTCAAATTTTAATTGAAATATTCTCCATCTCTTTTTAAACTTAACAAATATGTGAATTCTTGTTTCCTTTTTCTGTAGCCTATTCACACATGTATATTTATATGCATATATAGAATCCTACCAGGTATCACACATACATTTTTGTGAGGTGGCTGTCTTGGCAGATACAAATTGTGAGAAGTGTTCACTCCTCCTAAATGCTGTTGGAAATGAAAATTCAACCTATAGGAGAACGTCCTAGTAGAACAAAATTATGCATAAACTCATGTTCAGTAAAATAAATATTTTTGCATCTGTGGATGATATATATTTACTGATGAATTTCGATTGGCATTTATATTGGTACTTTTTAATGTCTGTGAATGTTGTGTGTGTGTGTGTGTCTGGGTGTGTGTGTGCGTCTGTGTTTGTGTGTGTCTGTGTGTGCGTATAGACATAGATATATATATACTCTCCAAATTTTTCAAAATATTAAAAAAATGTGTCTAATATATACTCTCTAAATTCATTCATGTACATGTATGTGGATTTATAATCAACTTTTCACAAGATTATAATCAGAAATATTCATCCACCTGAAATACATATTTGTTTCATAGTACTGAAACCTAACTTCAGTGAATGGTGCATACAAATCCTAATTACTCTACAGTAACTGACCCAGTCTAACATCAATGCAAGAAGACTCCTATGGGACATGATATGTAATTTGTCATTCATTTGTATTCGACATTGGTACATTATTGTTTCTTCAGTTTTTGCATATCATAGGATATACATTGCATCCACATGTTCACAAATTAATAGGCATTTGTTTCAACTTTAATCACTTCTTGCTTCAGAACACATGTATTGTCAGGGTTTCTTGACTGGTCTTTTCATCAGACTTCTTTCCAAACACATAATTTTGAATTTCCATAATCATTTTGAAGCAAAACTCACACACTCTTCATGATAAACCAAAACACTAATATTTCCAATAGATATATAACTGGTTGGAATGAATGATTGTATATCAATATACGATTTCCTTTAATTTTTCAGATATCATTTCAATTCATTATTTAAAGTTGAAAAAAATATATTATTTATTCACAGTATGGTCTATTCATGCTTTTTTTCTATGTTCATAGAAACAGGGTACACCTCTTTGTACCCCGATTCTAATATTACATCTTCAATATATTGCTCCAGGAAATGGTGAAAGAAATATTCATGTCACCTCATTATCACAGTAATATTCTGGACAAAAAATGGAAAGGTCACACTTATGATTGTACCAAAGCCTAAATGGAAAGTGAACATGGATTTCTAAAAACATCCATGTCCAGGTTGCCTAATGCTGTCAATTGTCAATCCTATTGGTGACTACATATTTGTTTTTTCCTATTTATATATTCAAACTCAACACTGTTGAAAATGTCTAATTCTATCACTCACTTTATACTTTGCCTGATTTCGTAATGTTTCTATTGATATCTGCTTTTCTACATATTTTCCCCAGTTCAACATAGTGACTGACTCTTCATATGTGCTGACATTTACATTCACTCTATAACCAAAAGTCTATTGCTAAAGAACTTTTGTCCAAATCCTGTACTCACTCTTCTTCCTAAACCTACCGACTATCTTCCTAATCCTACTGAATATCCCTTTTTGACCTGATGTTCTCTTCTAAATTCTATCATCCAAAGTACAACGTCCTATGCCATTGTAATTCGAATTATCTGAGACATCTTTGCAGAACATAATTCAAAGCTAAGTATCTCAATCAAGGGCAAAACCTTTCTGGGCTTCAAATCATACCTAGATTTCTGTTTCATACTTATATTTCACCTCTATATTCTTGTAAATATTGCAGGTTCCCAATGCCATTATTCATCGCACAGAATCATTCGTCACCAAATCAAACCTGTTTTTAACCCCAAGTATACACTGTTCCCTCAATCATTTTACAGAAGAGCAGGGACAGAGGGGTTCTTACAATACAGGAAAGTTGGGGATCTTCCACCAGATGAGAACCTCAAATGTCCATGCACAAATGATACCTGGAGAAGTTGTAGGCAGGTATGAAGCACTTGAGAGAGCAAAAGTCATCTTCCATGGCAAACAACCTGGTCAGGATGAAGGGATGTGTCTGAATCTGCCTCTCTCTTCTTACTGTAGACAAGGTGGAACAATCCAGGCCTGAGTGGAGAGCTGTTCCAAGGTGACAATGGTTGATATACATTCTACCTTATGAAAGTGTCACAGGAAAGTGGGGAAACCTCCATCTTATGTAACCCTTGGAAGCAACTGTTAGGACAAAGTGGTTGCCAAGGCAGTGACCTCATTCAGTTCCAAAGAATGTGACATACCTCATTTCCTTGGTGATGGAACTCTCTGAACTTGGTATCCAAGAAGCCAGGCACGCAGAGGCAGTCCCAGTCCCAGGCCCAGTGGGCTCACTTGTTTGGATTTACCAAGGACAGAGTCAGTTTTCTTGGTACCTAATGATGTGAGGATGGCCAAATGCCAGGAGAGCTCTGAAGATGGACCTTTCCTGAGAAAACAGGTAGTGGCTAACCACTTTTTCCTGACATCTTCACAGAGTTGGTCAAGGAAACAAGATCTGAGAGAAGACAGGCCATTTTGGGGGAACATAGTATGGCCCACCAGTCAGAGGACACTCCGGATAGTCACAGACCTACTTGGGGGAAGGAGGTGCTTTGTGGGAGTGGGTGTGGGTTTGTTGTATTGTCTCATGTTCTGAGAATAGATCGAAAAGGCGGTTTGTTTGGTTTGGAGCAGACAGTTTCTAGTAAGTCATTTGACAAGGCGAGTGTTTCTGTTTATGTGTATCCCACTGTGTCCGTTGTTGTAGACATTAGAAAAGAGAATGCATTAATGGATGTGTCCTGTCTAGTATAAATCTTCCCTATAATTCATCCTGCCCAATATATAAATGGACTGCAGCTTGTCTTATCGATGAGCAACACCTGCTATCTTTCTAAGTTGTTGTTTTCTTCCTGAATTCTGGCCACTCTCCAGAATGGGCTCAGGGATTTGTGTCCACAATATGTATCACCTCCAAGCTCTGTGACATGGCCATGTAAAGGATAGTTGAAGAGAATGGCGAGCATCTCAGAAAACTCAGATATCAGTGTGACCAGGAAAGTCTTAGTGCAAAAACACTGCTTTGGGCTTTTTGCTTACTTATTGTTGTGTTGCACTGAATGTCAGGAAGGTCTTTGCCTCAGGCCACCCCTTTGTGAAGCCTGAAGAAAACAGTTTTCAAATGGATATGAATGGGCCTCACCTGTGGTTCTTTGCTTAATTGCTTTGGAAAGGGATGTGTCTTATCAGCCTCTTGGTACTGTGTGTGGCTGTGACTTAGATTCTCAGCACCTGATGGATCTTAAGAATGATCCCATGTGAGATTCCAAAACAAGAATGGCAAAAAATATCATTCATTGTGGATGAAGACTCTTGCCTTCCTCTGTTAGGTTCCTGCACTCCAACAAATATGAATAGGGATTCTGTGAGTCAAATGAGTTCTTCAAAGCCTGCAGAGGTGCTTGTGTTTTCGCATGACTCTAAATCACCTAAAGAATCGATACCTAAAATCAGTAGCCCTCAAATTGGAGAAACATAGAAGTATTAACGGCAGGCTTATTTGTTCACTCCTGGTTCACAGCAACGGTGTCCAGGCTACCCCTGACTTTAGGCAAATGAGGGGCAAACGAGCTGATTTTGGACACTGTCTTGGGCTGCACCCCTCATGGAAACCTCCAGTCAGAGTTTAAAATGATTGACTATATGGAATAAGGTGAGGGCCATGTGGGAGTGTTTTGGTTTTAATGTTGGTCATTTGTGTGGCATTGGAAAAAATGACTGGTTCCACGTGGGCTTGAACTCTGGTGTGATTCCCCTTAAACACTGGGTTTTGGAACTGAACTCAGAGAAGCATTGCTATGAATTTTGTTGGGATTTTAAGAGGCCACGCATGAAAGTCGCTCTTGGAAACTGAGACCTAGGCCCCGGGTAGATTTCAACAGAGGCCTGGGAATCTCAGCAAGGATATCAAATGATTTTTTCTTAAAGAAATGGCAGCCATAGTTGAGAGTCAAAACACACATGCACCTCACATTGTAGACCTCAATGGGCCTGGCCTAATGTGACCTTTTGTCCATTCTTTGGGAAGCCTTGCCTGTGAGATTTCTCCAGAGATTTTATTGAAATGAGCTTCCTCACCATTTAATGTTTGCTGAATGAATTGAAACCCACAGTGCCTCCAACTTCATGCTTGAAAAATGGCTAGATAAATACCATGAAATTTTTGAAATTCCTATGACCAGGTGGCACTGGAGAAACATTGGATGTCCTATTGCTGATCATGAGTATACCAGACAGTGCCTTGATTTACTGAGTTTCATGAAAATGGTGTAGAACAGAGATGCCAGTAAGTTGGAGCCTGCTGAGTAGTGGGTCTAGAGCAGTGCTGGGGAGGTGTTTGATAAAACATCCGTGGTAGGGCCATGTGGGTTTACCATTGGATTCCAAATGGCTTGTAACTGACATGGTGCTGCCAGCAGACCCTTATATGTAAAGGCATCTTGTTATATGGAGAGTTTTAAGAGGAAAATTAAGAATCAGGTTGATATGGACAAGTGGGCAATGGGGCAAGCTGTGAGAGATAGAAGCCTAGTTGGTGCATTCTCTTGCAGACCCTGACCCACCACACGTGACAGAACTCCCTCCAGCACTGTGTCCCAGTTTAGCTGCTAGTATTTTGTGAAACAAATACCAAACTCACAGTGCAGCAGCCTAAACACCACAAAATTGGAGGAGGACCAAATGGCTTCACAGTCCACACGGGGAGACGGGGAGACACTTAGTCCACAGTGGCCTCAGTTTACCTATAAAGAGAGGATTCAGCACTGCTTCATCTTGTTCATTGGAAAATAAGAAACCATGTCCTCCACGTCACATAGATGCAGACCCAGCTTTGATGGTCTCACTACAAAGGAAGCCAAATCTCATGAAAACAACATATATTTCAAGTGCGGAAGCTCAGAGGCAGTTTCTCAAACAGTTTTTAGGCCAGCAGAGTTACATGTTTGTGGAGTGTTTACCATGTCCCTTACTTTTGGAAACTCCTAAACCACCTCCAAGGTTGTGAACTCCTGAGCATTTTCCATTCCAGATATGTATTCACTGATTGTGTAACTCTTCTCCTCTAATTGTGTCTTACTTGGGGTGAAGGTAATGTCAAGGCATTGTTTTGGATGAGAGCAGGAGGATATTTGTGCAGCATATATTTACATACACATTGGATTCATTTTCCAATTTTTCATTCGAAGTACTGAATCCCTGACACTAACCCATACCTAGTAGACTCAGACTATTCATCCTAATATAATGGGGAAAATTAACCCAACACAATAGAAATACAAGCACTTCAGAGGAGACATGTTCTATAGTTGGACTTGACATTTGCATTATATAAGGTAGGAGTTATACATCTAGTCAAATTTTAATTGAAATATTCTCCATCTCTTTTTAAACTTAACAAATATGTGAATACTTGTTTCCAATTTCTGTAGCCTATTCACACATGTATATTTATATGCATATATAGAATCCTACCAGGTATCACACGTACATTTTTGTAAGGTGGATGTCTTGGCAGATACAAATTGTGAGAAGTGTTCACTCCTCCTAAATGCTGTTGGAAATGAAAATTCAACCTATAAGAGAGCGTCCTAGAAGAACAACATTATACATAAACTCATGTTCAGTAACATAAATATTTTTGCATCTGTGGATGATATATATTTACTGATGAATTTCGATTGGCATTTATATTGGTACTTTTTAATGTCTGCGAGTGTTGTGTGTGTGTGTGTGTGTGTGTGTGTGTGTGTATAGATATAGATATAGATATACTCTCCAAACTTTCCAAATATGAAATATATGTGTCTAGTATACACTCTCTAAATTCATTCATGTTCATGTATGTTAATTTATAATCAAATTTTCAGAAGATTATAATCAGAAATATACATCCACCTGAAATACATATTTGTTTCCTAGTACTGACTACTAACTTCAGTGAAGGGTGCATACAAATCCTAATTATTCTACAGTATCTGACCCAGTCTAACATCAATGCAAGTAGACTCCTATGGGACATGATATGCAATTTGTCAATCATTTGTATTCGACACTGGTACATTATTGTTTCTTCAGTTTTTGCACATCATAGGATATACATTTCATCCACAAGTTCACAAATTACTAGGCATTTGTTTCAACATTAATCACTTCTTGCTTCAGAACACATGTATTGTCAGGGTTTCTTGACTGGTCTTTTCATGAGACTTCTTTCCAAACACACTATTTTGAATTTCCATAATCATTTTGAAGCAAAACTCACACACTCTTCATGATAAACCAAAACACTAATATTTCCATTAGATATATAACTGGTTGGAATGAATGATTGTATATCAATATACAATTTCCTTTTATTTTTCAGATATCAGTTCAATTCATTATTTAAAGTTCAAGAAAGTTATATTATTTATTCACAGTATGGTCTATTCGTGGTTTTTCTCTATTTTCATAGAAACAGGGTACACCTATTTGTACCCCCAATTCTAATTTTACATCTTCAATATATTGCTCCCAGAAATGGTGAAAGAAATACTCATGTCACCTCATTATCACAGTAATATTCTGGACAAAAAATGGAAAGGTCACACTTATGATTGTACCAAAGCCTAAATGGAAAGTGAACATGGATTTCTAAAAACATCCATGTCCAGGTTTCCTAATGCTGTCAATTGTCACTCCTATTGGTGACTACATATTTCTTTTTTCCTAATTTATATATTGAAACTCAACCCTGTTGAAAATGTCTAATTCTATCCCTCACTTTATACTTTGCCTGCTTTCGTAATGTTTCCATTGATATCTGCTTTTCTACATATTTTCCCCAGTTCAACATAGTGTCTGACTCTTCATATGTGCTGACATTTACATTCACTCTATAACCAAAAGTCTATTGCTAAAGAACTTTTGGTCCAAATCCTATACTCACTCGTCTTCCTAAACCTACCGACTATTTTCCTAATCCTACTGAATATCCCTTTTTGACTGGATGTTCTCTTCTAAATTCAATCATCCAATGTACAAAGTCCTATGCCATTGTATATCAAATTATCTGAGACACCTTTGCAGAACATAATTCAAAGCTAAGTATCCCAATCAAGGGCAAAACCCTTCTGGGCTTCAAAGCATACCTAGATTTCTTTTTTCATACTTATATTTCACCTCTATATTCTTGTAAATATTGCAGGTTCCCAATCCCATTATTCATCGCACAGAATCATTCGTCACCAAATCAAACCTGTTTTTAACCCCAAGTATACACTGTTCCCTCAATCATTTTACAGAAGATCAGGGACAGAGGGGTTCTTACAATACAGGAAAGTTGGGGATCTTCCACCAGTAGAGAACCTCAAATGTCCATGCACAAATGATACCTGGAGAAGTTGTAGGCAGGTATGAAGCACCTGAGAGAGCAAAAGTCAACTTCCATGGCAAACAACCTGGTCAGGATGAAGGGATGTGTCTGAATCTGCCTCTCTCTTCTTATTGTAGACAAGGTGGAACAATCCAGGCCTGAGTGGAGAGCTGTTCCCGGGTGCCAATGGTTGATATACATTCTACCTTATGAAAGTGTCACAGGAAGTAGGGGAAACCTCCATCTTATGTAACCCTTGGAAGCAACTGTTAGGACAAAGTGGTTGCCAAGGCAGTGACCTCATTCAGTTCCAAAGAATGTGACATACCTCATTTCCTTGGTGATGGAACTCTCTGAACTTGGTATCCAAGAAGCCAGGCACCCAGAGGCAGTCCCAGTCCCAGGCCCAGTGGGCTCACTTGTTTGGATTTACCAAGGACAGAGTCAGTTTTCTTGGTACCTAATGATGTGAGGATGGCCAAATGCCAGGAGAGCTCTGAAGAAGGACCTTTCCTGAGAAAACAGGTAGTGGCTAACCACTTTTTCCTGACATCTTCACAGAGTTGGTCAAGGAAACAAGATCTGAGAGAAGACAGGCCATTTTGGGGGAACATAGTATGGCCCACCAGTCAGAGGACACTCCGGATAGTCACAGACCTACTTGGGGGAAGGAGGTGCCTTTGTGGGAGTGGGTGTGGGTTTGTTGTATTGTCTCATGTTCTGAGAATAGATCGAAAAGGCGGTTTGTTTGGTTTGGAGCAGACAGTTTGTAGTAAGTCATTTGACAAGGCGAGTGTTTCTGTTTATGTGTATCCCACTGTGTCCGTTGTTGTAGACATTAGAAAAGAGAATGCATTAATGGATGTGTCCTGTCTAGTATAAATCTTCCCTATAATTCATCCTGCCCAATATATGAATGGACTGCAGCTTGTCTTATCGATGTGCAACACCTGCTATCTTTCTAAGTTGTTGTTTTCTTCCTGAATTCTGGCCACTCTCCAGAATGGGCTCAGGGATTTGAGTGTAAAATATGTATCACCTCCAAGCTCTGTGACATGGCCATGTAAAGGATAGTTGAAGAGAATGGCGAGCATCTCAGAAAACTCAGATATCAGTGTGACCAGGAAAGTCTCAGTGCAGAAACACTGCTTTGGGCTTTTTGCTTACTTATTGTTGTGTTGCACTGAATGTCAGGAAGGTCTTTGCCTCAGGCCACCCCTTTGTGAAGCCTGAAGAAAACAGTTTTCAAATGGAAATGAATGGGCCTCACCTGTGGTTCTTTGCTTAATTGCTTTGGAAAGGGATGTGTCTTTATCAGCCTCTTGGTCCTGTGTGTGGCTGTGACTTAGATTCTCAGCACCTGATGGATCTTAAGAATGATCCCATGTGAGCTTCCAAAACCAGAATGGCAAAAAATATCATTCATTGTGGATGAAGACTCTTGCCTTCCTCTGTTAGATTCCTGCACTCCAACAAATATGAATAGGGATTCTGTGAGTCAAATGAGTTCTTCAAAGCCCTGCAGAGGTGCTTGTGTTTTCGCATGACTCTAAATCACCTAAAGAATCGATACCTAAAATCAGTAGCCCTCAAATTGGAGAAACATAGAAGTATTAATGGCAGGCTTATTTGTTCACTCCTGGTTCACAGCAACGGTGTCCAGGCTACCCTGACTTTAGGCAAATGAGGGGCAAACGAGCTGATTTTGGACACTGTCTTGGGCTGCACCCCTCATGGAAACCTCCAGCCAGAGTATAAGATGATTGACTATATGGAATAAGGTGAGGGCCATGTGGGAGTGTTTTGGTTTTAATGTTGGTCATTTGTGTGGCATTGGAAAAAATGACTGGTTCCACGTGGGCTTGAACTCTGGTGTGATTCCCCTTAAACACTGGGTTTTGGAACTGAACTCAGAGAAGCATTGCTATGAATTTTGTTGGGATTTTAAGAGGCCACGCATGAAAGTCGCTCTTGGAAACTGAGACCTAGGCCCCGGGTAGATTTCCACAGAGGCCTGGGAATCTCAGCAAGGATATCACATGATTTTATTCTTAAAGAAATGGCAGCCATAGTTGAGAGTCAAAACACACATGCACCTCACATTGTAGACCTCAATGGGCCTGGCCTAATGTGACCTTTTGTCCATTCTTTGGGAAGCCTTGCCTGTGAGATTTCTCCAGAGATTTCATTGAAATGATCTTCCTCACCATTTAATGTTTGCTGAATGAATTGAAACCCACAGTGCCTCCAACTTCATGCTTGAAAAATGGCTAGATAAATACCATGAAATTTTTGAAATTCCTATGACCAGGTGGCACTGGAGAAACATTGGATATCCTATTGCTGATCATGAGTATACCAGACAGTGCCTTGATTTACTGAGTTTCATGAAAATGGTGTAGAACAGAGATGCCAGTAAGTTGGAACCTGCTGAGTAGTGGGTCTAGAGCAGTGCTGGGGAGGTGTTTGATAAAACATCCGTGGTAGGGCCATGTGGATCTACCATTGGATTCCAAATGGCTTGTAACTGACATGGTGCTGCCAGCAGACCCTTATATGTAAAGGCATCTTGTTATATGGAGAGTTTTAAGAGGAAAATTAAGAATCAGGTTGATATGGACAAGGGGGCAATGGGGCAAGCTGTGAGAGATAGAAGCCTAGTTGGTGCATTCTCTTGCAGACCCTGAACCACCACACGTGACAGAACTCCCTCCAGCACTGTGTCCCAGTTTAGCTGCTAGTATTTCGTGAAACAAATACCAAACTCACAGTGCAGCAGCCTAAAAACCACAAAAAGTGGAGGAGGACCAAATGGCTTCACAGTCCACACGCGGAGATGGGGAGACACTTAGTCCCCAGTGGCCTCAGTTTACCTATAAAGAGAGGATTCAGCACTGCTTCATCTTGTTCATTGGAAAATAAGAAACCATGTCCTCCAGGTCACATAGATGCAGACCCAGCTTTGATGGTCTCACTACAAAGGAAGCCAAATCTCATGAAAACAACATATATTTCAAGTGCGGAAGCTCAGAGGCAGTTTCTCAAACAGTTTTTAGGCCAGCAGAGTTACATGTTTGTGGAGTGTTTACCATGTCCCTTACTTTTGGAAACTCCTAAACCACCTCCAAGGTTGTGAACTCCTGAGCATTTTCCATTCCAGATATGTATTCACTGATTGTGTAACTCTTCTCCTCTAATTGTGTCTTACTTGGGGTGAAGGTAATGTCAAGGCATTGTTTTGGATGAGAGCGGGAGGATATGTGTGCAGCATATATTTACATACACATTGGATTCATTTTCCAATTTTTCATTCGAAGTACTGAATCCCTGACACTAACCCATACCTAGTAGACTCAGACTATTCATCCTAATATAATGGGGAAAATTAACCCAACACAATAGAAATACAAGCACTTCAGAGGAGACATGTTCTATAGTTGGACTTGACATTTGCATTATATAAGGTAGGAGTTATACATCTAGTCAAATTTTAATTGAAATATTCTCCATGTGTTTTTAAACTTAACAAATATGTGAATACTTGTTTCCAATTTCTGTAGCCTATTCACACATGTATATTTATATGCATATATAGAATCCTACCAGGTATCACACGTACATTTTTGTAAGGTGGATGTCTTGGCAGATACAAATTGTGAGAAGTGTTCACTCCTCCTGAATGCTGTTGGAAATGAAAATTCAACCTATAAGAGAGCGTCGTAGAAGAACAACATTATACATAAACTCATGTTCAGTAACATAAATATTTTTGCATCTGTGGATGATATATATTTACTGATCAATTTCGATTGGCATTTATATTGGTACTTTTTAATGTCTGTGAGTGGTGTGTGTGTGTGTGTGTGTGTGTGTGTGTGTGTGTGTGTGTGTATAGATATAGATATAGATATACTCTCCAAAGTTTTCCAAATATGAAATATATTTGTCTAGTATACACTCTCTAAATTCATTCATGTTCATTTATGTTGATTTATAATCCACTTTTCAGAAGATTATAATCAGAAATATTCATCCACCTGAAATACATATTTGTTTCCTAGTACTGACTACTAACTTCAGTGAAGGGTGCATACAAATCCTAATTATTCCACAGTATCTGACCCAGTCTAACATCAATGCAAGTAGACTCCTATGGGACATGATATGTAATTTGTCATTCATTTGTATTCGACACTGGTGCATTATGGTTTCTTCAGTTTTTGCACATCATAGAATATACCTTTCATCCACAAGTTCACAAATTAATAGGCATTTGTTTCAACATTAATCACTTCTTGCTTCAGAACACATGTATTGTCAGGGTTTCTTGACTGGTCTTTTCATGAGACTTCTTTCCAAACACATTATTTTGAATTTCCATAATCATTTTGAAGCAAAACTCACACACTCTTCATGATAAACCAAAACACTAATATTTCCATTAGATATATAACTGGTTGGAATGAATTATTATATATCAATATACAATTTTCTTTTATTTTTCAGATATCAGTTCAATTCATTATTTAAAGTTCAAAAAAGTTATATTATTTATTCAAGTATGATCTATTCGTGGTTTTTCTCTATGTTCATAGAAACAGGATACACCTATTTGTACCCCCGATTCTCATTTGACATCTTCAATATATTGCTCCCAGAAATGGTGAAAGAAATACTCATGTCACCTCATTATCACAGTAATATTCTGGACAAAAAATGGAAAGGTCACACTTATGATTGTACCAAAGCCTAAATGGAAAGTGAACATGGATTTCTAAAAACATCCATGTCCAGGTTGCCTAATGCTGTCAATTGTCACTCCTATTGGTGACTACATATTTGTTTTTTCCTAATTTATATATTGAAACTCAACCCTGTTGAAAATGTCTAATTCTATCCCTCACTTTATACTTTGCCTGATTTCGTAATGTTTCCATTGATATCTGCTTTTCTACATATTTTCCCCAGTTCAACAAAGTGTCTGACTCTTCATATGTGCTGACATTTACATTCACTCTATAACCAAAAGTCTATTGCTAAAGTACTTTTGGTCCAAATCCTATACTCACTCGTCTTCCTAAACCTACCGACTATCTTCCTAATCCTACTGAATATCCCTTTTAGACTGGATGTTCTCTTCTAAATTCAATCATCCAATGTACAAGGTCCTATGCCATTGTATATCAAATTATCTGAGACATCTTTGCAGAACATAATTCAAAGCTAAGTATCCCAATCAAGGGCAAAACCCTTCTAGGCTTCAAAGCATACCTAGATTTCTTTTTTCATACTTATATTTCACCTCTATATTCTTGTAAATATTGCAGGTTCCCAATCCCATTATTCATCGCACAGAATCTTTCGTCACCAAATCAAACCTGTTTTTAACCCCAAGTATACACTGTTCCCTCAATCATTTTACAGAAGAGCAGGGACAGAGGGGTTCTTACAATACAGGAAAGTTGGGGATCTTCCACCAGATGAGAACCTCAAATGTCCATGCACAAATGATACCTGGAGAAGTTGTAGGCAGGTATGAAGCACTTGAGAGAGCAAAAGTCATCTTCCATGGCAAACAACCTGGTCAGGATGAAGTTATGTGTCTGAATCTGCCTCTCTCTTCTTACTGTAGACAAGGTGGAACAATCCAGGCCTGAGTGGAGAGCTGTTCCAGGGTGCCAATGGTTGATATACATTCTACCTTATGAAAGTGCCACAGGAAGTAGGGGAAACCTCCATCTTATGTAACCCTTGGAAGCAACTGTTAGGACAAAGTGGTTGCCAAGGCAGTGACCTCATTCAGTTCCAAAGAATGTGACATACCTCATTTCCTTGGTGATGGAACTCTCTGAACTTGGTATCCAAGAAGCCAGGCACGCAGAGGCAGTCCCAGTCCCAGGCCCAGTGGGCTCACTTGTTTGGATTTACCAAGGACAGAGTCAGTTTTCTTGGTACCTAATGATGTGAGGATGGCCAAATGCAAGGAGAGCTATGAATATGGACCTTTCCTGAGAAAACAGGTAGTGGCTAACCACTTTTTCCTGACATCTTCACAGAGTTGGTCAAGGAAACATGATCTGAGAGAAGACAGGCCATGTCGAGGGAACATAGTATGGCCCACCAGTCAGAGGATACTTCGGATAGTCAAAGACCTACTTGGGGGCAGGAGGTGCCTTTGTGGGTGTGGGTGTGGGTTTGTTGTTTTGTCTCATGTTCTGAGAATAGATAGTAAAGGTGTTTTGTTTGGTTTGGAGTGGACAGTTTCTAGTAAGTCATTTGACATGGCGAGTGTTTCTGTTTCTGTGTATCCCACTGTGTCCGTTGTTGTAGACATTAGAAAAGAGAATGCATTAATGGATGTGTCCTGTCTAGTATAAATCTTCCCTATAATTCATCCTGCCCAATATATGAATGGACTGCAGCTTGTCTTATCGATGTGCAACACCTGCTATCTTTCTAAGTTGTTGTTTTCTTCCTGAATTCTGGCCACTCTCCAGAAAAGGCTCATGGATTTGTTTCCAAAATATGTACCACCTCCAAGCTCTGTGACATGGCCATGTAAAGGATAGTTGAAGAGAATGGCGAGCATCTCAGAAAACTCAGATATCAGTGTGACCAGGAAAGTCTCAGTGCAGAAACACTGCTTTGGGCTTTTTGCTTACTTATTGCTGTGTTGCACTGAATGTCAGGAAGGTCTTTGCCTCAGGCCACCCCTTTGTGAAGCCTGAAGAAAACAGTTTTCAAATGGAAATGAATGGGCCTCACCTGTGGCTCTTAGCTTAATTGCTTTGGAAAGGGATGTGTCTTTATCAGCCTCTTGGACCTGTGTGTGGCTGTAGCTTAGATTTTCAGCACCTGATGGATCTTAAGAATGATCCCATGTGAGCTTCCAAAACCACAATGGCAAAAAATATCATTCATTTTGGATGAAGTCTCTTGCCTTCCTCTGTTAGGTTGCTGCACTCCATCAAATGAGAATAGGGATTATTTAGGTCAAATGAGTTCTTCAAAGCCCTGCAGAGGTGCTTGTGTTTTCGCTTGACTCTAAATCACCTAAAGAATTGATACCTAAAATCAGTAGACCTCAAATTGGAGAAACATAGAAGTATTAACGGCAGGTTTATTTGTTCACTCCTGGTTCACAGAAACGGTGTCCAGCCTACCCTGACTTTAGGCAAATGAGGGGCAAACGAGCTGATTTTGCACACTGTCTTGGGCTGCGCCCCTCATGGAAACCTCCAGCCAGATGTTAAGATGATTGACTATATGGAATAAGATGAGGGCTATGTGGGAGTGTTTTGGTTTTAATGTTGCTCATTTGTGTGGCATTGGAATAAATGACTGTGTCCACGTGGGCTTGAACTCTGGTGTGATTCCCCTTAGAGACTGGGTTTTGGAACTGAACTCAGAGAAGCATTGCCATGAATTTTTTTGGGATTTTAAGATGCCATGCATGAAAGTCGCTCTTGGAAACTGAGACCTAGGCCCCGGGTGGATTTCCACAGAGGCCTGGGAATCTCAGCAAGGATATCACATGATTTTATCCTTAAAGAAATGGCAGCCATAGTTGAGAGTCAAAACACACATGGACCTCACATTATAGACCTCAATGGGCCTCGCCTAATGTGACCTTTTGTAAACTCTTTGGGAAGCCTTGCCTGTGAGAGTTCTCCAGAGATTTTATTGAAATGAGCTTCCTCACCATTTAATCTTTGCTGAATGAATTGAAACCCACAGTGCCTCCAACTTCATGCTTGAAAAATGGCTAGATAAATACCATGAAATTTTTGAAATACCTATGACCAGGTGGTACTGGAGAAACATTGGATGTCCTTTTGCTGATCATGATTATACCAGACAGTGCCTTGATTAACTGAGTTTCATGAAAATGGTGTAGAACAGAGATGCCAGTAGTTTGTAGCCTGCTGAGTAGTGGGTCTAGAGCAATGGTGGGGAGGTGTTTGATTAAACATTCGTGGAAGGGCCTTGTGGATCTACCATTGGATTCCAAATGGCTTGTAACTGACATGGTGCAGCCAGCAGACCCTTATATGTAAAGGCATCTTGTTATATGGAGAGTTTTCAGAGGAAAATTAAGAATCAGGTTGATATGGAAAAGGGGGCAATGGGGAAAGCTGTGAGAGATAGAAGCCTAGTTGGTGCATTCTCTTGCAGACCCTGACCCACCACACGTGACAGAACTCCCTCCAGCACTGTGTCCCAGTTTAGCTCCTAGTATTTCGTGAAACAACTACCAAACTCACAGTGCAGCAGCAAAAACTCCACAAAAATGGAGGAGGACCAAATGGCTTCACAGTCCACACGGGGAGACACTTAGTCCCCAGTGGCCTCAGTTTACTTACAAAGAGAGGATTCAGCACTGCTTCATCTTGTTCATTGGAAAATAAGAAATCATGTCCTCCAGGTCACATAGATGTAGACCCAGCTTTGATGGTCTCACTACAAAGGAAGCCAAATCTCCTGAAAACAACATATATTTCAAGTGCGGAAGCTCAGAGGCAGTTTCTCAAAAAGTTTTTAGGCCAGCAGAGCTCCATGTTTGTGGAGTGTTTACCCTGTCCCTTACTTTTTGAAACTCCTCTACCGCCTCCAGAATGTGAACTCCTTAGCATTTTCCATTCCAGATATGTATTCACTGATTTTGTAACTCTTCTCCTCTAGTTGTGTCTTACTTGTGGTGAAGGTAATGTCAAGGCATTTTTCTGGATGAGAGCGGGAGGATATTTGTGCAGCGTATATTTACATACACATTGGATTCATTTTCCAATTTTTCATTCGAAGTACTGAATCCCTGACAATAACCCATACCTAGTAGACTCAGACTATTCATCCTAATATAATCGTGAAAATTAACCCAACACAATAGAAATACAAGCACTTCAGAGGAGACATGTTGTATAGTTGGACTTGACATTTGCCTTATATAAGGTTGGAGTTATAAATCTAGTCAAATTTTAATTGTAATATTGTCCATGTGTTTTTAAACTTAACAAATATGTGAATTCTTGTTTCCCTTTTCTGTAGCCTATTCACACATGTATATTTATATGCATATATAGAATCCTACCAGGTATCACACGTACATTTTTGTGAGGTGGCTGTCTTGGCAGATACAAATTGTGAGAAGAGTTCACTCCTCCTAAATGCTTTTGGAAATGAAAATTCAACCTACAGGAGAGCGTCCTATTAGAAAAACATTATATATAAACTCATGTTTAGTAAAATAAATATTTTTTGCATTTGTGGATGATATATATTTACTGATGAATTTCGATTGGCATTTATATTGGTAAATTTTAATGTCTGTGAGTGTTGTGTGTGTGTGTGTGTGTGTGTGTGTGTGTGTGTGTGTATATATATATATATATATATATATATAGATATAGATATAGATATAGATATAGATATATAGATATAAATATAGATATACTCTCCAAATTTTTCAAAGTATGAAATATATGTGTCTTATTTTGCACTTCCTAAATTTTTCATATTCATGAATGTGGATTTATAATTATCTTTTCACAAGATTATTCTCAGAAACATTCATATACCCTACGAGACTCTTACCACTAATACTAATATAATGGAGAAAAAGAACCCAAACAGAATAGATACAAGCATTTCAGAAGAGACATGGTGTATAGTTGGACTTGCCTTTTGCATAATATAAGGTAGGAGTTATAAATCTATTCAATTTATTGAAATAATTTTCCATGTGTTATTTTTTTTGACACAACACAAAATTTAATCTTTGAAAAATAAATAAAATTGACACTTCCTTAACCAAGCTAATGAAGAAAAAAAACCTCAAATTACTAAAATTAAGGATCATAAAGGAACTTTTACAGAGTACACAACTAAAATACAGAGAATAATTGAAAACTAATTTGAAAATTTATAGTCTAATAAATTAAAATACCATGATGACATCAATAAAATTTTAGAGATATACCCAAACTTAATTAGTAGGACGTGAACAATTTAAACAAATCAGTTTCAAGCAATGAAATAGAAGTTGCTGTCAACAGCCTACCAATCAAGCAAAGCCCAGGAACAGACAGATTCTCAGCCATGTTCTACAAGACCTTCAAAGAAGCATTCATCACAATACTCCTCAAATTATTCCATAAAATAGAAAAGGATGGAACTCCTCCAAACTCATTCCATGAGGCTATTATCACTCACATACCAAAATCAGACAAAGACACATCAAGGAAAGAAATCTTCAGAGCAATATTCCTGACAAAGATATATACAAAAATTCTCAATAAAATTCTTTTTTTTTAAGCCAAAGTTAATCAAAAGGGATAAAGAGGGACACTACACACTATTCCATGTGTTTTTAAAGTTAAGAAATATATGAATTCCTGTCTCCCTTTCTCTGTAGCCTATTAAGCACATGTATTTTTATATGCACAAATAGAATCCTACCTGTTTTCACACGTACATTCTTGTAAGGTGGCTGACTTGGCAGATACTATTTGTGAGAAGAGATCACTCCTCCTAAACGCTGTTGGTACAGAAAATTCAACCCATGGGTGAGCTTCCTAGATGAACAACATTATACATACATCCATGTTCAGTAAAATGAATATTTTGGGATATGCGGATGAGTTATTTTTCATGATGAATTTCGATTGACATATATATTGCGACATTATAATGTGTGTGTGTTTGTCTCTCTCTCTCTCTCTCTCTCTCTCTCTCTCTCTCTCTATATATATATATATATATATATATATATATATAGTCTCCAGATTTTCCAAAATATGAAATATATGTCTTCTTATACACCACCTGAATTCATTCATATTCATATATGTGGATTTATAATCAACTTTTAACAAGTTTATTCTCAGAAATATACATCCACTGAAATACATATTTGTTTCCTAGTACTGAAAACTAAATTCAGGGAAGGGTTCTTACAAATCCTAATATTTCTAGACTAACTGACCAAGTTTAACATCAATGCAAATACATTCCTATTGTATATGATGTGTTTTTTAAAGTTCATTTTTATTCAAACTTGGTGCGTTATTATTTATTCAGTTTATGGACATCATAAAATATATCCTTTCATTCACAAGTTCACAAATTTATAAATATTTGGTTTACTTTCAATCACTTCCTCCTTTGGAACACATATATTCCTCTATGTTTCTTGACTGTTCTTTTCACTAGACTTCTTTCTAAACACATTATTTTCGATTCCATTATCATTTTTGAAGCAAAACTCACACACTATTCATGATAAACGGTAACCCTAATAATACCATTAGATATATAACTTGTTGGAATGAATGTACATATATCAATATATGATTTCGTCTATATTTTCAGATATTAAAACAATCCATTATGTAAATTTGGAACCAGTCACATAATTTTTTCACAGTATGGTCTATTAATGCATCATCTCTATATTCATCAACACAGGGTAAACCTCTTAGTATCCCCAGTACTAATTTATATGTTTTCAAAATATTGCTCCCAGAAAAGGTGGAAGAAATACTCATGTCACCTGATCTACATATACATATTATCACAGTAATATTCTGGACACAAAATGCAAAGGTCACCATTATGATTGCAATAAAGCCTCAATGGAATGTGAACATGGATTACTAAAAACATCCATGTCCAGTTTGCCTAATGCTCTCAAATGTCAATCCAATTGGTGACTACATTTTTGTTTCTTTTTAAGATTATGTATTCAACCTCAACCCTGTTGAAAATGTCAAATCTTATCACTCACGTTATACTTTGCCTGATTTCCTAATGTCTCTATTGATGTCTGCCTTCCTACATATTTTTCCCAGTTCATCATTGTGCCCAACTTTTCACATATGGTGCCATTTATATTCACTCTCTAACCGAAACCTATTGCTAAAGAACTTTTGGTCCAAATCCTAGACTCACTCTTCCTCCTAAACCTACTGACTATCTTTCTAATTCTACACACTATCCCTTTTTCACTGGATGTTCTCTTCTACATTCAATCATCTGAGGTACAGGGTCTTATGCCATTGTATATCGATTTGCATCGACCTCGGTGCAAAACATTACTCAAGCTAAGGATCCCAATCAAGAGCCCAAATCCTTCTGGGCTTCAAATATTACCTAGATTTCTGTTTTCATACTTATATTTTACCTCTATATTCTTATAAATATTGCTGGTTCCCAATACCATTATTCATCCAGCAGAATGATTCCTAAGCCAAATGGAACATGCTATTAACCCTAACCATACAATGTTCCCTCAATCTCACTTTACAGAAGAGCAGGGATAAAGTTGATATTACAATACAGGAAGTTAGGAGATCTTCCACCTGCTGAGTACCTCAAAATCCATGCAGAAATAATCCCTGGAGAAGATGTAGGCAGCTATGAAAGACCTGAGAGAACAAAAGTCATATTCCATGGCAAACAACATGGTCAGGATGAAAGGATGTGTCTGAGTCAGCCTCTCTATTCTTAATGCAGGGAAGATGGACCAAAGCAGGCCTGTGTGGAGAGCTGTTCCCAGGTGACTATGTTTTCTATACCATTCTAACATGTGAAAGTATCACAGGAAGTAGGGCAGCCTCCATGTCAGGAGACACTAGGATGCAACTGTTAGGACAAAGTAGTGGCCAAGACAGGGACCTCATTTATTTCCTGAAGGTAGTGACCTCACCTCATTTCCTTGGCGATGGAACTCTCTGAATTTTGTGATCCAGGAAGCCAGGCACCAGAGCCAGTCCAAGTCCCAGTCGCAGTGGGCTCACTTGTTTGGATTTACTAAGGACAGAGTCAGTCTTTCTTGGTACCTACTGATGTAAGGGTTGCCAAATACTAAGAAAGCTCTGAAGAGGGGTCTTTCCTGAGAGGACAGGAATTGGCTCACCACTGCCTCCTGACAACTTCACAGAGTTGACCAAGGAGACCAGATCTGAGACAGAAAGGCCATTTGTGGGGAACATCGTATGGCCTACCAGTCAGAGGACACTCCAGATAGTGACAGACCTACTTGGGGGAAGGAGTTGCATTTGTGGTTGTTGGTTTGTGTTTGTGGTTTTTTTCCATGTTCTGAGAATAGGTAAAAAAGGAGGTTTGTTTGGATTGGAGTGGACTGTTTCCAGGAAGTCATTTGACAAGGAGACTGTTTCTATGTCCGTGTATCCCACTGTGTTTTTCTTTGTGGATATTAGAAAAAAATAGCTCATTGGGTGTGTCCTGTCTAGTAGAAAGCTTCCCAGCATGCATCCTTTCCAATTAATGAATGGACTGAGGCTTGCCTTATCCATGGGCAACACCTGCTTTCTACCTAATTTTCCATTTTTTCATGAATTCTGGCCACTCTCAAGATTAGTATCATGTAGTTTTGTACAAGATATGTACCACCTCCAAGCTCTGTGACATGGCCATGTACTGGATAGCTGAAGGGAATGGCGAGCAACTCAGAAAACTCACATATTAGAGTAACAAGGAAAGTCTCCGTGGAGAAACCCTGCTTGGGGCCTTTTGATTACCTATTGTTCTGTTGCTCTGAATGTCAGAAAGGTCTTTGCCTCAGGCCAGCCCTTTGTGAAGCCTGAAGAAAACAGTTTTCAAATGGAAATGAATGGGCATCACCTGTGGCTCTTTGCTTCATTGCTTTGGAAATGGATGTATCTGAATCAGCCTCTTGGCCCTGTGTGAGCCTGTGGTTTAGATTTTCAGCACCTGATGAATCTAAAGAAAGATCCCATGTGGGCATCCAAAACCTAAATGGAAAAAAGATCAGTCATTGTGGATGAAGCCTCTCGACTTCCTCTGTAAGATTCCTGACCTCCATCAAGTGAGAATAGGGATCATTTGTGTCAAATAAGTTCTTCAAAGGGCTGCAGAGGGGAGACAATAGGTGCTTGGGTTTTCTTATAACTCCAATTCACACTAAAAATCTATACCCCACAGTCAGTAGGCCTCAAATTTGAGAAGTGGAGTAGTATTAACGGCAGGCCTATTTGATCACTTCTGGTTCACACTAAGGTTGTCCAGGCCACCCTGACTTTAGGCAAATGAGGGACAAGGGAGATTATTTTTGACACTGTCTTGGGCTGTGCCCCTCATGGAAACCTCCAGCTAGAGGTTATGATTAGTGTCTATATAAAAAGATGAAGAGGGCCATGTGAGAGTGTTTTGGTTTTAATTGTCATCATTTGTGTGGCAATTTGAAGAGATGCCTGGGTCCACCTGGGCTTGAACTCTGTTGTGATTCCCCTTAGAGACTGAGTTGTGTATCTGACCTCAGAGAAGTATTGCCATGAATTGTGTTGGGATTTCAGGAGGCCACACATGAGATTCACCATTGGAATCTGAGATCTTGGCCCAGGGTGACTTTACACAGAGCACTGGGAATCTAAGCCAGGATATCACAAGATTTTATTCTGAAAGATTCCAGCCATAGTTAAAACACCAACAGGGAATCTTTAGATCACTTATAAGCAAATTAAAAAACAAAATTTTTTAACAAGAGTAAAAATACTTAGTTAATGTAATGCTACCCTGAATTTTTTGGGTGAGTTTTACTTTATATTCCCTGTTTGAGATCCTAGTAAACTTGAGAGAAAAAAAAAAAGAAAAAAACAAAACTTTTGAACATAACTTTTAATGAAATAAAATCTGACCTACTGCTTTCGTAGTCATTCTCACATGTAGTAAGATGGGACACAGAGCCTTATCTCAGGTAAGACAGGGCTCTTTATAAATCATAAGTGTTTTAGTTCTAAAGCTGATCTTCGTTTTTTAATATCCTTTTACAAAGTTTACATAAATTGTTTGAGGTCACATGAACATTAGCTAACACCATATAATATCACTTTTGAAACATGAATTAAAGAATGGCTGAATGTTTTTAACATTCAAATAGATTAGGCTCTCATTAATTTAAAAATACATTTAAATTGTTGCACAATGTAAAGTGTAACATAAAACTTTACATATCTTATTGATAACAGGTAAATAAATCCCCAATATATATTTTATTTACCATACAACTTCAGAACACCAGCTTGATATAATGCTCTTTTAATGTTTCTACCTTATCGAGTTGTATAACTGGAAGATATGAGCACATTAATAGCATCACAGTTACATTGATGTTTCTACATTAACCAAGTTTATCTTTTAAAGAAATGGCAGTACAGTGCTCTAAAATAACAGTTCTGTTTTAAACAGTTGTTTAATTTTTATGGTTGCTTGCTCTGGAAAAAATAAGACTTAATAAACACAATGTTATGAGTAATCTTATGTTTTAAGAAATTTTTGTCTCTTTAACACATGACTAATTTTTACAATCTTACACAGACTTTAGTAGAAAGTCTGTATAAGATTGTAAACATTTTATACAGATTTTGTACTAAAAATTGATAGACCTTAGTATATCAATCAGATATCAAACAAAAACACTCATGAATGAGTAAATCCAAATCAAATTTACTTTACTTTTTAATCAAAATATTAGACAAATGTATTGAACAGTGTAAACCATTTTTTGGTTGAAGGAAAAGTCCTAGAACAAAGTCATATAGACCTTTGGTAGACAAGAATATTTTATTAGATTTTTGAACACCTAGAAAAACTTATAGGCATAAATTTGAAGACATTTATATTTATCTGTTTATCCAATCTAAATTGAAACATTTAAACCACGTGAATTAAAGATCTGTGGTCCACTTTTTAAAATTTGTTTTTATGAGCGCTTTTTTATATGAGTGCTCCTTATATATGTTAATTTGTGTATCATTTGAATGATATACGGACATATGTGTATATATATATATATATATATATATATATATATATATAGAGAGAGAGAGAGAGAGAGAGAGAGAGACATAAAACACATAACAAAAGTGTGCACACCTAATAATAGTGAAGGCCTTGTAGCTTTTCACAGGTGAAATCACCATTGCAATGTTTTTAAAACTCCACAGTTGGTCAAAGATAAAACTGATCAGAAAAACATTAACCTAGGTCTGTAGGATCAAAATCATAAACTCAAAAAAAAAAAAAAGAATCTAAGAAAAAATTATGAGTCCTAGAAAAAATGACTGGCCGGTAATTAGTAAATACCATACAATTTACCATTTTTTTCCCTTAGGCCTCAGATCAGTCTCCTACTGAGCTTACAGGAGACTTTCATTTGCATTTCAACAGAAGTCCTGGCTGAGGTCTGGAAGGAGCAGGAAAAAACTGCTATTCTGAGCAGACACCTCAGGCCTAAGGCATTTTAACCATAATTTCTAGTTAGGATGTTGAAAATTATGCTACAAGTTTAAGATACAATTCACAAAATTTTATATCTTTACATCTTGTTTTGTCAACAGATATCATACTATGATTTACTATCCTTGTCCAAATTAATGCACTGGTAAACACAGTGACATTTTCCCAGGCTACCCAATTCAGAATTGGAGAAAAAAAGACTGCATGATTGGGAAGTTACTTGCCAACTTGGAAGTAGAGTTCTTTAGTTTTCCATCCTAAGTATTTAAGTTCTCTGGCATGAATTATCTGAAATCAAAAACTAAACAATTACCTAAACCCGACTTTTAACTGCAATATTGTGCAATGCTTCAAAAAACGCATTCAGATACCAGATTTTTACAATAAAACATCATCATTTAGACACACATTCAGCTAAGATCATTCTCAAGAAACAATTTATAATATAAACACATTATTGCACATGTCTTAAAGTGCCAAAAACAAAGGCACAAGACAGACAGAAAGGAACTCCAGAATATGGCTGACAGACAGAAGCCTTTAAAACAGAGCAGATAAGAGAAAAATCTCCTGCACCAGTGGCACCACAGATGTCCCCACAAGGGGACCAGATGTTTTCACAGAGAAGCTACCTGAAATGTAAAATCAAGGGTCTCCATGGTGACTTTACTGCATTTAGTGTCCCCTTTTTATTTTTCTCTTTTAAAAGAAGACAGAGGTGTCATAATTCTTACAGTGCAGGGAAGGAAGGAGGGAATTCCCTGAAGCAACAGGGCTTTGGCAGTTGCTGGGGTCCCTCAGTCCCTCCTTTTACTTACAGGATTAGCTCTTCTGTTTCGGGTCCACTCCAAGCATGCACCATCTCCTAACATTTCAGTCGTCAGCTCTCAAAAAGTTCTGGGACGGGGCCGGGTATCAAAATTTGTAACTTAAAGTTCGGTTTCTGACCCTGAAGCAAATTAATGCTAATTTAATAATGAGGACAGGGTTTTGAGAAAAAGAAAATGGAGGTTTATTGCTTTGCTAACAAAGGAAAAACAAGGGGACTCTGCCAAAAGGTTGTGACTCTCATGATCTGGAGGGACAAGGGATTTTAAAGAGTTTCACTTGTTTACCTGGGGTATACTCAGTTCTTCGTTCCCCAGCAGGCATTGCCCTGTGCAGTGGGTGTGCTCCAGGCAGCCAGCTAGGGGCTTCTTTCTTCCTGCTTAACAAAGGTGGGTAAAGTTTATCACAGTTCCTTAAAACACAGTCGAAAGGGTGTCAGGCTTACTTGCTTTGTTACCCTTTTTCACGTCCAATATCCTTAAAATTTTACCACAGAAATCAAACAAAAAAACGCACAAAAAAAACAACAAAAAACATATAGACCACAGAACAAAACACAGAAAAACAGAATCCTGGTGCTGAAACAGAAAAACAGAGGAGCAATGCAACATCTTGCTAAAGCTCCAGGGTAGGAGCGTGTGTGTGCCCATCGGCACCTCTCTACCCTTCCAGAGGAATTCCCTACAGAACAGAACAGAGGACAGCATGATTCTCATTACTGTCCTGGACAGGAGTGTATGTGAGCCTCCCCAGGCCACCTCTCTGTCATCAGAAGAGATCTCCCTTAACCAGATATCAGATGTTATAAAGGCGCCACTTACCTATGGAGGCCTCCTCCACCAGGGGCTTGATAATAGTTTTAGTGTGGTGGTTCACTGCAGTGCTCCCCAGACTGACGGCTCACTCCAAGGCCTTGGAACATCTCAAGTTGTGCACCTCCTAGAGTGGTTCTCCAGCCCAGTGCCCTGGAGGGAAGGCCAGCTTCAGAATTTTCAGCAGTCTGGTTTTGTGATCTGCTCGGGCAGGGTCATCTCACTGGGGAACTCCAAAATTTTGGACTAGGATGCAAGAAAAGACCACTGACTCCAATTAAAATCAAATTAAGGCAAGCTTATTATTTCAACAGGCTGGGCTGCCTCTCCTTCCCAAAATGGCGGGAACAAGACAGCAACCCCACCTTTCCTACAGCCCAGCTATATAGCCCAGAAAGTTACACAAACGGGTGGTTACAGATAACAAAACTTTGAAAGCATCACACTAATGGTAGTTTACATTTTTTTTTTTGCTGGCCCCAATATCAGAAATAATGAGGACCATTAGGGCCTCAGAGAGGGTTGTTGTCTGGCCAGGGAAGGCCAATATTTATGAGGTGTCACTAAAGTTTCAGAAAGTACTGTTATCTGGTCAGAGAGCCAGGTGTGGATGAGTTCAAGGCACGGGCAGGCGTTCCAAGCAGGTTCAGAATTTGCAGTAATTTAGAGTAAAGCCAAAATTATCTTTTCACGGCTTTGTGGCAAGATGGTTCCCAATTTTAATAAAAAATCAGGTTGGGTCTATCAAGCCTCTCCCTTACTTTTGGAAACTCCTCTGCAAACTCCAATGTTGTGAACTCCCGAGCATTTTAATTCCAGATATGTATTCACAGAATTTCTAACTCTTCTATTCCAATTGTGTCTTTCTTGGGGCGAAGGTAATATCAAGTCATTGTTCTGGATGAGAGTGGAAATATTTTTGTGTAGCACATATTTGCATACACATTTAGGAGATCACTCCTCCTAAACACTGTTGGAACAGAAAATTCAAACTATGGGGGAGCTTCTTAGTTGAACAACATTATTCATGAATCCAAGTTCATTAAACAAATAGTTTTGGATCAGTGGATGATATATATTTCAAGATGAATTTCAATTGGCATATACTATGCTACATTTTAATGTCTGTGTGTGTTTTTTGTTTATAATGTTTTGCGATTTATATGGATTTAAAATCAAGTTTCCACAAGATTATTCTCAGAATATTCATCCACCTGAAATACATATTTGTTTCCTAGTACTGAAAACTAACTTCAGTAAATGGTGCATAAAAATCCTAATATGTCTACAGTAACTGACCCAGATTAATATCAATGCAAGTAGATTCCTAGGGGACATGATGTGTATTTTGATGTTCATTTTTATTCAACACTGCTACATTACTATTTCTGCAGCTTATGCACATCATACTGTATATATTTCATTCAAAAGTTCGCAAATTTATATGCATGTGTTTCACATTCAATCACTTCCTGCTTCAGAACACATGAATTCCTCCAGGTTTCTTGACTATTCTTTTCATGATACTTCTTTCCAAACACATTATTTTTGATTTCCATAATCACGTTTGAAGCAAAACTCACACACTTTTCAGGATAAAATATAACCCTAATATTACCATTAGATGTATAAGTGGTTGGAATGAATGATTGCATATCAATATGAGATTTCTTTTATATTTTCAGATATCAATTCAATCCATTATTTAAAGTGGAACCAGTTATATTATTTATACACAGTATGGTCTATTCATGCATAATCTGCATATTCATAGACACAGGGTACACCTATTTGTACCCCAAATACTAAATTATACGTCTACAAAATATTGCTCCAGAAACGGTGGAAGAAATATTCATGTCACCTGATCTACACATTCATTTTATCACAATAATATTCTGGACACAAAATGCAATGGTCACACTTATGATTTTAAAAAAGCCTAAATGGAAAGTGAACATGGATTACAAAAAAACATCCAAGTCCTGGTTACCTAATGCTCTCGAATTCAATCCTATTTGTGACAACATATTTGTTTCTTCCTAAGATTATATATTCAAACTCAACCCTGTTGAAAATGTCTAAACCAATTACACACTTTATACTTTTGCTGATTTCCTAATGTCTCTATTTATGTCTGCTTTCCTACATATTTTCCCCTGTTCATCATTGTGACTGACTCTTCACATGTGCTGACATTTACATTCACTCTCTACCCGAAACAATATTTGTAAAGAACTTTTGGTCCAAATCCTATACTCACTCTTCTTTATAAACCTGCTGACTACCTTGGTAATCCTACGGACTATTCCTTTATGACTAGATGTTCTGTTTGTTATTCAATCATCCGAGGTACAAGATCCAATTTCATTGTATATTGACTTATCTGAGACATCTGTGCAGAATATAATTCAAAGCTAAGTATCCCACTCAAGGGCCCAATGCCCTACTTGGCTTCAAATCTTCCCTAGATTTCTGTTATATTTTACCTATATATTCTTGTAAATATCACAGGTTTCCAATACCATTATTCATCCAGCAGAATGATTGCTAACCAAAATTGAACATATTATTAACCCTAACCATACACTGTTCCCTCAATCTAACTTTAGAGCAGTGCAGGGACAGAGTTGGTCTTACAAAAGAGGAATGTTGGGGATCTTCCACCTGCTGAGAATATCAAAGATCCATGCAGAAATGATCCCCGAAGAAGATGTAGACTGCTATGAAGGACCTGAGAGAGCAAAAGTTAGCTTCCATGGCAAACAACCTGGTCACTATGAAGGGATGTGTCTGAATAAGCCTCTCTCTTTTTAATATAGAGCAAATGGACCAAACCAGGCCTGTGTGGAGATCTTTTCCCCGGTACCAATGGTTGATATACCATTCTAACTTGTGAAAGTGTCACAGGAAGTAGGGGCAGCCTCCATCTCATGGGACCCTTGGAAGCAACTGTTAGGACAAAGTGGTTGCCAAGGCTGTGAGCTCATTCACTTCATGAAGGAAGTGACCTACCTCACTTTCTTGGTGATGGAACTCTCTGAACTTGGGATCCCTGAAAACAGGCAGCCAGAGTCAGGCCCAATAACAGTCACAGAAGTCTCACTTTTTGGATTTACCAAGGAGAGAGTCAATCTTTCTTGGTATCTACAGTTGTGAGGATGGCCAAATGCCAGGAAAGATATGAATTGGGGTCTTTCCTGAGAAAGCAGGTATTGGCTCATCGCTGGCTCCTGACAACTTCACAGAGTGGGCCAAGGAGTCCAGATTTGAGAATAGAGAAGCCATTTCGGGGGAACATAGTATGGCCCACAAGGCAGAGGACACTCTTGATAGTCACAGACCCTCTTGGGGGAAAAAGGTGCCTTTGTGGGAATGAGTGTGTGTATGTGGTTTTGTCTCATGCTCTGAGAATAGGTAGGAAAGGCGGTTTCTTTGGTTTAGAATGGACTGTTTCTAGTAAGTCATTTGACAAATCAAGTGTTTCTATGTCTGTGTATCCAACTGTGTCCATGGTTGTAGACATTACAAAAGAAAATGCATCAATGGATGTGTCCTGTCTAGGAGAAAGCTTCCCCACATTCATCCTGCCCAATTTATGAAAGGACGGAGGCTTGCCTTATTGATGGGCAAGACCTGCTGTCTTCCTAAGTTTCTGTTTTCTTCTTGAATTCTGGCCACTCTCCAGAATAGACTCATGGTTTTGTGACCAAGATATGTAGCACCTCAAAGCTCTGTGACATGGCCGTGTACTGGATAGCTGAAGGGAATGGCGAGAATCTCAGGAAACTCAGATATCTGTGTGATCATGAGTGTCTCAGTGGAGAATCCCTGCTTTGGGCCTTTGCTTACCTATTGTTCTGTAGCACTGAATGTCAGGAAGGTCTTTGCCTAAGGCACCACTTTGTGAAACCTGAATAAAACAGTTTTCTAATGGAAATGAATGAGCATCACCTGTCTCTCTTTGAGTAATTGCTTTTGAAAGGGATGTGTCTGAGCCAGTCTCTTGGCTGTGTGTGAGGCTGTGGCTTGCATTCTCAGCACCTGATGGATCTAAAGAAAGATGCCATGTGTGCATCCAAAACCAAAATGGCCAAAAGAGCAGTCATTGTGGATAAAATCTCTTGCCTTCCTCTGTAAGGTTCCTGACCTCTATCAAGTGAGAATAGGAATCCTTTGGGTCAAATGACTTCTTCAAAGCCCTGCGGAGGCTAGCCAATAGGTGCTTGGGTTTTCTCATGACCCCAATGCACATAAAGAATCTAAACCCCACAGTCAGTAGGCCTCAAATTGGAGAAGCTGAGCAGTATTAATGGTAGGCCTTTTTGATCACTTCTGGTTCACAGAAGGGGTGTCCAGGCCACTCTGACTTTATGGAAATGACGAGCAAGAGTGCGTATTTTGGACACTGTCTTGTCCTGCGCTCCTCATAGAAACCTCCAGCTAGAGGTTATGATGAGTGTCTATATGGAAGAAGATGAGAGCCATGTGGGACTATTTTGGTTTTAATTGTGGTTATTTGTGTGGCAGTTGGAAGAGATGACTGGGTCCACCTGGGTTTGAACTCTGGTGTGAATCCCCTTAGAGACTGAGTTCTGGAAGTGACCTCAGAGAAGTATTGCCATGAATCGAGTTGGGATTTTAGGAAGCCATGCATGAGAGTCGCCCTTATAAACTTAGATCAAGGTCCAGGGTGGCTTTCCACAGAGCACTGGGAATCTCAGCCAAATTATCCCATGATTTTATTCTTAAAGACTTGGCAGCCATACTTGAGAGTCAAAACACACATGGAACTCACATTGTAGACCTCAATAGGCCTGGCTTCATGTAACCTTTTGGCCACTCTATGGGAAGCGTTGCCTATGAAAGTTCTCCAGAGTTTCACTGAAATGAGCTTCCTCAACATTTAATGGTTCTTGAAAGCCACAGTGCCTCCCAACTACATCCTTGAAAAATGGCTAGATAAATACTTTGAAATTTTTGAAATTCCCATGACCAGGTGGCACTGGAGTATCTTTGGATGTCCTGCTGCTGATCATGAGTGTACCAGAGAGTGCCTTGATTGACTGGAATTTATAAAAATAATGTAGAACAGAGATGGTAGTAAGTTGGAGCCTGCTGAGTAGTGGGCCTAGAGCAGTGGTAGCCACGTGTGTGATAAAACATCTGTGGTGGGTCCATGTGATTAGCCCATTTGCTTCCAAATGGCTTGTGACTGACATGGTGCAGCCAGCAGACCCTTATTTGTAAAGGCATCTTTTTATTTGGAGAGCTTTCAAGGTAATGATCAGAATCAGGTTGATATGGTCAAGGGTGCAAGCTATGTGAGAAAGAAGCCTGGTTGTTTCATTCTCCTGCAGACCCTAACCCACCACACGTGACAGAACTCCCTCTAGCACTGTGTCCCAGTTGAACTTGTTGTTCAAAAAGCCCAGTGCAGCAGCAAGAACCAAAAGCCCCAGTGCAGCAGCAAGAACCACCACAAAAATTTGAGGAGGACCAAATGGCTTCACAGTCCACACGGGATGAAACTTAGCCTCCAGTGGCCACACTTTACCTACAAAGAGAGAATTCAGCACTGCTGCCTCAGGTTCATTTGAAAATAAGAATCCATGTTCTCCAGGTCATACAGATGCAGACCCAGCTTTGATGGTCTCACTACAAAAGAAGCTAAAACTCCTTAATACAACATATATTTCAAGTGCCCAGCTTCAGAGGCAGTTTCTCAAGAAGTCTTTAGGCCAGCAGAGCTCAATGTTTGTGGAGTGTTTACCATGTCCCTTACTTTTGGAAACTGCTCTACCACCTCCAAGGTTGTGAACTCCTGAGCATATTCCATTCCAGATTTGCATTCACAGATTTTCTAACTCTTCTCCTCTAATTGTGTCTTACCTGGGGTGAAGGTAATGTCAAGGCATTGTTGTGGATGAGAGTGGGAAGATTTTTGTGTAGCACATATTTGCATACACATTGGATTCATTTTCCAATTTCCCATTAAAAATACTGAATCCCTGACACTAACCCATACCCTACTAGACTCTGACTACTAATCCTAATATGATGGAGAAAAATAACCCAAACAGAATAGAAATACAAGCAGTACAGAGAAGGCATGGTGTATAGTTGGACTTGCCTTTTGCATTATGTAGGGTAGGTGTTATAAATCTAGATAATTTTTAATTGAAATAGTTATCCATGTGTTTTTAAAGTTAACAAATATGTGAATTTCTATCTCCCTTTCTCTGTAGCCTATTCAGCAAATGTATTTTTATATGCACATATAGAATCCTAGCTGGTATCACATGTACATACTTGTTTGGAGGCTGACGTGGCAGATAAAAATTATGAGAAGAGATAACTCCTCGTAAATGCTGTTGGATCTTAAAATTCAACCTATGGGTGATCTTCCTAGTTGAACAACATTATTCATAAATCCATGTTCAGTAAAATTAATATTTTTGGATCAGTGGACGATATATATTTCACCATGAATTTCGATTGGCATATATACTGCTACTCTTTAATGTCTGTGTGTGTTTTGTGTTTGTGTGTGTATATATATATATATATATATATATATATATATATATATATATATATATATATACAATCTCCAGATTTTTTAAAATATAAAATATATGTGTCTTATTATACACTCCCTAAATACATTCATATTCATGTATGTGGATTTATAATCAAATTTTTACAAGATTATTCTCAGAAATATTCATCCCCCTGAAACACATATTTGTTTACTAGTACTGAAAACTAACTTCAATGAAAGGTGCATACAAATCCTAATATTTCTGCAGTAACTTACCCAGGTTAATATCAATGCAAGTAGATTCCTATGGGACATGATGTGTATTTTGACATTCATTTTTATTCAACACTGGTACAGTACTATTTTTTCAGTTTATGCACATCAAAGGATAAATGTTTCATCCAAAATTTCAAAATTTAAAACTTTTGATTCACTTTCAATCACTTCCTGCTTCAGAACACATGTATTCCTCCATGTTTCTTGACTGGTCTTTCATGAGACTTCTTTGCAAACACATTATTTCTGATTTGCATAATCAATTTTGAAGCAAAACTCACACACTCTTCATGATCAACCGTAACACTAATATTACCATTAGATGTACAACTGGTTGTAATGAATGTATGTATGCCAATATCAATATAAGATTTCCTGTATATTTTCAGATATCAATTTATTCCAATTCCAATTTCTAATGTTGGGTCCAGTTATATTATTTATTCACAGTTTGGTCTATTCATTCATCATCTCTATATTCATCAAAACAGGGTACACCTATTTTTTTCCCCAATACTAATTTATAGGTTGTAAAAATATTGCTCCCCATAATGGTGGAAGAAATACTCATATCACCTGATCTACATATACATTTTTATCACAGTAATATTCTGGACACAAATGTAAAGGTAACACTTATGATTGTACCAAAACCTAAATTGAACGTGAATATATATTACTAAAACCATCCATGTCCAGGTCGCCTAATGCTCTCAAATTTCAATCCTATTGGTGACTACATATTTGTTTCTTCTAATATCATATATTCAACCTCAACCCTGTTGAAAATGTCTAATCCTGTTACTCACTTTATACTTTGCCTGATTTCCTAATGTCTCTATTTTATATCTGCTTTCCTACATATTTTCCCCAGTTCATCATTGTGACTGACTCTTCATATGTGCTGATATTTTCATTCAGTCTCTAAACGAAACCCTATTGCTAAAGAACTATATTTCCAACTCAAAGACTCACTCTTCAACCTAAACCTACTATTTTCCTAATCCTACTGACTATCCCTTTTTGACTGGATGTTCTCTTCGACATTCAGGCATCTGAGGTACTAGGTTTTATTCCATTGTATGTAGATTTACCTGCGACCACATTGCAGAATGTAATTCAAAGCTAAATATCATAATCAAGGGCCCAATGCCCTTCCTGGCTTCAAATCTTACCTAGATTTCTCTTTTCATACTTATATTTCAAATACATATTCTTATAAATATTTCAGGTTCCCAATACCATTATTCATCCAGCAGAATGATTCCTAACACAAATAAAACATGTTGTTAACCCTAACCATACACTGTTCCCTCAATCTAAATTTACAGAGGGAAGGGACAGAGTTGGTCTTACAGTAAAGAAATGTAGGGCGTCTTCCACCTACTGAGACCCTCAAAGTTCCATGCTGAAATGATCACTGGAGAATATATACGCAGCTATGAAGGACCTGAGAGAGCAAAAGTCATGTTCAATGGCAAACAACCTGGTCAGGATGAAGGTTTCTGTCTGAATCAGCCTCTCTATTCTTAATGTAGAGAAGATGGACCAAACCAGGCCTGTGTGGGTAGCTGTTCCCGGGTGCCTATGGTTGATATAAGATTCTAACTTGTGAAAGTGTCACAGGAATTAGGGACAGCCTCCTTTTCATGTGAGACTTGGAAGCCACTGGTTGGACAAAGTGATTGCTAAGGCAGTGACCTCATTCAGTTCCTGAAGGAAGTGACCTCACATCACTTCCTTAGTGAAGGAAATCTCAGAACTTGAGATTCATGAAGCCAGGCACCCAGAGTCAGTCCCAGTCCCAGTCCCAGTGGTCTCACTTGTTTGGATTTACCAAGGACAGAGTAAGTCTTTCTTGGTACCTATTGATGTGAGGATTGCAAAATGCCAGTAAAGCTCTGAAGAGGGGCCTTTCCTGAGAAAGCAGGTAGTGGCTCACCTCTGGGTCCTGACACCTTCACAGAGTTGGCCAAGGAGACCAGATCTGAGACATTTCAGGCCATTTAGGGGGAAAATAATATGGCCCACCAGTCAGAGGACACTCCGGATAGTAACAGACCTTCTTGGGGGAAGGAGCTGCCTTTGTGGGTGTTGGTTTGTGGTTTTGTCTCATTTTCTGAGAATAGGTAGGCAAGGCGCTTTATGTGCTGTGGAATGAACTGTTTATTGTAAGTCATTTGACAAGGCGAGTGTTTCTATGTCTGTTTACCTCACTGTGTCCGTGGTTGTACTCATTAGAAAAAAAGAATGCATCAATGGATGTGTCCTGTCTAGTAGAAAGCTTCCCAGAATTCATCCTGCCCAATTTATGAATGGAGTTCAGATTGCCTTATCAATGGGTAACACCTGCAATCTTCCTAAGTTACAGTTTTCTTCCAGAATTCTGGCCCCTTTCCAGAATAGTCTCATGGTTTTGTCTCTAAGGTATGTACCACCTCCAAGCTCTGTGACATGGCCATGTACTGGATAGCTCAAGTGAATTGTGAGCATCTCAGAAAAATCAGAAATATGTGTGACCACTAAATCTCAGTGGAGAAACCCTGCTTTGGGCCTTTTTTTTTAAATTAATTTTTATTGTAGGTTGTTCAAAACATTACATAGTTCTTGATATATCATATTTCACACTTTGATTCAAGTGGGATATGCACTCCTTTTGCTTACCTATTATTCTGTTGCTATGAATGTCACGAAGTTCTTTGCCTCGGGCCACCAATTTGTGAAGCCTGAAGAAAACAGTTTTCAAATGGAAATGAATGGGCATCACCTAGGGCTCTTTGCTTAATTGCTTTGGAAAGGGGTGTGTCTGAATCAGCCTCTTGGCCCTGTGTGAGTCTGTGGCTTAGATTCTCAGCACCTGATGGATCTAAAGAAAGATCCCATGGATGCATACAGAACCAAAATAGCCAAAAGAGCTGTCATTGTGGATGAAGACTCTCGCCTTCCTTTCAAAGGTTCCTGACATCTATCAAGTGAGAATAGGGATCCTTTGGGTCAAGTGAGTTATTCAAAGCCCTGCAGAGGCTAGCCCATACGTGCTTGGGTGTTCTCATTACTCCAATTCACATAAAGAATCTAAACCCCACAGTCAGTAGGCCTCAAATTGGAGAAGCCAAGCAGTATTAATGGCAGACCTATTTGATCACTCCTCGTTCACAGTCAGGGTTTCCAGGCCACACTGATTTTAGGCAAATCGGGGGAAAGGTAGGTTATTTTGGACATTGTCTTGGTCTGTGTCCCTCATGGAAAACTCCATCCAGAGGTTATGATGAGGGTCTACATGGAAGAAGATAAGGGCCATGTGGGAGAATTTTGTTTTGAATTGTGGTAAGTTGTGTGGCAGTTGGAAGAGATGCCTGGGTTTACCTGGGCTTTAACTCTGGTGTGATTCCCCTTAGAGTCTGAGTTCTGGAACTGACCTCAGAGAAGCATTGTCATCAATTGTGTTTGAATTTTACTAGGCCATGCATGAGAGTTGCCCTTCGAACCAGAGATCTAGGCCCAGAGTGGCTTTCCACAGAGCACTGGGAATCTCAGCCAGGATATCACATGATTTTATTCTGAAAGACTTTGCAGCCACAGTTGAGTCAAAACACGCATGGACCTCACATTGTAGACCTCAATGGGCCTGGCTTCATGTGACCTTTTGGCTACTCTTTGGGAAGCCTTGCCTGTGAGTGTTCTCTAGAGCTTTCATTGAAATGAGCTTCCTCAACATTTAATGGTTCCTGAATGAATTGAAACCCCAAGAGCCTCCAACTTCATCCTTGACAAATGGCTTGATAAATACCATGAAATTTTTGAAATTCCCATGACCAGGTGGCACTGGAGAACTTTTGGATGTCCTGTTGCTGATGATGAGTGTACCAGACAGTGCCTTGATTTACTGGGTTTCATGAAATTTGTGTAGAACAGTGATGCCAGTAAGTTGGATCCTGCTCATTAGTGGGCCTAGAGCAGTGGTGTGAAGGTGTGTGATAAAACATGTGTGGTGGTGACATGTGGATCTGCCATTGGCTTCCCAAAGGCTTGTGACTGACATGGTACAGCCAGCAGACCCTTCTATGCAAAGGTGTTTTTTATATAGAGAGGTTTCAGGGCAATGTTCAGAATCAGGTTGCTATGGAAATGGGGGCAACTTATGTGGAATTGAATCCTGGTTGGTGCATTCTCATGCAGACCGTGACCCTCCACACGGGACAGAACTCTCTCCAGCACTGTGTCCCAGTTTAGCTCCTTGTATTTCATGAAGCAAATACCAAACTCCCAGTGCACCTGTGAGAAACACCACGAAAATTGGAAAATGACCAAATGGCTTCACAGTCCACACGTGGAGACACTTACAACCCAGTGACCATAGTTAAACTACAAAGAGAGTATTCAGCATGGCTGCCTCATGTTCATTGGAAAATTAGAAACAATATCCTCCAGGTCACATTGTTGCACACCCAGATTTGATGGTCTCCCAACAAAGGAAGCTAAAGCTCCTAACAACAACATATATTTTTAAGTGCCCAACCTCAGAGGAAGTTTCTCAAGAAGTCTTTACACCAGCAGAGCTCCATGTTTGAGAAATGTTTACCCTGTCCCTTACTTTTGAAAACTCCTCTACCACCTCGGAGGTTGTGAACTCCTGAGCATTTTTCATTCCTGATATATATTCACAGATTTTCTAACTTTTCTCCTCTAATTGTGTCTTACTCGGAACAAAGGCAATGTCAAGGCAATGTTCTGGATGAGAGTGTGAACATTTTTTTGTAGCACATATTTACATACACATTGCATTCATTTTACAATTTTCCATTCAAAATACTGAATCTCTGACATGAACCCATACCCTACTAGACTCTGACTACTACTCCTAATATGATGGAGAAAAATAACACAAACAGAATAGGAATACAAGCAGTTAGGAGAAATCATAGTGTATAGTTGTACTTGTATTTTGCATGATTAATGGTAGGTGTTATAAATCTAGTCAATATTTAATTTAAATAGTTCTCCATGTGTTTTTAAGGTTAACAAATATGTGAATTCCTGTCTCCCTTTCTCTGTATCCTATTTAGCACATGTACTTTTAAATGCACATATAGAATCATAGCTGGTATCACATGTACATTTTTGTGAGGTGGCTGATTTGGCAAATACAATTTGTGAGAAGTGATCACTCCTCTTAAACGCTGTTGGAACTAAAAATTCAACCTATAGGTGAGCTTCCTAGTTGAACAACATTATACATAAATCCATGTTCAATTAAAGAAATATTTTTGCATCTGTGGATGATATATATATCATGATAAATTTCGATTGGCATATATATTGCTAATTTAATGTCTCTGTGTGTGTGTGTGTATTTTGTGTGTGTGTGTGTGTATGTGTGTATGTGTGTGTGTATATATATATATATATATATATATATATATATATATATATATACTCTCCAGAAATATATGTGTCTTATATACACTCTCTAAATTCATTCATGTTCATGTATATGGATTTATAATCAACTTTTCACAAGATTTTTCACAGAAATATTCATCCACCTGAAATACATATTTGTTTCCAGTACTTAAAACTAACTTCAGTTTATTTTGCATACAAATACTATTATTTTTACAGTAACTGACCCAGTTTAACATCAATGCAAGTAGATTCCAGTGGGACATGATGTGTATTTTGAAGGTCATTTTTATTCAGCACTGGTACAATACTATTTCTTCAATTTATGCACATGATAGGATATATATTCCATCCACAAGTTAGCAAACTTATAGGCAGTTGTTTCACTTTCATCACTTCCTGCTTCAGAACACATAAATTCCTCTAGGTTTCTTGACTGGGCTTTTCATGAGACTTCTTTCCAAACACATTATTTTTAATTTCCATGATCACTTTTGAAGCAAAACAAACACACTCTTCATGATAAACCATAATCCTAATATTACCATTAGATGTATTAGTGGTTGAAATGAATGTATGTATATCAATATAAGATTTCCTGTATATTTTCAGATATCAATGGAATCCATTATTTAAATTTGGAACCCATTGTATTATTTATTCACATTATGGTCTATTCATGCATTATCTCTATATTCAGAGTCACAGGATATACCTATTTGTACCCCCAATACTAATTTATACATCTTCAAAATATTGCTCCCAGAAATGGTGGAAGAAATACTCACGTCACCTTATCTACATATACATTTTATCACAGTAATATTCTGGACACAAAAAGCAAAGATGACACTTATTATTTTACCAATGTAAAGGTCAGGCGAGTGTCGGAGGAAGAGACTACCAGAGACTGTCTCATGCAACAGCCAAGGATTTATGGGGGTCCAGCATGCTGGGGTCAGAGCTCCCTTGAATAGAGCACAGAGTCCTGAGAACAGCTTAAGCAGAGCTTATATACTTTCCTTGGAGAGGGCAGATAGGAAAGTTTATTGATGGGTCAGGGCGAGTGGGCGGTTTGCGTCCAAATGGGTGAGGAAGTACATTCTGCAGTTTTGCAGTTGGGTACAGCACTTTCAGGGAACTAGATTAGCAAACAGTTCTCAAGACATCAACAGTGTTTTGTTAAGCATACCGAAAAACTGGAAGTGACAAGTACCTATTTTATTAACCTTTCATTCCCCACTTCTTCTTTTGGTTACTTTTAATCATAAAAATGATCATTGGGGGTGTCACATTTTATGTTTACTAGTGTGGTATATTGTTTTCTGATTACCATAAGTTTAACTTGTCCAATTTGAGCATGGAGAAAGGAAACTACACGGTTGATCAAACAGGGTCCTACAATTACCAATAATATGAGGATTATTAATGGACTGGCCAGGGCTGATGAAAATGTAGTTAATGAGGGGGCTTTGTGAACCAAGACTCAAACCACCTTTTTTGGGCCTCTCTCTCTTGTTGATGCTCTTCAAGGCATCTTCTTAATTTAATCATAGATTCTTTTACAACTCCAGTATGGTCGGCATAAAAACAACATTCTTCCCTCAATGCAGGACGAAGGCCCCTTCTCTCATGAAGAGGAGGTCCAACCCTCGACTGTTCTGTAAAATAACTTCTGAGAGAGAGGTTAAAGATTCGTGTAAAGCTGTGAAGGAGGTTTTTAATATCTTTAAGTTTTGGTCTATTACTGCTTCTAATTGGGTCATTTGTTGTGTCCCATGGACCAGGGCAGTGGTTCCTGTGCCCACCCCTGCAGCAACTCCTATTCATAATAGGATGACTAAAGTGAGGGATACAGGTTCCTGGCAGAACCGGGTTGTTTGCCCCCCTATTTGATATTTAAATGTACCTGCGTCATGATAGAGCACTCTGGAAAACATCTGCACCATTACATAATTAATCACATCTGTTGACCATTTTATGAAAACATAAACAATGTTTAAGTGTATAGAATTGTACTGCTGTAGAGATGGACAAGGCAAGGTACCTAAGATAGCACAGAAGACAGGGAAACAGTCTTATTTGGTTGCATCCGGATTTAGAGGGCATTGCTTCTGTTGTAATCAATTAATCCCTGAACCCAAAGTTTAGGTTGTTTCAGAATTTTGTACCCAGCATGTAAGGGAAGGGGCTCAGAAGTTCACAGTCTGCAGAAGTTCACAAAAAGCAGTTTTTGTTTCTGTTTTTTTTTTCCTCTGTTCTGGGAAAGTTAACTTCTTAAGGACACCTGGGAGGGGGAGAGCTTTTTTCTTCTTTTTTTTCTTTTCCTCCCTGCCAGCTGTTACCATGGAGCCCAGTTGGTAACTTCTATATCTTAGAAATGTAGCCATCTCTATGAAGCCCCAGCTCTAGGGCAGAGGCCTTCTTCATATATTTTGTTAAAAACTACTAAGGGGGTGTCTAGCTTAGGAGTGCTGATTTTTCCAGCCAGTGGCCAAGTAGAACAGAGCAACACGAATAGAGGAAGTTTATCTACATTGAACTCTTTTATAGGAACTGTGTTGCTGAAAGGCTTAAAGTCAGCCATGGTGAAGACTTCTGGAGAAGGTCATTTAAGACTTTTCTGTGGGCCTGATACAGAGGGGAAGACAGGGAAGGCAGGGGATGAGAGCAGCTCCGTGGATCTGAGGATGAGGAAAAAGAGATATAAAAGAATTATGGGAAAGGGGTTTGGGATTTTCCTGGCAACAAAACTTGAGCAGTAGAACAGGTAGAGCAGAGGGGAAGACGGGAGTGAGTATCCCAAAAAGCCTGTGAGGGACTTTAAATTCTTAGTAACCTGTTTTCAGTGATGACAAAGCAACTTTAAAGGCCATTTTAATTACATCTTTGATAGGCGTCTGAGGGCACTCCTTAGCTGGTTTGAGCTTTGGGTTAGCTGGTAAGAGGACCTGGTGGGACCCGGTGTGGGCACTGACAGGAGGAGAGAGGAGTGAGTGGGTGGAAGGGTACCTCAGTACCTGCAAGCTCAGCAAGGGGCAATGGTCTGAGAACCGACGGAAATTTGGGTTTTTGATCTAGTAACTGGAGCTGAGAAATCAGGTTGCTGATGTGGGAGTGACAGCAGAGAGTCTGGGGCAGAAGGCTGCGGGTGAGTATCTATTGGAGAAGCATAGTTCAGGATTTGAGCATAGGAGGGAAAAGGCCTACACGTAGGGGAATTTCCTTCCACACTTTTGAGCACTTGTCAAAGTTGAAAAGGTCACGCAAAATTTGAGGATCTAGAGACCCTTCTGGTGGCCATCGGTTTTTGTTATCTAACTGGTAATATGGCCAATGCTGTGTACTGAATTTGATGAGGAGTTTTGCTTCCACCAGGTAGCCCCTGTATCCTCACATCCCCATTATTTACAGAAGAAGTTGGCTTTTCCCCCACACAGTCGTGGCTGTTTTTGGCTTTGGTAGTCCGCCAGGCAAACATAGTAATCTAGGCAAGCCAACCTGCATCTGGCTCGCGTGTCCCTACATCCATAATGTTTGTTTCCATTATCTATTGTATGGAAAGTATTTAATGGAATTTTTGGGGATCCTCTTCATCAGGGATTTCCCAATAGGAAAGACGTATAGCCAGCTGACAAATTTCTTGGTGGAGAGACGGCCACCAGGTCCCTAAGTGGGCTGTATGTGCGATAGACCATACTTCTTGTCTAGTAGGATTTGTGATCAGCCATCGCTGCTGAACGGGTTGATGAGGGTTAGGACTACTGGTGACCAATTGGAGAGTCTATAGTCTTATTCACATGGCGAATATACAATTTGAAAATGTTACCAGTCTTTTTCATTTTTCAGCCAGATTCTGGACAGGGCACAGGCTTGAGATGAGAATTAGGAACCAGGAAGTGATTCCGTCTAACTTTAGCACTGTAGGTGTTATAAGTAGCACCTGGTATGGTCCTGTCCACCCGGGTTCCAGGGATGACACCTGATGTTGTCTTATGTAGACAAAGTCTCTTACTTGATATAGATGTGGAGTACCCTCTTCAGCAGGTTGGTAGGCAGTGGCCAGCTGTTTCCACAGGTATTGCTGAGTTCCTTCCAGAACTTTAAGTCTGTCAAGCAAGGTGGTGTGGAAGGGATCGTTAGATCTTTGAGTTAGGGTTAGGTCCCTTACTGGAGATGGGGCCCCATAGAGAATTTCATAGGGGGTGAGGTTACACAAAGAAACAGAGGGAGTATTTATTGCATGAAATAGTGCATAAGGCAGGAGCATAGTCCAATCTTTTATGCTGCTCTTTAAGCTTAATTCCGTTTAGGTCTCTTTAATGGTTCTATTTAATTTTTTTACCTGTCCTGAACTCTGGGGTCTATAAGCACAATGTAACTTCCAATTAATCCCCAGGGTCCTGGCTAACCCCTGAGTTACCTGGGCCATGAACGCTGGTCCATTATCAGACCCTATTACCTTAGGCAGGCCGTACCTTGGAAAAATATCTTTCAGGATCTTCTTGACCACCATTTGCGCCTTTTTTTTTTGGGGGGGGGGAGGCTTCAATCCATCCTGAAATATATCTACAAAGAGTAGGAGATATTTAAGTCCATACCATGCTTGCTTAATTTCAGTAAAGTCCACTTCCCAGAATTGTCCTGGTCTGGTTCCTCGTAGGTGCTTTCCTGCAGGAAAGTTGGAAGGGTAAGCATTAACCTATTGACAGACCCGACAGGCTTTTTTTTACCTGTTCAGTTATTTCCTTTCACTGTGAGTCGGTTAGTGGAAAACTCTGTTCTTGATCCTTCAGGAATGCCTGCAATTTCTTTGAACCAAGGTGAGTGAACTGATGTACATTTTTAACGTAGTGTAGGGCTTTCTGAAATTTCAGGCTTTGCTCAGTGAAGTTGAGGAGTACAGTGTCAGTGTCCTTAGATATTATCAAAAGCTTGATGGATCTCAGGGGTCCATTAGAATTGGGCATCTCCTTTAACAGCGGGTGTAAATGAGAAGTTAAGGACCCAAACACAGGAATCCTTAACCTGCAAAACCCAGCAGTCCCAAGAAACTCTCTGTGTTGTCTGCTGTTAGATGGGGGTGGTTTCTGCACAACCGTTTGATTTCTGGGCTCAGTGAGCCATCGTTTACTGCCCCTAAAGGAATAGCCCAGGAAGATTACTTCTTGCTGGCAAATTTGGGCCTTTTAGGAAGAAGCTCTATACCCGAGTTGAGGAAGCTCACATAATACTGCTTGGGTCCCAGATTCACAGATATCCTTGGTGTTGGGTGCCAGTAGCAGGTCATCCACGTATTGAAGCTGGGTGACTTCGGGGTGCGTAGTTCTGAAGCTGTTGAGATCTCTTTGGAGGGCTTCATCAAAGAGAGTGGGGGAGTTTTTCAACCATTTTGGGGAGTCTAGTCCAAGTTAGTTGACCACACGTTCCAGTTTCTGGGTCTACCCACTAGCAAGCAAACAGCAACTGACTATATTTATGCAGAGGCAAGCAAAAGAAAGCATCTTTTAAGTCCAGAACAGTATACCATTTCCTCTCAGGGTTCAGAGTGATAAGCAGATTGTACGGATTAGGTACACTGGGGTGAATGTCCTACACTCTGTTGTAGGTCTCTCTTATGTCTTTAATGGGGGATAGTCCCCGGCTCCTGGCTTTTTATACTGGTAGCGGGGGAGTGTTTTAGGATGATTGACAAGGCCTTAGGACCCTAAGGCCAGATATTTCTGAATATGGGGCCTTATCCCATCTTTAGCTTTTTTGCTCAGAGGATATTTTTTGACATTGATTGGGGAGGCTGAGGTTTTGAACTCCACTGTTTTTGTAGGTTGTTTCATGGCTAGTCCTAACCCAGCAGTTTTTTTCCAGGCATCTGGGTAATCTGTTATCCATTTCTGGGGTAGCTTGCCTGTTTGATCAGTCTTGGGGGGTGTGAAGAGTTGCTGTTCATCTTCTACTGACATATTTAAAGCCGTGAATATAGGAGTTTATACTAAAGGATTTAGAAATATCATTTTGGGGCCTTCATGGTTAAAAGTCATTTTGGCCTGGAGCTTGGTGAGCAGATCTCTGCCCATCAATGGGGCCAGGCATTCTGGGATTATTAGGAAGGAGTGATGGATTTTTCCTTTCCTCGTGTCCATGGTTTTCTTTTCTTAGTTGTCTAATTCCCATATTTACTGGTGTTAGCACTTTGAGCTAGAGAGCTTTTATTTGATAGAGGGCCCAGTGGGGCCTTAAGGACTAAGTATACTGCCCCTGTATCCACTTCAAAGTTTACTATGGTCCCCTCCACATCAAAAGTTACCCTGGGTTTATTGGGAGTCTAGCAATCTGGGGCTCAGTGCTCACTTGAATAGAGCAGAGAGCAATGAGAACAGCTTAAGCAGAGCTTATATACTTTCCTTGAAGAGGGCAGGGAGGGAAGCTTATTGATGGGTCAGGGCGAGTGGGCGGTTTGCGTGCAAACAGGTGAGGGTGTACATTCTCTGTTTGGCAGTCGGGGACAGCACATTCTGGGGAAAAAATTAGCAAACAGTCCTCAAGGTTTCAACAGTGTTTTTTTAAGCATACAGAAAAACAGGAAGTGACAAGTACCTATCTTATTAACCTTTCACCAAATCCTAAATGGAAAGTGAGCATGGATTTCTAAAAACATCCATTTCCAGGTTGCTTAATGCTCGCAAATCAATCCTATTGGTGACTACATATTTGTTGCTTTCTAAGATTATATATTCAACCTCAACCCTGTTGAAAATGACTAATACTAACCCTCACTTTATGCTTTTCCTGATTTCCTAATGTCTCCATTGATATCTGCTTTCATACATATTTTCCTGAGTTCATCATTGTGACTGACTCTTTACATGTGCTGAAATTTACATTCACTCTCTATCCGAAACCCTATTGCTACAGAACTTTTGTTCGAAATCCTATACTCACTCTTTTTTCTATACCTACCAACTATCTTCCTAATCCTACCGACTATCCCTTTTTGACTGGAAATTCTCTTTGACAATCAATCATCCAAGGTACAAGGTCCTATGCCATTGTATATCAATTTATCTGAGACATCTGTGCAGAATATAATTCAAAGCTAAGTATCCCAATCAACAGCCCAATGCCCTTCTTGGATTCAAACCTTATCTAGATTTCTGTTTTCATACTTATATTTCACCTATATATTCTCGTAAATATCGCGAGTTCCCAATACCATTGTTCATTCCTCAGTATGATTTCTAACCTAAATCAAACCTGTTATTACTCTAACCATACACTGTACCCTCAAACTAACTGTACAGAAGAGCCGGGAGAGAGTTTGTCTTACAATACAGTAATGTAGGGGCTCTTCCACCTGCTGAGAACATCAAAGGTACAAGCAGAAATGATACCCTGGAGAAGTTGCAGGCAGCTATGAAGGACCTAATAGAGCAAAAGTCATCTTCCATGACAAACAACCTGGTCAGTATTAAGGGATGTGTCTGAATCAGCCTCTCCTTTCTTAATGTAGAGAAGATTGATCAAACCATGCCTGTGTGGAGAGCTGTTCCCAGGTGCCTATGGTTGATATACCATTCTAACTTGTGAAAGTGTCACAGGAAGTAGTGGCAGCCTCCATCTCATGGGAACCTTGGATGAATCTGGTAGGACAAAGTGGTTGCCAAGGCAGTGACCTCATTCAGTTCCTGAAGGAAGTGACCTCACCTCACTTTCCTGGTGATGGAAATCTCTGAATTTGGGATCCAGGAAGCCAGGCACCGAGAGCCAGTCCAAGTCCCAATCCCAGTGGTCTCACTTGTTTGGATTTACCAAGGACAGAGTCAGTCTTCCTTGGTACCTACTGATATGAGGATTGCCAAATGCCTGAAGAGCTCTGAAGAGGGGCCTTTACTGAGAAAGCAGGTAGTGGTTCACCGCTGGCTGTTGACAACTTCACAGAGTTGGCCAAGGAGACCAGATCTGAGACAGTACAGGCCATTTTAGGGGAACATAGTATGGCCCACTATTCAGAGGACACTCCGGATAGTCACAGACCTACTTGAGTTAAGGAGGTGCCTTTGTGGGTTTGGGTGTGAGTTTGTGGTTTTGTCTCATGTTCTGAGAATAGGTAGGAAAGGCTGTTGTTTTGATTGGAGTGGACTGTTTCTAGAAAGTCGTTTGACTAGGCGAGTGCTTCTATGTCTGTGTATCCCACTCTGTCCATGGTTGTAGACATTCGAAAAGAGAATGTATCAATGTATGTGTCCTGTCTAGTGGAAAACTTTCCAGCATTCATCAGGCCTAGTTGATGAATGGACTGTGGCTTTCCTTATGGATGGGCAACACCTACTAACTTCCTAAGTTCCTGTTTTCTTCCTGAATTCTGGCCACTCTCCAGAATAGCCTCATAGTTTTGTGTCCAAGATACATACCACCCCCAAGCTCTGTGACATGGCCATGTACTTGATAGCTATAGGAAATGGGAACATCTTAGAAAACTCAGACATCATTGTGACCAGTAAAGGCTCAGTGAAGAACCCATATTTTGGTTCATTTGCTTACCTATTGTTCTGTTGCCCTGAATGTCAGGAAGGTCTTTGCCTCAGGCCACCCCTTTGTGAAGCCTGAATAAAACAGTTTTAAAATGGAAATAAATGGGAATAACTTGTGGTTCTTTGCTTTGTAAAGGGATGTGTTTGAATCAGCCTCCTAGCCCTGTATGAGGTTGTGGCTTAAATTTTCAGCACATGATGGATCTAAAGATAGATACCATGTGTGCAATCAAAACCATAATGGCAAAAATTCAGTAATTGTGGATGAGTCTCTTGCCTTCCTCTGTTAGGTACCTGACCTCTATCAAGTGAGACAGGGATCCTTTTGGTCAAATGAGTTTTTCAAAGTCCTGCAGAGGTGCTTGTGTTTTCTCGTGACTCCAAATCACATAAAAAAATCTATACCTGAGAGTCAATAGTGCTCAAATTGGAGAAGCAGAGCAGTATTAACGGCAGGCCTATTTGATCACTTCTGGTTCACAGGAAGGGTGTCCAGGCCACCCTGACTTTAGGCAAATGAGGGGCAAGGGAGAATATTTTGGACACTGTCTTGGGATGCGTCCCGCATGGAAACCTCCAGCCAGAGTTTATGATGAGTGTCTATATTTAACAAGATGAGGGCCATGTGGGAGTGTTTTGGTTTTAATTGTGGTCATTCGTGTGGCGGTTGGAAGAGATGACTGGATCCAAATGGGCTTGAACTATGGTGTCATTCCCCTTAGAGACTGAGTTCTGGAACTTACCTCAGAGAAATATTGCCATGAATTGTGTTGGGATTTAGGAGGCCACGCATGAGAGTCACCCTTGGAAACTGAGATCTAGGCCCAGTGTCGCTTTCCACAGAGCACTGGGAATCTCAGGAGGATATCACACAATTTTATTCTGAAAAACTTGTCAGACATATTTGATAGTCAAAACACACATGGACCTCAATTGTAGACCTCAATGGGCCTTGCTTCATGTGACCTTTTGGCCACTCTTTGGGAAGCCTTGCCTGTGACAGTTCTCCAGAGCTTTCATTGAAATGAGCTTCCTCACCATTAAATAATTTCTGAATGAATTGAAACCCACAGTGTCTCCAACTTCATCCTTGAAAATTGGCTAGATAAATACCATGAAATTTTTGAAATTTCCTTGACCAGGTGGCACTGGAGAACATTTGGATGTCCAGTTGCTGATCATGAGTGTACCAGACAGTGTGTTGATTGACTGGTTTTCATGAAAATGGTGTAGAAAAGAGATGCCAGTCATTTGAAGCCTGTTGAGTAATGGGCCCAGAGCGGGGGTGAGCAAGTGTGTGATAAAACATCTGTGGTGGGGTCATGTGGATCTGCCATTGGCTTCCAAATGGCTTGAGACTGACATGGTGCAGCCAGCAGATCCTGCATGTAAAGACATCTGGTTATATAGAGAGGTTTCAGGGCAATGTTCAAAATCAGGTTTCTATGGTCAAGGGAGCAACCTATGTGGTATACAAGCCCTGTTGGTGCATTCTCCTGCAGACCCTGACCCACCACACGTGAAAGAACTTCCTCCAGCCCTTTGTCCCAGTTGAACTCCTTGTATTTCATGAAGCAAATACCAAACTCCGAGTGCAGTATCAAGAAACGTTTTGAAAAGTGGAGGATGACCTAATGGCTTAGCAGTCTACATGGGGAGACACTTAGACCCAGTGGCCATAGTTTACCTACAAAGAGAGAAATCAACACTGCTGCTTCATGTTCATTGGAGAATTATAAACCATGTCCTCCAGGTCACAGATGTGCAGACCAAGCTTTGATTGTCTCACTAGAAAGGAAGCTAAAGCTCCTGACAACAACATATATTTCAAGTGCCCAACCTAGAGGCAGTTTCTCCAGAAGTCTTTAGGCTGGTAAATCTCCATGTTTGTGGAGATTTTACACTTTCCCTTACTTTTGGAAACTCCTCTACCAACTCCAAGGTTGTGAACTCCTGAACATTTTTCATTTCAGATATGCATTCAAAGATTGTCTAACTCTTCTCCTCTAAATGTGTCTTACTTGGGTGAAGGTAATGTCAAGGCATTGTTCTGAATGAGAGTGGGAAAATTTTTGTGTAGCACACATTTGCATACACATTGATTCATTTTACAATTTTCCATTTGAAATACTGAATTCTTGACACTATCTCATACCCTACTAGACTCTGACTACTAATCCTAATATGATGGAGAAAAATACCCAAACAGAATGAAAATACAAGCAGTTTACAGCAGGCATGGTGTATTGTTGGACTTCCTTTTTGCATGATAGAGGGTAGGTATTCTAAATCTACTCAATTTTTAATTGAAATAGTCCTCCATGTGTTTTTAATGTTAACACATATGTAAATTCCTGTCTTCCTTTCTATGCAGCCTACTCAGCACATGTATTTTTATATGCAAATATAGAATCCTACGTGGTCTCACACGTACATTTTTTTGAGTTGGCTGACTGGGCAGAAACAAGTTGTGAGAAGAGATCTCGTAAACGCTGGTGGAACTGAAAATTAAAACTATGGGTGAGCTTCCCAGTAGAACAATTTATACATAAATCCATGTTCAGTAAAATAAATATATTTTCATCTGTGGATGATATATATTACTGATAAATTACGTTTGGCATATATATTGATACTTTTTAATGTATTTTTGTGTTTTTCTGTATATATATATATATATATATATATATATATATATATATATATATATATACACACACACACACTCTCCAGATTTTATAAAATATGAAATATATGTCTCTTATATACACTCCATCAATTCATTCATATTCATGTATGTGGATTTATAATCAACTTTTCACAAGATTATTCTCAGAAATATTCATCTACCTGAAATACATATTTGTTTCCCAGTATGAGAACTAACTTCAATCAATGGTGCTTACAAATCCTAATATTTTTACAGTAACAGACCCAGTTTAACATCAATGCAAGTAGATTCCTATGGGACTTAATGTCTATTTTGACCTTTATTTTAATTCAACACTGGTACATTAGTATTTCTTCAGTTTTTGCACATCATAGGACATATATTTCATCCACAAGTTAGCAAATTAATAAGAATTTGTTTCACTTCCTGCTTCAGAACACATGAATTCTTCCATGTTACTTGACTGGTCTTTTCATGAGACTTCTTTCCAAACACATTATTTTCGATTTCCATAATCAATTTTGAAGCTAAACTCACACACGCTTCATGATAAACTATAACATTAATATTACCATTAGATGTAAAACTGGTTGGAATGAATGTATGTATATCAATATAAAATTTCCTGTATATTTTCACATTTCAATTCAATCCATTATTTAAAGTTGGAACCAGTTATGTTATTTATTCACTGTATGGTCTATTAATGCATTATCTCTATATTCATAAACACAGTGTACACCTATTTGTCCCCCCATTACTAATTTGTACCTCTTCAAAATATTGCTCCCAGAAATGGTGGAAGAAATACTGATGTCACCTTATCTATATATACATTTTATCACAGTAATATTCTGGACACAAAAAGCAAAGGTCAAACTCATGATTGTATCAAAGCCTAAATGGAAAGTGAGCATGGATTACCAAAAACAACCATGTCCTGGTTACCTAATGCTCTCAAATGTCAATCCTATTGATGACTACATATTTGTTTCTTTCTAAGATTATATATTCAACCTCAAGCCTGTTGGAAATGTCTAATTCTATCACTCACTTTACACTTTGCCTGATTTCCTAATATCTCTATTGATATCTGCTTTCCTACATATTTTCCCTAGTTCATCATTGTGACTCATACTTCACATATGCTGACATTTACATTCACTCTCTACCCGAAACTCTATTGCTAAAGAACTTTTGGTACAAATCCTATACTCACTCTTCTTTATAAACCTACTGACTATCTTACTAATCCTACTGACTATCACTTTTTAACTCGATGTTCTCTTCAACAATCAATCATTCAAGGTAAAAGGTCCTATGCCATTTTATATCAATTAATCTGAGACACATGTGCAGAACATAATTCAAACCTAAGTATCCCACTCAAGGGCCCAATGCCCTTCTGGCTTCATATCTTACCTACATTTCTGTTTTCATACTTATATTTCACCTATATATTCTTGTAAATATCACAGGTTCCCAATACCATTATTCATCCGGCAGAGAGATTCCTAACCCAAATCGAACATGTTATTAACCCTAAATATACACTGTTACCTCAATCTAACTTTACAGAAGAGGAGGGACAGAGTTTCTCTTTAAATACCGGAATGTAGGGAATCTTCCACCTGCTGAGAACATCAAAGGTCCATGTAGAAATAATCCCTGGAGAAGATGTAGGCAGCTGTGAAGTTCCCGAGAGAGCAAAAGTCATCTTCCATGGCAAACAACCTGGTGAGGATGAAGGGATGTGTCTGTATCAGCCTCTATCAACTTAATGTAGAGAAGATAGACCAAACCAGGCCTGTGTGAAGAGGTGTTCCCAGGTGCCTATGGTTGATATACCATTCTAACTTTTGAAAGTGTTACAGAAAGTAGGAACAGCCTCCATCTCATGGGCCCTTAGAAGTAACTATTTGGACAAAGTTGTTGCCAAAGCAGTGACCTCATTCAGTTTCTGAAGGAAGTGACCTCACCTCACTTCCTTTGTGATGGAACTCTCTGAACTTGGAATCCAGGAAGAATGGCACCCAGAGCCAGTCGCAGTCCCAGGCCCAGTGGTCTCACTTGCTTCAATTTACCAAGGACAGAGTCAGTCTTTCTTAGTGCCTACAGATGTGAGGATGTTCAAATACCAGAAAAGCTCTGAAGAGGGGCCTTTCCTGAGAAAGCAGGTAGTGGCTCACCCATGGCTAATGACAAATTCACAGAATTGGCCAAGGAGACCAGATTTGAGACACGACAGGCCATTTGGGGGGAATATAGTATGGCCCACCATTCAGAGGACACTCTGGGTAATCACAGAACTACTTGGAGCAAAGGTGGTGCCTTTGTGGGTGTGGGTGTATGTTCATGGTCTTGTCTCATGTTCTGAGAATAGGTAGGAAAGACTGTTTGTTTGGATTGGCGTGGACTGTTTCTAGTTAGTCGTTTTGCAATGCGAGTGCTTCTATGTCTGTGTATCCCACTGTGTCCGTGGTTGTAGACATTAGAAATAAGAATGCATCAAAGGATGTGTCCTGTCTAGTAGAAAGCTTCCCAGCATTCATCTTGCCCAATTTATAAATGGACTGTGGCTTTTGTTATCAAAGGGCAACACCTGATATCTTCATAAGTTTCTGTTTTCTTTCTGAATTCTGGACACTCTGCAGAATAGCTTCATGGTTTTGTGTCCAAGATATTTACCACCTAAAAGCTCTGTTATATGGCCATGTAGTGGGTAGCTAGTGTGACCAGGAAAGTCTCAGTGGAGAAACCCTGATTTGGGCTTTTTGCTTACCTATTGTTCTGTTGCCCTGAATATCAGGAAGGTATTTACCACAGGCCCATTCTTTGTGAAGCCTGAAGAAAAAAGTTTTCAAATGGAAATGAATGGACATCACCTGTAGCTCTTTGCTTAATTGCTTTGGAAATGGATTTGTCTGAAACAGCCTCTTGGCCCTGTGTGAGGCTGTGGTTAGATTCTCAGCACCTGATGGATCCCATGTGTTCATCCAAAACCAAAATGATCAAAAGAGCAGTCATTGCGGATGAAGTCTCTTGCCTTCCTCTGTAAGGTTCCTGACCTCCATCAAGTGAGAAGAGGGATTCTTTGGGTCAAATGCATTCTTTAAAGCCAAGGAGAGGCAAGCCCAAAGGTGCTTGCATTTTCTCATGCTTCCATTTCACATAAAGAATCTAAACCCCACAGTCAGTCATCCTCAAATTGGAGAAGCAGAGCAGTATTAACGGCACACTATTTGATCACTCCAGGTTCACAGGAAGGTGTTCAGGCCACCCCGACTTTAGGCAAATGAGGGGCAAGGGAGCTAACTTTGGACACTATCTTGTTCTGCATCCCTCATGGAAACCTCCAGCCAGAGTTTATAATGAGTATCTATATGGAAGAAGATGAGGGCCTTGTGGGAGTGTTTGGGTTTTAATTTTGGAAGTTTGTGTGGCGGTTGAAAAAGATGACTGGCTCCACCTGGTCTTGAACTCTAGTGTGATTCCCTTTAGAGACAGAGTTCTGGAACTGACCTCAGAGAATTATTGCCATGAGTTGTGTTGGGATTTTAGGAGGCCATGAATGACAGTCGCCCTTTGAAACTGAGATCTGTGCCCAGAAAGGCTTTCCACAAGGCACGAGGAATCTCAGCCAGAATATCACATGATTTTATTCTGAAAGACTTGGCAGCCATAGTTGAGAGGCAAAACACACATGATCTCACATTGCAGACCTCAATGGGCCTGGCTTCATGTGACCTTTTGGCGACCCTTTGGGAAGCCTTGCCTGTGAGTGTTCTCCAGAGCTTTCATTGAAATGAGCTTCCTCAACATTTAAAGGTTCCTGAGTGAATTGAAAATCATAGTGCCTCCAACTTCATCCTTGAAAAATGGCTAGAGAAATACCATGGAATTTTTGAAATTTTCATGACCAGGTGGCACTGGAGAACTTTTTGATGTCCATTTGCTGATCATGAGTATACCAGACAGTGCCTTGATTGACTGCGTTTCTTAAAAATGGTGTAGAACAGAGATGCCAGTAAGTTGGAGCCTGCTGAGTAGTGGGCCTAGAACAGTGGTGGGCAGGTGTGTGATAAAACATCTGTGTTGGGGCCATGTAGATCTGCCATTGGCTTCCAAATGGCTTGTAACTGACATGGTGCAGCAAGCAGACCCTTATCTGTAAAGGCATCTTGTTATATGGAGAGGTTTCAGGGCAATGTTCAGAATCAGGATGCTATGGTCAAGGGGTCAAACTATGTGAAATAGAAGCCTGACTGGTGCATTCTCCTGCAGACCCTGAGGCACCACATGTGACAGAACTCCCTCCAGCACACTGACCAAGTTGAACTCCTTGTATTGTGAAGCAAATAACAAACTCCCAGTGCTCTACTAAGAAAAGTAGAGCATGATCAATTAGCTTCACAGTCCACACAGATTGACCCTTAGACTCCAGTTGCCACAGTTTACCTACAAAGTGAGAATTCAGCACTGCTGCCTCATGTTCATTGGAAAATAAGATACCATGTCCCCCAGGTCACATAGATGCAGACCAGTTTTGATGCTCTCACTATAGAGGAAGCTAAAGCTTCGGACCACAACATACATTTTAAGTGCCCAAACTCAGAGGCAGTTTCTCAATATGTCTTTAGGCCTGCAGAGCTCCATGTTTGTGGAGTGTTTACCCTGTCCCTTACTTTTGGAAACTCCTCTACCACCTCCAAGCTTGTGAACACCGAGAATATTCCATTCCAGATATGTATTCACAGATTTTCTAACTCTTCTCCTCTAATTGTGTCTTATTAGGGGAGAAGGTAATGTCAAGGCATTGTTCTGAATGAGAGTGGGAAGATTTTTGTATCACACATATTTGCAAACACAATGGGTTTATTTTCCTATTTTCTATTCGAAATACTGAATCTCTGACACTAATCCATAACCTACTAGACTCTGACTACTAATCCTAATATGATGGAGAATAGTAACCCTAACAGAATGGAAATACAAACAGTTCAGAGAAAGCATGGTGTATACTTGGACTTCCCTTTTGCATTATATGGGGTTGGAGTTATAAATATAGTCAATGTTTATTGAAATATTTCTCCATGTGTTTTTAACGTTAACAAATATGTGAATTCCTCTCCCCTTTCTCTGTCACCTATTCAGCACATGTATTTTTATATGCTCAAATAGAATACTACCTGGTATCACACAGACTTTCTTCTGAGGTGGCTGACTTGGCAGATACAAATTGTGAGAAGAGATCACTCCTCCTAAACCCTTTTGGAACTGAAATTTCAACCTATGGGTGAGCCTCCTAGTTGAACAACATTATACATAAATCCATTTTCAGTAAAATGTATTTTTTTGGATATGTGAAGGATATATATTTCATTTTGAATTTCGATTGGCATATATATATATATATCACTCTCCAGATTTTTCAAAATATGAAATATATGTGTCTTATTATACACTCCCTAAAATCATTCATATTCACGTATGTGGATTTATAATAAACTTTTCACAAGATCATTCTCAGAAATTCAGATTATTCATTCACCTGAAATACATATTTGTTTCCTAATACTGAAAACTAACTTCAGTAAATGCTGCATACAAAGCATAATATTTCATCATTTCCTGATGGCCACGAATAGAGTGCATCACACCCAGTGTAACGCGCAACTGCACAGGTGAATAACGAGATAGAACCACAAAAAACTATCTTGTTAAGAACTTACAGCAAAATGGGGGTGCACCAAAACGTATAAGAAAGATTTTTAGCACTGAGATCTGGTAATTGGGTCTGAAAAACGAGCCAAATGTGCAACCGGAGATCCGGTCTGACTGATCCTCAAAACAATAGAGTGTCTGGGTTCCAATATACACCCTCCACACCCAACAAATGACAGGCCCAGAATACAGATTGAACTGCAGAGAAGCATCACTCAGGGGAAATCTAGTCTAGCAGGAGAAACCAGGACTAGCAGGAGAAACCAGGGGACTAGAGGCCAGGCTCTTGTGACTGGGAAGCTGGAGAACACAGAAGCGCAGGTGACAGTCCACCTGCTGTCCGCGTGACTGGGCGTCTGGAGAACACCGGCGCGCAGGAGACCGACTGCGCCACTGGGTGGCTAGTGATTGCCCACCCGCCAGTGACCTAGAGCTGAAACCAACTGGAGACAGTCCAGTTCCATCCCCGTATTCGAACATTTCGGCAAGGAGCCTGGGCCCGCCAAAGCAGAGGGGTGACGTCACTGGAGCTCGGCCTTCGGAATTCCCTACAAGTGGAATCCACTTTAGCAGGCATAGTCTACCAACACAAAGGAGAGACAACAGAGATACACAACACCGAAACAAATCTATAGAATAAAACAGAAACACAGCAATCAAATAGAGCTGGAAAGTAACATGAGCATCATGAAAAAACAAGGGAAAGAAAGGAGTACAAACAATGCAGGACAACTTAATTCTACAGGAGGACCTAGAAGCATCAGAAACAGGGATAGGGAAAGAACTTAAGGCATTCCTAACTCAGATGGAAAGGAATATTAGAGAAGACATGAGGCAGCAAGTCCAAGCAATAAAAGTATATTTTGAAAATGAATTAAACAAACAAACTCAAATGGCAAACAACGAGCTTTACCAGGAGATAGAGATCTTAAAAGAAATCAAACAGTAATACTAGAAATGCAGGAAAGTATTAACCAAATTAAAAACTCAAACGAGAATATTACAAATAGACTAGATCAAGCAGAAGTCAGAATATCAGATAATGAAGACAAAGTTTATCAACTTGAAAAGAATATAATCAACACAGAAAAGAGGCTTAAATCCCACTAGCAATCTATTCAAGAGATATTGGATGTCATAAAAAATGAGAGTCATTGGGATAGAAGAAGGCATAGAGATTCAAACCAAAGGAATGGAGAACATATTAAATAAAATAATTCTAGAAAACATCCCAGAGATGAAAGATGGATCGGATTGTCAAATCCTGGAAGCCTACAGGACCCCAAACATTCAAAATCATAATAGACAAACTCCAAGACATATAATTATGAAGATAGCCAACATACAGAACAAGGAGAGAATATTAAACACTATAAGAGAAAGGAGGCAGATTACATTCAGGGGAAAACCAATTAGGTTAATGACTGATTTTTCATCACAGACTTTGAAAGCGAGAAGATCCTTGAACAATGTATTTCAAATGCTGAAAAATAATGGATTCCAACCAAGAATACTGTATCCAGCAAAATTAAGGTTCAGATTTGAAAACGAAATTAAAGTCTTTCACAATAAACAAAAGCTAAAAGAATTCGCAGCCAGAAAACCAGCACTGCAAAGCATTTTGAGCAAAATACTACAAGAAGAGGAATTGATAAATAGTGCCGAAAACTAACAGCAGGAGGTATCTCAGTAAAGGGGGAGGAAAATAACCAAAAAAGTAAAAACTAGCCAAACTAAAACATAATAAATAAATAAACATGATTGGAAGAACAAATCATATTTCAATTGTAACCTTAAATGTTAATGGATTATATTCACCAATCAAGAGAATGGGCTAGTAACCTGGATCAAAAAAAATAAATCCAACAATATGCTGCCTTAAGGAGACTCATATGATAGGAAAAGACATACACAGGGTGAAGGTAAAAGGTTGGGAAAAATCATACCACTCACATGGCCCTCAGAAGCAAGAAGGAGTGGCCATACTCATGTGGAATAAAATCAACTTCAAACTTAAGTTAATCAAAAGGGATAAAGAAGGACACTATATTCTGTTAAAAGAAACCATCCACCAACAAGACATAACAATTATGAATTTGTATGCACCAAGCAATGGAGCTGCAATGTTCATAAAACAAACTCTCCTCAAGTTCAATAGCCAAATAGACTACAACACAATAATTATGGGTGACTTCAAGACACCACTCTCGGCATTAGACAGATTCTCTAGACAAGAACTGAATAAAGAAACTATCAAACTCAACAGCACAATTTGTAACCTAGACTTGAACGACATATATAGAATATATCAGCCATCATCAAGTGGATACACGTTCTTCTCAGTTTCACATGGATCCTACTCAAAGATAGACCATATATTATGCCATAGGGCAATTCTTAGTAAATATAAAAGCATGGAGATTATACCATGCACTATATCTGATAATAATGGAATGAAACTGGAAATCAATGATGAAAGAAGGAAGGAAAAATCCTACATCACATGGAAAATGAACAACATGCTACTGAATGATCAATGGGTTACAGAAGACATAATGGAGGAGATAAAAAAAATTCTTAGAGACAAATGACAATACAGACACAACATACCAGAATCGATGGGACGCAATGAAAGCAGTTTAAGAGGGAAGTTCATTTCTTGGAGTTCTTTCCTCAAAAAAAGAAAAAAATCAACAAATAAATGAACTCACACTACACCTCAAAAACCTAGAAAAGGAAGAGCAAAACAACAGCAAATGTAGTAGAAGACAAGAAATAATTAAATTTAGAGCAGAAATCAACAAAATTGAAACAAAAAAAAATTAAAAAATTTGATAAAACTAAAAGTTGGTTCTTTGAAAAAATAAATAAGATTGACAGGCCCACAGCCATGCTAATGAAGAGAAGAAGAGAGAGAACTCAAATTACTAACATACGGGATGAAACAGGCAATATCACAAAAGACACTACAGAAATACAGAAGATAATTAGAAAGTATTTTGAAACACTATATTCCAATAAAATAGAAGATAGTGAAGATATCGATGAATTTTTTAAGTCATAAGATCTGCCCAGATTGAGTCAGGAAGACACACGCAATTTAAACAGACCAATAACAAAGGAAGAAATGAAAGAAGCCATCAAAAACTACCAACCAAAAGAAGAAATGGACCGGATGGGTATACAGCGGAGTTCTACAAAACCTTTAAAGAAGAATTAATACCAATATTTTTCAAGCTATTTCAAGAAAAACAAAAAGAAGGAGCTTTTCCAAATTTATTCTATGAGGATAAATCACCCTGATCCCGAAACCAGACAAAGACACTTCAAAGAAAGAAAACTACAGACCAATATCTCTAATGAACTTCGATGCAAAACTTGTCAATAAAATCCTGGCGAATCGAATACAAAAGCATATCAAAAAAATTGTGCACCATGATCAAGTAAGATTCATCCGTGGGATGCAAGGCTTGTTCAATATACGGAAATCAATAAATGCCATTCACCACATCAATAGACATAAAGACAAGAACCATATGATCATCTCAATAGATGCAGAAAAAACATTTGACAAAGTTCAGCATCACTTTATGTTCAAAACACTAGAAAAACTAGGGATAACAGGAACTTACCTCAACATTGTAAAAGCTATATATGCTAAACCTCAGGCTAGCATCATCCTGAATGTGGAAAAACTGAAGGCATTCCCTCTAAAATCTGGAACAAAACAGGGATGCCCTCTATCACCACTTCTATTCAATTTAGTTCTTGAAATACTAGCCAGAACAATTAGACAGACAAAAAAAATTAAAGGCATAAAAATAGGAAAAGAAGTATTTAAATTATCGCTATTTGCAGATGTCATGAAAATATATTTAACAGACCCCAAAGGGTCTACAATGAAATGGTTAGAGTTAATAAATGAATTCAGCAAAGTGGCAGAATATAAAATTAACACGCATAAATGAAAGGCATTCCTGTATGTAAGCAACACAACTTCTGAAATGGAAATGAGGAAAACCACTCCATTCACAATATCCTCAAATAAAATAAGATACTTGGGAATCAACCTAACAAAAGACGTGAAAGTTTTATATACTGAAAACTACAGAACCCTAAAGAGAGAGAGAGAAGAAGATCTTAGAAGATGGAAAAACAAAAGACCCAGAATAGCAAAAGCAACTCTAAACAGAAAATATGAATCTGGAGGTATAGTGATACCAGAGTTCAAACTGTACTAAAAGCAATAGTAACAAAAACAGCGTGGTACTGGTAACAAAATAGGCAGGTGGAACAATGGTACAGAATAGAGGACACAGAAACCAATCCTCAAAATTACAACTTTCTTATATTTGAAAAAGGGGCTAAAAGCATGCAATAGCATCTTCAAACAATGGGGTAGGGAAAATTGGGGAAAGGTGGGGCAAGGGAGAGAAGTGAACAACAGCAGATGAGGTAGAGAAAGAAGATGGGAGGGGATGGGAGGGGGTATAGTAGGGGATAGTAGGGGATAGGAAATGTAGCAGAATACAACAGTCACTAATATGACATTATGTAAAAATGTGAATGTGTAACCGATGTGATTCTGCAACTCGTATTTGGGGAAAATTGGGAGTTCATAACCCAATTGAGTCAAATGTATGAAAGATGATATAGGATGAGCTTTGTAATGTTTTGAACAACCAATAAAAAATAAATAAATAAAGGTTTAAAGTAGAGTGGGAAGAAATCAGCTAAAAAAGAGTTGAGATGCATTCATTTTGCTAAGCAGAAACTTTGTTTTGTGTACTTGTAACTATCACAAATTTATTTTACCAGAAAACTGGCTTTTAAAAATGCACATAATTGAGATTAAAGGATAATCCACTTACCTTCAAGAAAAACTCATAGCATTTCCTATATTTTTCATATTTTATTTTTTTGTGAATATTTTGTCATGGACCAGGTCTAGACTTAGGCTATTCTTCCAGAATACTACCTCATCTGACAAGTTGGTACAATGTGTTGGATTGTTCTTTTCATCTTTTATTTAATAGTTTCTAGATGATAATGTGTATTTTTCCATATGTTTGTTTGGACATACATACCCAACTATATCTTTGCATTTTCTGTTTTACTGGGGAAGAGACTCATCAAAAGCTCTTTATTATATGTATCAACAATCAAACATTTAGAGCATGCAATTATACATAATTTTGCATGAAAATATTTTTGTACCATTTTTATAAAGATTTAGAATTATTAATACTGTCCCTACTGTAATTAGTAACTCCTTACAAAAAGAATTAATCAATTGACTTTATATCAATTATGAATATGAAAATTACTAAAATAAGTATTTGGCAATTAATATGCAATTGATAGAAAGTGAAATCACAAGAAAGCCATTTAAAATGTCAGTGCATATGGTCCTTAAATAATAGGTTGTTCAAAAAAAAAATTCTCTAATTCAAAAGAGTTAATATGCCATATTACAGCTAAATGTGATATAAAAACCTTAAATTATCAGTATTGATAAATAAGAATGATACCTGTTTACTTAAATATGTTTATTTGATTTTCACTGTAAGATGTTAATTCTGGAAGACTTGAGAATTAAGAAAGACTTGGTCTATATTATTTCTAACAGGCTAATCAAAGTACTTTTAAATATATATGTGTATATATATATATATATATATATATATATATATATATATATATATATGTAACACATATGCATGAATATAGATACATATGCATAATAAATGTATTGTAATATATTTATCAGGTGGTTATAATTTTTAAATTTTCTCAAGAAAAGAATGACTATAAAAAACAGTTTTAAATGTAAATTTCATAGCATAGTACTGTTTGTAATGCTATGAGAGAAAAATACTTATGGAGGGAAAATGAAAAAGGAAGAGAGAGAAGGGGGAAAATGAGAAAGAAAGTGAGTAAAGAAGAGGGAGAGGAGTGTTTGATGAAAAGATAAAAGTGGAGGGGCTGGGTTTGTGACTCAGTGTTAACATGCTTGTCTAGCATGTGTGAGGCAGTGGGTTATATTCTCAGCACCACATACGAATAAATAAAATGAAGGTCTATCAACAACTGAAAAAATAAAAAAAAGGAGAAATATTACCAAAATTCCAAGATTTTATGAATGTTAAATACAAAAAATTATGTTGCATAGCCTTATGTAAATTCTAGACTCCCCAAAATAATCATTAAATGCTAGATTATTAGTGTTATAACTAAAAATCCATTGCTCTTTCTTCTACATTCTGTGGCATGCTAGTGCTAAAATAAATTGTATTATAACACCAAAATAAAATTCTAATATTTATACAGTAACTGACCCAGTTTAACATCAATGCAAGAAGATTCCTATGTGATATAATGTGTATTTTGACGTTCATTTTTATTCAACACTGGTACATTACTATTTCTCCAGTTAATGCACATCATAGTATGTATATTTCATCCACAATTTAGCAAATATATACACATTTGTTTTGCTTTCAATCACTTTTGCTTCAGAACATATGTATTCCTCCATGTTTCTTGACTTCTCTTTTTGTGACACTTCTTTCCAAACACATTATTTTCGATTTCCATTATCACTTTTGAAGCAAAACTGACACACCCGTCATGATAAAACATAACACTAATATTACCATTAGATGTAAAACTGGTTTAAATGAATGATTGTACATCAATATAAGATTTCTTGTATACTTTCAGATATCAATTCAATCCATTATTCAAAGTGAAACCAGTTATATCATTTATTCACAGTATGGTCTATTCATGCATTGTCTATATATTGATAGACACATGGTACACCTCTGTGTACTCCCAACAATAATTTCTATATCTTCAAAATATTGCTCCCAGAAATGGTGGAAAAAATATGCATGTCAACTGATCTACATATACATTTTATCACAGTAATATTCTGGACACAAAATGCAAAGGTCACACTTATGACTGTCCCAAAGCCTAAATGGAAAGTGAACATGGATTACTAAAAACATCCATGTCCAGGTTGCCTAATGCTCTCAAATGTCAATCCTATTGGTGATTACATATGTGTTTCTTCCTAAGACTACATTTTCAATCTCACCCTGTTGAAACTGTCTAAACCTCTCACGCATTTTATAATTTGCCTGATTTCCTACTCTCTATTCACATCTGCTTTCCTACTTTTTTCCCCAGTTCATCATTGTGACTGACTCTTCACATGTGCTGACATTTATATTCAATCTCTACCAGAAACCCTATTGCTAAAGAACTTTTGGTCCATATTCTATACTCAATCTTCTTCGTAATCCTACCGACTATATTCCTAATCCTAGCAAAAATCCCTTTTTTAACTGGATGCTCTCTTCTACATTCAATCATCGAAGGTACAAGGATCTATGCCATTGCATATCAATTTATCTGAGACATATGTGCAGAACATAATTCAAAGCTAAGTATCCCACTCAAAGGCCAAATTCCCTTCTAGGATTCAAATCTTACCTAGATTTATATTTCAATACTTATATTTCACCTATATTTTCATGTAAATATCACAGGTTTCCAATAACATTGTTCATCAAGCAGAATGATTCCTAACCCATATTGAACATGTTATTAATCCTAACCATACACTGTTCCTCAATCTAACTTTACAGAAGAGCAGAGACAGAGTTGGTATTACAATACAGGAATGTATGGATCTTCCACCTGCTGAGAACCTCAAAGGTCCATGTAGAAATAATCCCTGGAGAATGTATAGGATGCTATGAACGACCTGAGAGGGCAAAAGTCATCTTCCATGGCAAAAAAACATGGTCAGGATAAAGGGTTGTGTCTTAATCAGAATCTCTCTTCTTAATGTAGAGAAGATGGACCAAACCAAGCCTCTGTGGAGAGCTGTTCCCCAGTACCTATGGTTGATATACCATTCTAACTTATGAAAATGTCAGAGGAAGTAGGTGCAGCCTCCATCTCATGGGACCCTTGGAAGCATCTGTTAGGACAAAGTGGTTGCCAAGGCTGTGACCTCATTCAGTTCCTGAAGGAAGTGACCTACCTCACTTTCTTGGTGATGGAATCTCTGAACTTGGGATCCAGGAAACCAGGCACACAGAGCCAGTCCCAGTACCAGTCCCAGTGGTCTCACTTGTTTGGATTTACCAAGGACAGAGTCAGTCTTTCTTGGTACCTACTGATGTGAGGATGGCCAAATGCCAGAAAAGCTCTGAAGAGGGGCCCTTCCTGAGAAAGCAGAAAGTGGCTCACCAATGGATCCTCACAACTTCACAGAGTTGGCCAAAGAAAACAGATCTGAGACAAGACAGGCCATTTTGGGGTAACATAGTATGGCCCACCATTCAGAGGACACACTGTATAGTCACAGACCTACTTGGGGAAAGGAGGTGCCTTTGTGGGTGTGGGTGTGAGTTTTTGGTTCTGTCTCATTTTCTGAGAATAGGTGGAAAAGGCGGGTTTTTTTTGGTTTGGTGTGGACTCTTTATAGTAGGTCGTTTGACAAGGTGAGTGTTTCTTTATCTATGTATTCCACTGTGTCCATGGTTGAAGACATTAGAAAAGAGAATGCATCAAGGATGTGTCCTGTCTATTAGGAAGCTTCCGAGCATTCATCCTGCCCGATTTATTAATGGACTGTGGCTTGTCTTATAGATGTGCAACACCTACTAAATTCCTAAGTTCAGGTTTTCTTCCTAAATTCTGGCCACTCTCCAAAATAGTCTTATGGATTTGTGTCCAAGATATGTACCCCTCCAAGCTCTGTGACATGGCCATGTACTGGATAGCTGAAGGAAATGGGAGCATCTCAGAAAACACAGATATCAGTGTGACCAGTAATGTCTCAGTGGAAAAACCCTTCTTTTGGCCTTTTGCTTACCTATTGATCTGTTGACCTGAATGTCAGGAGGTCTTTGCCTCAGTCCACCCATTTGGGAAGACTGATGAAAACTGTTTTCAAATGGAAATGCATGCGCATCACCTGTCGCTCTTTGTTTAATTGCTTAGGATAAGGATGTGTCTGATTCAGCCTCTTGGCCCTATGTGATGCTGTGGCTTAGATTCTCAGCACCTCATGGATCTAAAGAAAGATTCCATGTGTGTATCCAAAACAAAAATGGTAAAAAACCACGCTGACTTTAGGAAAATAAGTGGCAAGGGAGCTCTTTTGAACACTGTCTTGGGCTGCGCCCCTCATGGAAAACTCCAGCAAGAGGTTATGATTAGTGTCTATATGGAAGAGGATGAGGGCCTTGTGGGAGTGTTTTGGTTTTAATTGTGTTTATTTGTGTGGTGGTTGGAAGTGATGACTGGGTCCACCTGGGCTTGAACTCTGGTGTGATACCCTTAGAGACTGAGGTCTAGAACTGATGTCAGAGAAGTATTGCCATGAATTGTGTTGGGGTTTTAGGAGGCCATGCATGAGAGTCGCTCTTGGAAACTGAGATCTTGGACCAGGGTAGCTTTCCACAGAACACTGGGAATCTCAGCCAGGATATCACATGATTTCATTCTGAAAGACTTGGCAGCAATAGTTGAGAGTCAAAACTCACATGGACCTCATATTGTAGACCTCAATGGGCCTGGCTTCATGTGACTTTTTGGTCACTCTTTGGGAAGACTTTCCTCTGAGAGTTCTCCAGAACTTTCATTGAAATAAACTTCCTCAACATTTAATGGTTCCTGAATAAATTTAAACCCACAGTGCCTCCAACTTCATCCTTTAAAAATGGCTAGATAAGTACCATGACATTTTTTAAATTCCCATGACCAGATGGCACTGGAGTAACTTTGGATCTTATGCTGTTGATCATGAGTGTACAAGACAGTGCCTTGATTGACTTGGTTTCATGAGAATGGTGTAGAACAGAGATGCCAGTAATTTGGAGACTGCTGAGTTGGGGCCTAGAGCAGTGATGTGCAGGTGTGTGATAAAACATCTGTGTTGGGGCCATGTGGATCTGCCATTGGCTTCCAAATGGCTTGTGACTGACATGCTGCAGCCAGCAGACCCTTATATGTAAAGGCATCTTGTTATATGGAGATTTTTCAGGGCAATGTTCAGAATCAAGTTGCTATGGTCAAGGGGGCAAGCATGTGCGATAGAAGCCTGGTTGGTGCATTTATATGCAGACCCTGACACACCACATGTGACAGAAATCCCTCCAGCACTGTGCCCCAGTTGAAATCCTTGTATTTCAAGAAGCAAATACCAAACTCCAAGTGCAGCAGCAAGAAACACCACGAAAACTGGAGGATTACCAACTGGGTTCACAGTCCAAACAGGGAGACACTTAGCCCCAAGTTGCCACAGTTTACCTACAAAGAGAGAATTCAGAACTGCTGCCACATGTTCATTAGGAAAATAAGAAACAACATCCTCCAGGTCACATAGATGAAGACCCAGCTTTGATGGTCTCACTACAAAGAAAGCTAAAGCTTCTGACAACAACGTATATTTCAAGTGCCCAACCTCAGAGGCAGTTTCTCAAGAAGTCTTTAGGCAAGCAGAGCTCCATGTTTCTGGAGTGTTTACCCTTTCCCTTACTTTTGGAAACTCCTCTACCACCTTCAAGGTTGTGAACTCCTGAGCATTTTCCATTCCAGATATGTATTAACAGATTTTCTAATTCTTCTCCTCTAATTGTGTCTTACTTGGGGCGAAGGTAATGTCAAGGCATTTTTCTGGATGAGAGTGGAAAGATTTTTGTTTAGCATATGTTTGCATACACATTGGATTCATTTTCCTATTTTCCATTTGAAATACTGAATCCCTCACACTAACCCATACTGTACTAGAATCTGACTACTAATCCTAATATGATGGAGAAAAAGAATCCTAACAGACAAGAAATAGAAGCTGTTCAGAGAAGGCATGGTATATATTTGGACTTGCCTTTTGCAAGTAGGTGTTATAATTCTAGTCAATTTTTAATTGAAATAGTCCTCCATGTGTTTTTAAAGTTAACAAATATGTGAATTCCTGTCTCCCTTTCACTGTAGACTATTCAGCAAATCTATTTTATATGCACATAAAGAATCCTACCTTTTATCACGTGTATATTTTTGTGCGGTAGCTGATTTGGCAGATACAAATTTTGAGAAGAGATCACTCCTCCTAGATGCTGTTGGAACTGAAAATTGAACCTATGGGTGAGCTTCCTAGGAGAACAACATTATACATAAATCCCTGTTAAGTAAATTGAATATTTTTAGATCTGTGAATGATGTATATTTCATGGTGAATTTGGATTGGCATATATGTTGCTACATTTTAAAATTTGTGTGTGTGTGTGTGTGTGTGTGTATACACACATACACACTCTCCAGATTTTTCAAAATATGAAATATATGTGTCTTATTTACACTCCCTAAATTCATTCATGTTCAAGTATGTGGATTTATAATCAACTTTTCACAAGATTATTTTCAGAAATATTCATCCACCTGAAATTCATATTTGTTTTCTATTACTGAAAACTAACTTCAGTGAATGGTGCATACGTATCCTGTTGATAGTCACAGCCGAAGGGGCCACAGCAAACTTCCAGGTGCCAGCAAACTTTCAGCTGCAGGCTGATGATTGGCTCACAGCGGCCTTAGCAACTTCTAGCTCATTGTCTCCTCTGTGGTGATGCTCATTGGAGATGCTCATTGAGATGTTTCCCCGCCTTTCAGACTTCCAGCTTATGATTGGCTCACAGCAGCCCCAGCAACATCTAGCTGATTGGCTCCTCTGCGGTGATGCTTATTGGGCTGTTTCCCTGCCCATTCAGACCATGGAGCTGCTCATTGGGGGACTTTTTTGGCTCTGCCCACGTGACCCAGCCAATCTGCCTCAAGAGCAGGAGGATTGTGAGAAGTGGATAGAGGCTTTTGTGGGAGGGAGAGGCTTTTGGGAAGCTGGTGTTGGGAGTTGGGGTTCTGAGGATTTTTCCTGAGAGGCTGTTTTGCTTGGCGTGTGTGGTTCTAAAAATAAAGTTAGTTTCTTTTGACAAGTGGATTCTGATTGTGCCCAGCCAGACAGCGGCATTTGGTGGCTCATATGGGGAGCGACTGAGGGTAACTGATAAGGTAAACTGCTCGCTCTTGAGGGCAGGGCGAGAGGATGGGTAGCCATTTTATGATTCCTATTTTGTTTTAAGTTGCCTGTCCCTGGAGATGAGTGAGATGGAAGAAAAACTGCTCACATCTGAGGAAAAACTATTTGTGTCTGAGGAACAGATAGGGAGAAAGGCTATAATAATTTTTTGTTGTTCCATTTTTATTTCGTTCTATCTCTTTTTTTGTTTGGTGTTATCTTGTTGGTTTGTATTATAGTAGAAATATGGGATCAAAAATTAGTAAAAAACAAACCAAAAAAGTGTTAAGTAAATTGTTAGAGGAAGGAGGCATCCCAGTAAAATCAAGAGCAGTCATGGCAATTGTTGATACAATACAAAAATGTAGACCATGGCTTTTTAAGGAGGAGTTGTTAAATATATCACAATGGAACCATCATGGTGCAGATTTAAAAAGAATAGAAAAGAAAAGCCCAGGGATTCTGCCAGTTGGCACATTGCCATTGTGGACATTCATATCTTGTTTGCTTAGTTCAAAGCCTTCAGTTCAGTCAATGGTAGAGGAAGAAGAAGACATATTGATTCAAGTAAAACAGAAGGTGTCTCAAGTTAGTCAGACAGAAGAAAAAATTCAAGTAAAAGAGAAGGTCTCTCGAGCTAGTCAGATAGAGGAAACTATTCAAGTAAAAGAGAACGTCTCTCGAACTAGTCAGACAGAGGAAAAAATTCAAGTAAAAGAGAAGGCCTCTAAAGCTAGTTAGACAGAGAAAGAAAGTGTAAAACAGTAAAAAACATCAGGGGAAATTTACAACAGGAGACTGCTACTAACACCTTTCTATCACCAGATGACATAAGTGTCCAACTAACAAGGCCACTTTCTTATGCTGGGAGGCCCCCAACTCCCGCAGTTGATAGTTAGGATCCTGAGACAAGATCTCAAATATTAACATGCCCTGTATTTGAGGGAGGAGGGCAGCGTGTTTACCATGCTTTAAATTTCAAAACAGTGAAGCAGCTAAAAGAGGCTGTAACAACCTATCGTCCTCAAGCACCCTTCAATGTAATCATGGTCGAATCCATTAACAACTTGAACATGAAGCCAGTGGATTGGGCTAATATGTGTAATGTTGTGCTAAATGGAGGACAATGCATGTTATGGAAGGTTGCCAATGAGGAATGTTGAAAGGAGACAGCTAGGCGAAATGCAGGAGCTGGTTATCCTCAGAGAAATCTAGATATGTTGTTAGGAAAGGGACCTTATGAAGATCAGCCGCAGCAAATTGCATATGATCATGGTGTATGTGCAGAAATTGGTGTAGATGCAATTAAGGCATGGAAGACTTTACAAGAACATGGAGGTTTACAAGGTCAATTATCTATGGTAATACAAGGAGCTAATGAACCTTATGCTGAATTTGTAGATAGGCTTATTCAAAGAGCTACCAGAGTTTTTGGGAATACAGAACAAGCAATGCCATTACTAAAACAACTGGCTTATGAGCAAGCGAATCATTGTTGCAGAGATATCATTAGACCATGGAAAAATGAAGATTTAAACACATTGATTTAATTATGTAGAGACATTAATGAACAAGAGCAAGTCATGGCAGCTGCAGTAAAACAGGCTTTAGTTGCCAGATACATTAATGAACAAGGGCAAATTGTGGCAGCTACAGTAAAACAGGCTTTAGATGCCAGACCAAGAACATGCTACCAATGTGAAGAAACAGGACATTTTAAAAGGAATTGGCCCATAGAAGGAGGGTTTAACAATATTAGTTATCAAAGGAGTAGAATACCAGGTATTTGGCCACAATGCCATAGAGGGAGACATTGGGCTAATGAGTGCTGTTCTCAAACCACCATAGAGGGTACTCAATTATCAAAAAATGAACAAGGACCAGGTGTTTATCCACGATATCATGGAGAAAGGCATTGGGCTCAATTGCCAAATAAATGGACAGGGGGTTTCAATGCTCCGGGGCCCCAAACCACAAATATACAGAGCACTGGAGGAACCCAGCAACCCCAACAGGGTAGTGCCCAGGACACATTGTCCATCAGATCCCTCATCAGACAAACCAGAGGGAGCACAGTGTTGGACATCTGTGCCTCTGCCAGATCAGTACTAACTCCAGAGATGGGAGTTCAAATCATTCCCACAGGGGTAAAAGGACCTCTTCCCAAAGGAACCATGGGCTTATTATTGGGATGCAGCTCTTCTACTCTAAAAGAACTTATGATAAGTCCTGGGGTGATTGATCCCGATTATGAAGGTGAAATAAAAATTATAGCCAGTTCTCCAAAGGACATATCAGTAATTTCACCAGGAGATAGAATAGCACAGTTACTAATAATACCCAGCCTATATGATAAATTTTCCAGTCGTACTGTAGAAAGATGTTCCAAGGGATTAGGCTCCACAGGTGTAGATTTGGCTATGCTTTCTTTAAATTTAGATTCTCGCCCCATGCTAAAACTAAATATTCAAGGGCATGAATTGAATGGGCTACTGGATACAGGTGCAGACATTAGCATCATCTCTCGTCAAGAATGGCAAAAACATTGGCCATTACAACAAGCCACTCAAACGCTTCGAGGCCTATAAGTGGCGACTAATCCCCATAGAAGTAAAATGGTATTAGATAGGAATGATCCTAAAGGATGTGAAGGAACTATACAGCCATATGAATTGGATCATCTTCCCATAAATTTATGGGGACGAGATGTCCTAGATCAATTAGGTTTGACATTAACAAATAACATCAACCAAAATGCAGCCACTATTATGACTAGACAAGGTTTTAGGAAAGAAAAAAGATTAGAAAAACAAGAATAAGTCATAGCAGCACCAATACAAATAGATCAAGGAACAGAGAGACATGGGTTGGATTTTCAGAAAGGGCCACTGAGACAATAAAAATTACCTGAAAATCAGAAAGACAGTATGGGTTCCTCAGTGGCCCCTGACTGAAGAAAAGATACAAGCAGTCCATGACCTGGTAAAACAACAATTAGCAGAAGGACATATACAACCGACTGTATATCCCCAAAATACTCCCATTTATGTCATCAAAAAGAAATCTGGTAAATGGAGACTATTGCAAGATTTTAGAGCCATTAATAATGAGATGGTTATTATGGGACCTGCTCAATCAGGGATTCCTCAATTGTCTGCTTTGCAAATAACCTGGTATGTTTTAGTTATAGATATTAAATATTGTTTTTTTTTTTCAATTATAATTCATCCTAAGGATAGTCCAGGTTTTGCTTTTACTATCCCTGCACTGAATCATGAAGGTCCTGATCAGAGATATGAATGAAAAGTACTCCCTAAAGGGATGGCTAACAGCCCAACTATGTGTCATATTTATGTTAACAAAGTAATCCAGCCACTTAGAAATCAAAATTCTGAACACAAATATTTCACTATATGGATGATGTATTATTAGCACACAAAGCTAAAAACACATTGCTAGAAAGTTATGCCACACTTACAAACTTATTAAAAATTATAATGTAGAGATAGCAATAGATAAAGTACAATTAAATTTTCCAATTAATTATTTAGGAGTTCTGTTATCCTCAACCATGGTCAGTCCACCAAAAATTCAAATACGAGTAGATCAACTCAAATCACATAACGACTTTCAAAAGTTATTAGGAGACATTAATTGGATAAGGCCTTATCTAGGTATACCAACAGGAGAGTTGGGACCTTTATTTGATATCCTAAAAGGTCTATCAGATAAAAATTCACCCTGCATGTTAACACCTGAAGCAAGAAAGGCAATAAAAATCAATGAAACATATATGGAAAATATGCATTTGGATGGAATTGATATAAGTTTGCCTTTATTATTTATTGTACTACCAACAAAAAATATTCCTACAGGAGTATTTTGGCAAGAAGGTCCATTATTATGGATACATTTATCTTATTCTCCTTACACTATTCTTACTAGGTATCCTGAGGCTTTAGGATAATTAATACTCAAAGGAATTAAAGCAGCAAAGGGAGTGTTTGGAATTTCTTCCAATAAAATTTTTACTCCATATACTCTGAATCAAATTGATGAGTTAGCTAATGAGTTAAATACTTGGGCAATAATCATGGTCCAATCTAATGTTTCATTTGATAACCACTTACCATCTAACCCTTTATTTTCTTTTTGGTCATCGCATCCTGTAATTTTTCCAAAATTGAGAAGAAAAACACTTATCATGAATGCTTCAAATATATTCACTGATGTATCAAATAATGGTACAGCAGCAATAGTTATACCTGATAAAACTTATAAATTTTTAGTACCCAAACAATCAGCTCAAAAGGTAGAGCTTAATGCAGTATTACAAGCTTTTGAGATATTTAAATATTCTGTATTTAATTTATTTTCCGATAGTCAGTATATAGTTAATGCTATAGTATCCCTTAAAGTTGCTGGTAAGATTTCTCCTTTCTCTACTGTTTTCTCTTTACTTTCCAATATAAAAAGTCTAATCTGGGACAGAAAAGATCTATTCTTTATAAGACATATCAGGGCACATCCAAAAAGAAGATGATTTGACTCAAGGCCTTATCAGCTGATATCCAAAATTCCAGTTTGACTATCCTTACATCTGAGATAGAACCAGGATGCTTTTTTCATTATCTACTTTATTATTGCCCTTTCCCACATTCTATTTTGTTTTTTGAGCTCATACAGACCTAGTTTAATGTTTTGCTGATCAGTTCTATTTTTTGACAAAAGAGTTTTTGAACATTTCAATGGAGATTTCACGTGTAAAAAGTTATAAGGCCTTTACTATTAGGTTATGTGTTGTATGTATTATATTATGTGTGCACACTTGTGTTTTGTGTTATATGTTTGAATGTTCGTATGTCCATATATGATATATGATGAGCGCTCATAAAAAAAATGGATACAAATATTTTTTTATTCACATTATTTAAATGGTTTAATTTAAATTGGGTAAAGAGCTGTTGAGGTTTGTTTTAAAATTTGAAAAAAAGGAGGTTAACAGATCTGTTTCCTTTCTTTCACCTTTCCTTTTCATTATATTTAATAATTATCTTCAAGACAATGTAAATAGTTAAGAAAACTGTTTTCTTTCAGTGCCTTCTGGAATGTTACATAATTTTTCTTTAGCCATTATTGCCAGAATTCCTATCTTCATCCCAGTGCTGGTGAAATCAAAGATAAAACCAATCTACAGCTTCTGCAATAGCCATCACTGAAATGCTTGCAGAACTTGCCTAGACACATTGAGAACTCTCCTGTATGCATTGTAAACTACCTGTTTGTGCAGCGACTTGTGGTAGTGTTCGGGTATATTTGCTGATGATGTCATCGGTGGTACAATTTTTCCAAAAGGAGCTGTCAATTGGCTTGGTGTATCTTCCTCTCTTCTGTGTGTCATTATCGTCCAGCTAATGTTTGGGGGCCATTAGAGGTGAGGCAAAGAACCTCACCACCCCCCGGTGGTACAAAGACCTCTCCACAGGTGTTGCTGTAAACTGGACCGGTAGTCAGTGATGGGTAAGATCCAATTGCAATGGTACCAACTTAACGGGTAAGGACCATATGTACTATTGGACAACCTAAGGCAGGCACTGTCCCTAAGCCACATGTGTGTTGTTTAAACAGAGAGGGGGAGATGTTGAGAGCCACATCCGAAGGGGCCCCAGCAAAATTCCAGAAGTCAGCAAACTTCCAGCTGCTGGCTGATGATTGGCTCACAGCAACATCTAGCTGATTGGCTCCTCTGCGGTGATGCTCATTGGGCTGTTTCCCTGCCCTTTCAGACCACGGAGTTGCTCATTAGGAGACTTATTTGGCTTTGCCCACATGACCTAGCCAATCGGCCTCAAGAGCAGGAGGATTGTGGGAGGTGGAGAGAGGCTTGTGTGGGAGGAAGAGGCTTTTGGGAAGCCAGTGGTGGCAGTTGGGGCTCTGAGGGTTTTTCCTGAGAGGCTGTTTTGTTTGGCTTGTGTGGTTTTAAAAATAAAGTTAGTTTCTTTTGACAAGTGGCTCCTGATTGTGCCCAGCAAGACTGCGGCATTATCCTAATATTTCTACAGTAACTGCCCCAGTTTAACAGCAATGCAAGTAGACTCTTATGGGACATGATTTGTATTTTGATGTTCATTTTTATTCAACACTGGTACATTACTATTTCTTCAGTTTATGCACATCAGAGGGTATATATTTCTTGCACAAGTTGGCAAATTTATAGGCATTTGTTTCACTTTCAATCACTTCCTGCTTCAGAACACATGCATTACTCCAGGTTTCTTAACTGGTCTATTCGTGAGACTTCTTTCCAAACATATTATTTCCGATTTTCTTTATAATTGTTTAAGCAAAACTCACACACCCTTCATGATAAACCATAACTATCATTTCACAATTAGATGTATAACTGTTTGGAATGAATGATTGTATATCAATATAAGATTTCTTATATATTTTCTGATATCAATTCAATCCATGATTTAAAGTGGAACCAGTTATATTATTTATTCACAGTATGGTCTATTCATGCATTATCTATATTCATAGACACAGGGTACACCTCTTTGTACCCCCAATACTAATTTATACGTTTTCAAAATATTGCTCCCAGTAATAGAGGAAGAAATACTCATGTCACCTAATCTAAATATGCATGTTATCACAGTAATATTCTGGACGCAAAATGCAAAATTCACACGTGTGATTGTACCAAAGCCTAAATGGACACTGAACATGGATTACTAAAAACATCCATGTCCAGCTTGCATAACGCTCTCAAATGTCAATCCTATCGGTGACTACATATTTGTTTCTTCCTAATATATTCAACCTCAAAACTGTTGAAAATGTCTAATACTATCACTCACCCTGTACTTTGCCTGTTTTCCTAATGTCTCTATTGATATTGGCTTTCCTACATATTTTCCCCAGTTCATCATTGTGACTGACCCTTCACATGTGCTGACATTGATATTCACTCTCTAACCAAAACCCAATTGCTAAAGAACTTTTGGTACAAATACTAAATTCACCCTTGTTCCAAAATCTACTGACTATCTTCCTGATCCTATTGATTATCCCTGTTTGAGTGGATGTTCTCCTCTACATTCAATCATCCAAGGTACAAGTCCTATGGCATTGTATATCGACTTATCTGAGACATGTGTGCAGAACGTAATTTAAAGCTATGTATCGCAATCAATTGCCCAATGCACTTCTGAGCTTCAAATCTCACCTAGATTTCTGTTTACATACTTATATTTCACCTCTGTATTCCTATAAATATTGCAGGTTCCCAATACCATTATTCATCCCACAGAATGATTCCTAAACCAAATCGATCCTGTTATTATCCCTAACCATACACTCTTGCCTCAATCTAACATTACAAAAGAGCAGGGACAGAGTTCATCTTACAATACAGGAATGTAGGGGATCTTACACCTGCTGAGAACCTCAAATTTCTATGCAGAAATGATCCCTGGAGAAGATGTAGGCAGCTATGAAGGACCTGAGAGAGCAAAAGCCATCTTCCATGGCAAACACCCTGTGATAACGAAGGGATGTGTATGAATCAGCCTCTCTTTTCTTAATGTAGAGAAGATGGACCAAACCAGACCTGCGTGGAGAGGTGTTCCCGGGTGGCCATTGTTGATATACCATTCAAACTTGTCAAAGTGTCACAGGAAGTAGGGGCAGCCTCCATCTCATGAGACCCATGAAAGCAACTGTTAGGACAAAGTGGTTGCCAAGGCAGTGATCTCATTCAGTTCCTGAAGGAGGTGACCTACCTAACTTCGTTGGTGATGTAACTCTCTGAAATTGGGATCCAAGAAGCCAGGCACACAGAGCCAGTCCCAGTCCCAGTCCCAGTGGTCGAACTTGTTTGGATTTACCAAGGACAGAGTCAGTCTTTCTTGGTACCTAATGATATGAGGATGGCCAAATGCCAGTAGAGCTCAGAAAAGGGGCCTTTCCCTAGATAGCAGGTATTGGCTCAATGCTGCCTGCTGACAACTTCGTAGAGTGGGCCAAGAAGAACAGATCTGAGACAGGCCAGGCCATTTTGGGGCAACATAGTATGGCCCACCAGTCAGAGGACACTCCAGATAGTCACAGACCTACTTGGGGGAAGGAGGTGCTTTTGTGGATGTGGATGTGAGTTTGTGGTTTTGTCTCATGTTCTGAAAATAGGTAGGAATGGTGGTTTGTATGGTTTGGAGTTGACTGTTTCTAGGAAGTCGTTTGGCAAGGCGAGTGTTTCTATGTCTGTGTATCCACTGTGTTCGTGGTTGTAGTCTTTAGAAAAGAGAATGCATCAATGGAGGTTTCCTGTCTAGTTGGAAGCTTCCCAGCATTCCTCCTGCCCACTTTATAAATGGACTGTGGCTTGCCTTATGGATGGGCAACACCTACTATCTTCCTAAGGTCCTCTACACATCTTGATTTCTGGCCTCTCTCCAGAATAGGCTCATGGTTTTGTGGCCAAGATATGTACCACCTCCAAAATCTGTTACATGGCCATGTAATGGATAGCTGAAGGGAATGGGAACATCTCAGAAAACTCAGATATCAGTGTAACCAGTAAAGTCTCAGTTTAAAAACCTTGCTTTGGCCCATTTGCTTACCTATGGTTATGTTGCCCTGAATGTCAGGAAGGTATTTGCCTCAGGCCACCCCTTTCTGAAGCCTGAAGAAAACATTTTTCAAATGGAAATGAATGGGCATCACCTGTGGATCTTTGCTTAATTGCTTTGGAAAGAGATGTGTCTGAATCAGCCTCTTGGCCCTGTGTGAGGTTGGGGCTTTGATTCTCAGAAGGTGATAGATCTTAAGAAAGATCCCATGTGTGCTTGGGTGTTCTATTGCCTCCAACTCACATAAAGGATTTATACCCGACAATCAGTAGGATTAAATTGGAGAATCAGAACAGTATTAACGGCAGGCCTATTTGATCACTCCTGGTTCACAGGAAGGGTGTCTAGGTCACCCTGACTTTAGGCAAATGAGGGGCAAGGGAGTTTATTTTGGAAACTGTCTTGGGCTTCGCCCCTCATGGAAAATTCCATTCAGAGGTTACGATGAGTGTCTATATGGAAGATGATGAGGGCCATGTGGCAGTGTTTTGGTTTTAATTGTGGTCATTTGTGTGCTGGTTGGAAGAGATGACTGGGTACACCTGGACCTGAACTCTGGTGTGATTCCCCTTAGAGACTGAGTTCTGGAACTGACTTCAGGGAAGTATTGCCATTAATTTTGGTGGGATTTTAGGAGGCCACACATGAGAGTCGCCCTTGGAAACTGAGATCTAGTCTCAGGGTGTCTTTCCACAGTGCACTGGGAATCTCCACCAGGATATAAGACGATTTTATTCTGAAAGACTTGGCAACCATAGTAAAGACTCAAAACACATATTGAACTCACATTGAGTAGACATCAATGGGTCAGGCTTCATGTGACATTTTGGCCACTCGTTGGGAAGCGTTGCCTTTTAGAGTTCTCCAGAGCTTTCATCCTCACCATTTAATGGTTCCTGAATGAATTGAAAAACCAGTGCATCCAACTTGATACTTGAAAAATGGCTAGATAAATACCATGAAATTTTTGAAATTCCCATGACCAGGTGGCACTGGAGAACCTTTGGATGTCCTGTTGCTGATCATGAGTGTACCAGACAGTGCCTTGAATCACTGGGTTTCATGAAAATGGTGTAGAACAGAGATGCCAGTAAGTTGGAATTTGCTGAGTAGTGGGCCTAGAACAGTGGTGGGCAGGTGTGTGATTAAACATCTGTGTTGGTGTCATGTGGATTGGCCATTGGCTTCCAAATGGCTTTTGACTGACATGGTGCAGCCAGCAGACCCTTGCATGTAAAGGCATCTTGTTATATGGAGAGGTTTCAGGGCAATGTTCAGAATCAAGTTGCTAGGGACAAGGGGGAAGTCTATGTTGGATATAAGACTGGTTGGTGCATTCTCCTGGCAGACCCTGACCCACCACACATGACAGAACTCCCTCCAGCACTGTGTCCCAGTTGAACTACTTGTATTTCGTGAAGCAAACACCAAACTCCCATTGCAGCAGCTAGAAAGACCATGAAAAATGGAGGATGACCACATGGCTTCAGAGTCCACACAGGAAGACACTTAGCCCCCATTGGCCACAGTTTACATACAAAGAGAGAATTCTGCACTACTGCCTCATGTTCATTAAAGAATAAGAAAACATGTGCTCCAGGTTACATAGATGCAGACCCAGCTTTGATGGTCTCACTGCAAAGGAAGCTAAAGCTCCTGACTACAACATATATATCCAGTGCCCAAACTCAGAGGCAGTTTCTCATAAGTCTTCCGGTCAGCAGAGCACCATGTTTGTGAAGTGTTTACCCTGTCCCTTACTTTTGGAAACTCTTCTACCACCCCCAAAGTTGTGAACTCCTGAGCATATTCCATTCCAGATAAGTATTTATAGATTTTCTAACTCTTCTCCTCTAATTGTGTCTAACTTGGGGCGAAGGTAATGTCAAGGCATTGTTCTTGATGAGAGTGGGATGATTATTTTAGCACATATTTGCATAAACATTGGATTGATTTTCCTAATTTTCATTCGAAATACTGAATCACTCCCACTAACCCATACCCTACTAGACTCTATATTCTGACTCCTAATCCTAATATAATGGAGAAAAATAACCCAAAATGAATAGACATACAAGCATTTCAGAGGAGGCATGGTGTATAATTGGACTTGCCTTTTGCATTATGTAGAATTGGAGTTACAAATCTAGTCAATTTTTTGTTGAAATAGTTCTCCATGTGTTTTTTTAACTTTTGTTGTTTGTTGTTCAAAACATTATATAGTTCTTGATATATCATATTTCACACTTTGATTCAAGTGAGTTATAAACTCCCATTTTTATCCAGTATATAGTTTGCAAAATCATATCAGTTACGCATCCATTGATTTACATATTGCCATACTAGTGTCTGTTGTATTTTGCTGCCTATCCTATCCTCTACTATCCCCCCTCCCCTCCCCTCCCCTCCCATCTTCTCTCTCTACCCCCTATACTGTAATTTATTTTTCCCCCTTGTATTTTTCCCTTTCCCCTCACTTCCTCTTGTCCGTAATTTTGTATAACCCTGAGGGTTTTCTTCCATTTCCATGTAATTTCCCTTCTCTCTCCCTTTCCCTCCTACCTCTCATCCCAGTTTAATGTTAATCTTCTTCTCATGCTCTTTATCCCTACTCTGTTCTTAGTTACTCTCCTTATATCAAAGAAGACATTTGGCATTTGATTTTTAGGGATTGGCTTCCTTCACTTAGCATAATCTGCTCTAATGCCATTCATTTCCCTGCAAATTCTATGATTTTGTCATTTTTTAATGCTGAGTTAAACTCCATTGTTGCCTCTGGCGTGCGCCCAGGTTTCCGTTCCTGTCTTCCTGTTTGTTAATTTCTGGCCTATTTATTGTTGTGACCAGGACCTTAGTCAATGCCTTAGTCTGTCTTTTGCATCTCTCATCTTCCCTTTGCTCCCTTTCTTTCTCTTTGTTTCTCTCATATAGTATACTTTCTCGGCTTCTCTGACTAAATCTCCCAAAGTCATATCTTGTGATCCCTCTAAGAGTTGTAACTTTCTTTTAATATCCAGGGCAGCTTGCCCAATGAAGGCCATCATGACAGATGCCTTTTGATCCTCTGCCTGAGGATCAATAGGGGCTCGAGCCTTTGACTGAGGGGGAAACCTGTCCTCAGGGAAGACTTAAAAAAGCGGAGCTTGCGATTGCCTCAGCAGACACCACCGAAAGAGAGATCCAGGAGGAGAGTGGGGATGACACATGGTGAGTGACCCACCATGGGACAAGCAGTTTCGTCACATGATTTGTTTTTGTCAGGCCTCAAGGAGGCCCTCAAGACATAGGGGGCACATGTTAAGAAAAAGGACTTAAAATTATTCTTTTCATACATAGGAGAATTGTGTCCATGGTTTCCCCCTGAAGGGTCCATTGATGGTAGAAAATGGCTTAGAGTAGGAGACTGTTTAAACCATTTTTTTTGTTGTTGTTGAAGAAAAAGTCCTAGAACAAAGGTATATTAGACCTTTTGTAGACATTAATATTTTATTAGATTTTTAAACACCTAGAAAAATTTGTAAGTTTAAATTTAAAGACATTTATATTTATCTGTTTATCCAATTTAAATCGAACCATTTAAATCACGTGAATTAAAGATCTTTGGATCCACTTTGAAATAGTAAGCTTGCCTTAATTTGATTTTAATTGGAGTCAGTGGTTTTTTCTTGCATCCTGGTGTAATATTTTGTAGTTTCCCATCGAGATGACCCTGCCCCAATAGATCACAAGACCAGACTACTGGAAATTCTGAAGCTGGCCTTCCCTCCAGGGCTCCGGCATGAAGAGGCAATTTCCAAGGCCTTGGTGTGAGATTTTGGTCCAGGGAGCACTGCAGTGAACCACCGCCCTAAAACTAGTAGCAAGCACATGGTGGAGGAGGCCTCCATAGGTAACTGGCGCCTATATAACATCTGATATCCGGTTAAGGGAGATCTCTTCTGATGACAGAGTGGTGTCCTGGGGAGACACACATATACTCCTGTCTGGTACAGTAACGAGAATCATTCTGTCCTCTGTTATGTTCTGTAGGGAATTCCTCTGAAAGCATAGAGAGGTGCCAATGGGCACGCAGGAGCTCCTATCCCAGAGCTTTAGCAAGACGTTGCATAGTTCCTCTGTTTTTCTGTTTCTGCGCTGGTTTTCTGTTTTTTTGTGTGTTTTGTTCTGTGTTTCATATGTTTTTTTTTTTTTTTTTGGTTTGTTTTAGTGTGTTTTGTTGTGTGATTTCTGTGGTAAAACTTAACTGAAAATGGGTAATAAAGCAAGTAAACTGACACCCATTTGGACTGTGTTTTAAAGAACTGTGATAAACTTTAATACCCTTTGTTAAGCAGGATGAGAGAAACCCCTAGCTGGCTGCCTGGAGCACACCCACTGCAGAGGGCAATGCCTGCTGGGGACCTAAGAACTGAGTATCTCCCAGGTTAACACGTGAAACTCCTTAAAACCCCTTGTCCCTTCAGATCGATAGAATCACAACCATTGGGCAGAGGCCCCTGTTTTTCTCCTTTGTTAGCAAAGCAGTAAATCTCCCTTTTTCTTTTTCTCAAACCCTGTCCTCATTATTAAATTGGTATTAATTGGCTTCAAAATCAGGAACCAAACTTTAAGTTACAATTTTTGGTACCCCCCACACCCCGGAACTCTTTGAGAGCTGACTACTGAAATGTTAGGAGACGGAGCGTGCTTGGGGTGGAACCGAACAAGAGGAGCTAATCCTGTAAGTGAAAGGAGGGACTGAGGGACTTCCAGCAGCTTCCCAAGCCCTGTTGCTTCAGAGAATTACCTACTTCCTTCCCTGCACTGTAAGGATTTTGCCATCTCTGTTTTCTTAAAAAAGAGAAAAAGAAAAAGGGGACACTAAATACAGTAAAGTCACCATGGAGACCCTTGATTTTACATTTCAGGTTGTCCCTCTGTGAAAACATCTGGTTCCCTTGTGGGAAAATCTATGGTGCCACTGGTGTAGGAGATTTTTCTCTTATCTGCTCTGGTTTAAAGGCTTCTGTCTGTAAGCCATAGTCTGGAGCTCCTTTCAGTCTGTCTTGTGTCTTTGTTTCTGGCCCTTTAAGACATGTGCAATAATGTGTTGATATTATAAATCATTTCTTGGGAATGATCTTAGCTGAATGTGTATCTAAATGATGATGTTTTATTGTAACAATCTGGCATCTGAATGGGTTTTTGAAGCATTGCACAATCTTGCAGTTAAAAGTCGGGTTTAGGAAATTGTTTAGTTTATGATTTCAGATAATTCATGCCAGAGAACTTAAATACTTAGGATGGAAAACTAGAGAACTCTACTTCCAAGTTGGCAAGTAACTTCCCAATCATTCAGGCTTTTTTTTCACCAATTTTTAATTGGGTAGCCTGGGAAAATGTCACTGTGTCTACCAGTGCATTAATTTGGACAAGGATAGTAAATCATAGTATGGTATCTGTTGACAAAACAAGATATAAAGATGTAAAATTTTGTAAACTGTGTCTTAACTTGTATCATAAAATTTTGTGAATTTTGTCTTAAAATTGTATTATAATTTTCAACATCTGAACCTGAAAATTATGGTTGAAATGCCTTAGGCCTGAGGTGTCTGCTCAGAATAGCAGCTTTTTCCTGCTCCTTCCAGACCTCAGCCAGGACTTATGTTGAATGGCAAATGAAAGAGGCCTGCAAGCTCAGTAGGAGAGTGATCTGAGGCCTAAAAAAAATTAAATTGTATGGTATTTACTAATTAATGGCCAGTCAATTTTTCTAGGACTCTTATTTTTTCCTTAGATTCTTTATTTTTTTTGAGCTCATGATTTTGATCCTAAAAACCTAGGATGATGTTTTTCTGACCAGTTCTATCTTTGACTAACTGTGTAGTTTTTGAAACATTGCAATGGATATTTCACCTGGAAAAGCTACAAGGCCTTTACTATTATTATGAGTGCACAATTTTGGTATGTGTTGTATGTCTATATATTCATTTGTCCGTATATCATATATATGATACACAAATTAACATTTATAAAGAGCACTCATTAAAACAAAAACGCTCATAAAAACAAATTTTAAAAAGTGGATCCAAAGATCTTTAATTCAAGTGATTTAAATAGTTGAATTTACATTGGATAAAGAGATAAAAATAAATGTCTTTAAATTTAAGCTTACAAGTTTTTCTAGGTGTTCAAAAATCTAATAAAATATTAATGTCTACAAATGTTCTAATATGCCTTGGTTCTAAGACTTTTCCTTCAACAAAAAAATGGTTTACACTGTTCAATATATTTGTCTAATATATTGATAAATAAGTAAAGTAAATTTGATATGGGATTACTCATTCATGAGTACTTTTGTTAGATATCTGATTGATTTACTAAGGTCTGTATAAGTTTGTACTAATGTCTGTATAAGATTGTAATAATCAGTCATGTGTTAAAGAGACAAAAATTTCTTAAAACATAAGTTTACCCATAACATTGTGTTTATTAAGTTTTATTTTTTCTAGAGCAAGCAACCATAAAAATTAAACAACTGATTAAATAAGAACTGTTATTTTAGAGCACTGTACTGCCATTTATTTAAAAGCTAAACTTGGTTAATGTAGAAACTTCAATGTAATTGTGATGCTATTAATGTGCTCATATCTTTCAGGTATACGAATCTGTAAGGTAGAAACTTTAAAAGAGCATTATTTCAAGCTGGTGTTCTGAAGTTGTATGGTAAAAAAATATATTGGGCATTCATTTACTTCTTATCAATAAGATATGTAAAGTTGTATGTTACTTTTTACATTGGGGAACAATTTAAATGTATTTTTATGTTAATGAGAGTCTAATCTATATAAAGGTTAAAAACTTTCAGCCTTTCTTAAATTCATGTTTTAAATGTGATATCATATGGTGTTAACTAATGTTCATGTGACCTCAAATAATATATGTAATCTTTGTAAAATGATATTTAAAAAAACAAAGATCATCTTTAGAAGTAAAACACTTAAGTTTTATAAAGAGCCCTGCCTTACCTGAGATAAGGCTCTGTGTCCCATCTTACTATATGTGAGAATGACTACGAAAGCAGTAGGTCAGATATTATTTCATTTAAAGTTATGTTCAAAAGTTGTTTTTTTTTTCTGTCAAGATTTCTAGGATCTCAAACAGGGGATATAATGTATAACTCAGCTTAAAACTTCAGGGTAGCTATTACACGAACTAAGTATTTTTACTCTTGTTAAAAAATTTTATTTTGTAATTTCCTTATAAGTGATCTAAAGATTCCTTGTTAGTGTTTTACAGAAGTGTTGCTTTAAGAACACAATATGGGTTAATTTAAGATAATAAGTCATCACCTACAAGACAGACAGAATAATACAGATCCCAGTTAATAAAAAAAGATAAATAATTATAAAGTTATAGACATTAAAGCCCAGTACTCTTAATATAAGGCTGTTAAAATTTATTTGCTGGATGATTAAGATTAGGATTTATATTAAAGTTACATGAAAAGGGACAAGAAAACCAATATTTGGCTCTTGCCCTCTGAGTCAGTCTGAATCCAGGGAACAAGGGACTTCTCAAAGACCTTTGCAACTCTGGGCCTCATATCTTCCCAATTAGGGAGATTAATGAGACCCCTGGAGAACAGAAAGCCAATCAGTGCATTTGCTAAGAAGAGGAGAGTCATCAGAGAAGGGAGACATCCCTGATGCTTCCAAGGGTAGCCACATGGTCAAGCAAGACCTGGACCCACCTAGCGCAAATGGCACTAGCAGAACTGAGAAGCTGCTCTCAAGTTTCCCCAGGAATGACTCCCATAAAAGCTCAGCTGACTGTTAACAATAGATAGAAACAAAAGTCAGTTTGACTGTTTCATGATAAACACTTAGGAAAGACAGTTAAAACCAAAATACAGCCATTCCTGGGCATTTTAAATAATAATATTAATAATAATAATAATAAATTTTATACACATTATGTTAGCCTCCCAAAATAAGTAAGACTGGAGGCTACAAAGAAGGATTCCCAGAAAGGAATGCCTGATAACTATAAAAAGAGACTATCAAGAGGAGCTGCCAGAGGCAGAAATTTTTAGTTTAAGGCCTACAGATATTCCTAACCTACAGGTAGGGTTGGTGTTTGCTAGTACGATTATCCAGCCCTGAGTAACAGAATTAAAGGTTTCTCTATTACACACAGAGGTCATACTAGTAAAATGATTTTGCAAGATTAGATGATATTAAATCATTAAACTGTATCTTATGGAGAGGGATAACTGTAACACTAAATGTTAAATATTAAGTTGACAGTCCTGATAACTGGGAATATTAAAGCCTGCTGAGGGAACTTCTATACAGTGACATGTTCCAGCTGCTGCAACATTTTTTCAGTACTCATGGTTCTTGTTTCTCACACAGAAGAACCCATCCCCAGATGAATTTACAACCTGTTCTTCCCCAACCAGACTTCAAAACGAACTGATTTCTAAAAGGCAACTCATGTTCCTCAACTGACTTCTAAAAAGCAACTCATGTCCCTTATACTGTGCCCACTCACGTCACTCTCTCTCAGCTCAGAAGAAGCCAAAATGAGTGACGCCTCTCGTCTTACAACTATGGAGCCAAAAATAAATAGAATATCAATATAAGTAATTAATTAAGTCAGGTAAAACCAGGAATCCAATTTTGGGTGAGTTCTAAAAATTTGGAGACTGTTACCTGAGGGATTAAAATTCCCTCATTGCTCTTTCCCTACCCTATCAAAAATTTGGAAGGGACACATTAAAAAAGGGGGAATGATTTGCATTTCTCTGACTGCTAGAGATGGTGAGCATTTGTTCATATACTTGTTGATTGATTGTATGTCCTCCTCTGAGAAATTTCTGTTCAGGTCCTTGGCCCATTTGTTGATTGGGTTATTCGTTATCTCATTGTCTAATTTTTTTAGTTCTTTGTATATTCTGAATATTAGCGCTCTGTCTGAAGTGTGAGGAGTAAAGATTTGTTCCCAGGACGTAGGCTCCCTATTTACCTCTCTTATTGTTTCTTTTGCTGAGAAAAAAACTTTTTAGTTTGAGTAAGTCCCTTTTGTTGATTCTAGTTATTAACTGTTGTGCTATGGGTGTCCTATTGAGGAATTTGGAGCCCGACCCCACAGTATGTAGATCATAGCCAACTTTTTCTTCTATCAAATGCCATGTCTCTGATTTGATATCAAGTTCCTTGATCCACTTTGAGTTAACTTTTGTGCATGGCGAGAGTAAGGGATTCAGTTTCATTTTGTTGCAAATCTCACTCCAGTAAGATTGGCAGCCATTAGGAAGTCAAACAGCAACAAGTGCTGGGGAGGATGTGGGGAAAAGGGTACTCTTGTACATTGCTGGTGGGACTGAAAATTGGTGCGGCCAATTTGGAAAGCAGTATGAAGATTTCTTGGAAAGCTCGGAATGGAACCACCATTTGATCCAGCTATTCCCCTACTCGGTCTATTCCCTAAAGACCTAAAAAAAGCACACAATAGGGACACTGCTACATCCATGTTCATAGCAGCACAATTCACAATAGCAAGACTGTGGAACCAACCTAGATGCCCTTCAATAGATGAATGGATAAAAAAAATGTGGCATTTATACACAATGGAGTATTACTCTGCATTAAGAAATGAAAAAATCATAGAATTTGGAGGGAAATGGATGGCATTAGAGCAGATTATGCTAAGTGAAGCTAGCCAATCCCTTAAAAACAAATGCCAAATGTCTTCTTTGATATAAGGAGAGTAACTAAGAACAGAGTAGGGACGAAGAGCATGAGAAGAAGATTAACATTAAACAGGGATGAGAGGTGAAAGGGAAAGGGAGAGAGAAGGGAAATTGCATGTAAATGGAAGGAGACCCTCAGGGGTATACAAAATTACATAAAAGAGGAAGTGAGGGGAAAGGAGAAAAAATTAAGGGGGAGAAATGAACTACAGTAGAGGGGGTAGAGAGAGAAGAGGGGAGGGGAGGGGGGAGGGGGGATAGTAGAGGATAGGAAAGGCAGCAGAATACAACAGACACCATAATGGCAATATGTAAATCAATGGTTCTGCAACTGATGTGATTTTGCAATCTGTATATGGGGTAAAAATGGGAGCTCATATCCCACTTGAATCAAAGTGTGAAATATGATATATCAAGAACTATGTAATGTTTTGAACAACCTACAATAAAAATTAATTTAAAAAATATTAAAAAGCAAAAAAAAATGGGGGGGGGAATGATAAACCCAACCTGATCATTTATTAAAATTGGGAGCCATCTTGCCATAAAGTCATGAAAAGATAATTTTGCTTTCCTATAAATTACTGCAAATTCTGAATCTGCTTGGAATGCCTGTCCGTGCCTTGAACTCACCCATGCCTGGCTCTCTGACCAGATAGCAGCCCTCTCTGAAAATTTAGTGACACCTCATAAATATTGGCCTTCTCTGGCCAGACAACGACTCTCGTGAGTCTCTAATGGTCCTCATAAATTCTGATGATGGGGCCAGCAAAAAAAAAAATTGTAAACTAGCAATAGCGTGATGCTTCTCCGAGTTCTGTTATCTGTAACCCCCCTTTTGTGTAACTTACTGGACTATAAAGCTGGGCTGTAGGAAAGGTGGGGTTGCTGTCTTGTTTCTGCCATTTTGAGAGGGATAGGCAGCTCAGCCAGTGGAAAAATAATAAGCTTGCTTTAATTTGATTTTAATTGGAGTCAGTGGTCTTTTCTCCTGTCCTGGTCAAACAGGTAAACACTCCACAAACATGGAGCTCTGCCGGCCTAAAACTTATTGAGAAACTCTCCCTGACCTTGGGCACTTGAAATATATGTTGTTGTCAGGAGCTTTAGCTTCTTTGTAGTGAGACCATCAGAGCTGGGTCTGCATCTATGTGACCTGGAGGACATGGTTTCTTATTTTCCAATGAACATGAGGCAGGAGTGCAGAATTCTCTCTTTGTAGGGAAACTGTTGTCACTGAAGGCTAAGTGTCTCCCCATGTGGTATGTGAAGCCATTTGCGCATCTTCCACATTTCATGGTGTTTCTTGCTGCTGCACTGGGGGTTTAGTATTTGCTTCATGAAATACAAGGAGATCAACAGGGACTCAGTGCTGGAGGGTTTTCTCACACGTGTGGTGGGTCAGGGTCTCCAGGAGAATCCACCAATGAGGCTTATATCCCACATAGCTTGCCCCCTCAACCATTGCAACCTGATTCTGAACACGGCCCTGAAACCTCTAAATATAACAAGATGCCTTTATATGAAGAGATCACACATATAGGGATTACTGGCTGCACCATGTCTGCCACAAGACATTTGGAAGTCAATGGCAGATCCAAATGGCCCCACCAGAGATATTTTATGACACAACTGCACACCACAGCTCTGGGTCACTACTCAGCAGGCGCCAACATACAGGATTCTTTCTTCTACACCATTTTCATGAAACCCAGTCAATCAAGGCACTCTCTGGTACACTCATGATCAGCAACTGGACATCCAAATGTTCTTCAGTGCCACTTGGTCATAAGAATTTCAAAAATTTCATGGTATTTATCTAGCCATTTTTCAAGGATGAAGTTGGATGCACTGTGAGTTTCAATTCTTTCAGGAACCATTAAATGGTGAGGAATTTCATTTCAATGAAAGCTCTGGAGGACTCTCACAGGCAAGGCTTCCCATGGAGTGGCCAAAAGGTCACATGAAGCCAGGCCCATTGAGGTCTACAATGCTAGGTCCATGTGTGTTTTGAATCTCAACTATGGTTGCCAAGTCTTTCAGAATAAAATCATGTGATATCGTAGCTGAGATTCCCAGTGTTCTGTGGAGAGCCACCTGGGCCTATATCTCAGTTTCCAATGGGGACTCTCATGTGTGGCCTCCTGAAATCCCAACACAATTCATGGCAATTCTTCTCTGAGGTCAGGTCCAGAACGCAGTCTCTAAGGGGAATCACACCAAAGTTCAAGCCATGGTGGACACAGTTATGTCTTCCAACTGCCACACAAATGACCACAATTAAAACCAAAACACTTTCACATAGCCCTCGTCTTCTTCCATGTAGACACTCATCAAATCCTCTGGCTGGACGTTTCCAAAAGGGGTGAAGTCCAAGACCCTGTCCAAAATATGCTCCCTCGCCCCTATGTTGCCTAAGGTCAGTGTGGCCTAAACACCTTTCCTGTGAACCAGGAGTGATCAAATAGGCCTGACCTTATTACTGCTCCACTTCTCCAATTTGAGGCCTACTGACTGCCAGGTATAAATTCTTTATATGAATGGGAGTCATGAAAAAACCCAAGCATCTATGGTCTAGCCTTTGCAGGCCAGGATGGAGGTCAGGAACCTTACAGAAGATGGCGAGAGACTTCATACACAATGACTGCTATTTTGACCATTTTGTATTTGTAGCACACATGGAATCTTACCTTAGATCCATCAGGTGTTAAGAATCTAAGCAGCAGCCTCACACAGGTTCACGAGGCTGATTCAGACACATCCCTTTTGGAAGCAATTAAGCAAACAGCCACAGGTGATGCCCATTCATTTCCATTTGAAAACTGTTTTCTTAAGGCTTCACAAAGGGGTGGCCTGAGGCAAAGACCTTCCTGACATTCAGGGCAATGAAGCAATAGGTAAGCAAATGGCCCAAAGCAAGGATTCTCCACTGAGACTTTACTGGTCACATTGATATCTGAGTTTTCTGAGATCCTCCCATTCCCTTCAGTTATCATGTACATGGCCATGTCACAGTGCTTGGAGGTGGTACATATCTTGGACACAAAACCATGAGCCAATTCTTGAGAGTGGCCAGAATTCAGGAAGAAAACAGAAACGTAGTAAGATAGTAGGTGTTGCCCATCCATAAGGCAAGTCACAGTCCATGCGTTAATTGGGCAGGATGAATGCTGGGAAGCTTTCTACAAGACAGGAAACATCCATTGATGCATTTTCTTTTCTAATGTCTACAACCACGGACACAGTGGGAGAAACAGACATAGAAACACTCGCCTTGTCAAACAATTTACTAGAAAAAGTCCATTCCAATCCAAACAAACCACCTTTCCTACCTATTCTCAGAACATGAGACAAAACCACACACTCACACCCACACCCACAAAGGCACCTCCTTCCCCCAAGTAGGTTTGTAACTATCCAGAGTGTCCTTTGACTGGTGGGTCATACTATGTTCCCCTGATATGGCCTATCCATTCTCAGATCTGGTCTCCTTGGCCAACTCTGTGACGTTGTCAGGAGCATGTGGAGAGCCACTACCTACTTTCTCAGGAAAGGTCCCTGGCATGTGGCCATCCTCACATCAGTAGGTACCAAGAAAGAATGATTCTGTCCTTAGTAACACCAAACAAGTGAGCCCACTGGGACTGGGACTTGGATTGGCTCTCAGTGCCTGGCTTCCTGGATCCCAAGTTTAAAGTGTTCCATCACCAAGGAAGTGAGGTAGGTTACTTCCTTCAGGAATTTAATGAGGTCACTGCCTTGGCAAACACATTGTCCTAACAGTTGCTTCCAATGGTTCCATGAGATGGAGGCTGCCCCTACTTCCTGTGACATTTTCACAAGTTAGAATGATATATAAATCAAAGGCACCAAGAAACAGCGCTCCACAAAGGCCTGGTTTGGTCCGTCTCCTGTACATTAAGAGAGAGGCTGATTCAGCCACATCCCTTCATCCTGACCAGGTTTTTTGGCAATGGAAGATGACTTTTGCTCTCTCAGGTCCTTCATAGCTGCCTACATCTTCTTCAGGGATCATTTCTGCATGGACCTTTGAGGTTCTCAGCAAGTGGAAGATCCCCTACATCCCTATATTTTAAGGCCAACTCTGTCCCTGCTCTTCTCTAAAGTTAGATTGAGAGATCACTGTGTGGTTACGGTTAATAACAGTTTCGATTTGGGTTAGGAATCATTCTGCAGGATGAATAATGGTATTGGGAATCTGTGATATTTATAAGAATATAGACGTGAGTTAAAATTATGGAAACAGAAATCTAGGTAAGATTTGCATCCCAGAAGGGCATTGAGACCTTCATTGGGATACTTAGCAATGTTATACTTTCTGCACAAATGTCTCAGATAAATCCATACACAATGGCATAGGACGTTGTACCTTGGATGATTGAATGTCGAAGAGAACCTCCAGTCAAAAAGTGATAGTCGGTGGAATTAGGAAGATAGTCAGTAGGTTTAGAAAGAAGGGTGAGAATAAGATTTGGAAAAAAGTTCTTTACCGATAGGGTTTCGGTTAGAGAGTGAATATTAATGTCAGCCCATGTTAAGTGTCAGTTACAATAATGAATTTGGGAAAATATGTAGGAAAGGAGGTATCAATAGAGACCTTAGGAAATCAGGCAAATTATTAAGTGAGTCATAGGATTAGGCATTTTCAACAGGGTTGAGGTTGAATATATAACCTTAGGAAGAAAGAAATATGTAGTCACCAATAGAATTGACATTTGAGAGCATTAGGCAACCTGGACATGAATGTTTTTAGTAATTCATGCTCACTTTCCATTTAGGCTTTGTTGAAAATAAATAAAATAGGTACTTGTCTCTTCCTGTTTTTCTGTATGCTTAAGAAAACACTCTTGAAATCTTGAAAACTTTTTGCTAATCTTGTTCCCAGAATGTGCTGTCCCCAACTGCCAAACTGCAGAATGTACACCCTCACCCGTTTACATGCAAACCGCCCACTTGCCCTGACCCATCAATAAACTTCCCTCCCTGCCCTCTTCAAGAAAAGTATATAAGCTCTGCTTAAGCTGTTCTCAGTGCTCTCTGCTCTATTCAAGTGAGGTCTGAGCCCCAGAATTTTGGGTGCTTTGCTGTTGCATGAGACAGTGTCTTGGTGGTCTCTTCCTCCAATGGTCGCCTGACCATTACATCTGAGGGCCCCAGCGAGTTCCAGCAGCGTTGGACGAAAGACCCCCAATAGGCTCATCTCAGGTTAAGTAAGGCGCCACTTTCTTGTTTCAGGTTTCAGGTTAGGGATGGGCAAAATGGCTATTGGTGATGAGCATGAGCTCTCTCTGACGGTGGCTGACAGAAGTGTCACAGAGCCACAGGCCACGTCTCTGGGGGACGCCCCAGAGAACTCGGGAAACTGAGTAACAATAGTCTCCTAAACTCAGTGATATTTTGTTTTGGATTCGGTATTGTCAGCCCATCAGGTTTTCCTGGCTACTCAGTCCTGTTCTCAGTATTGGACGTCCATTGCCTGTCTTTATTGTCTTGTCTTGTCTGTGTCGTGTGTCATTGCTTTCACTATTTGTGTATCTTTCATATGGGACAGAACACTTCAATGCCTCTGTCCCTGAACCTTGATCACTGGACCAAAGTCTGCTTAAAGGCTCAGAATCTTCTTTTTTTCAGTAAAACGTCAGATCTGGAAGACTCTATGTGTCTCAGAATGACCCACCTTTAAAGTCGGATGGCCCCCAGAAGGATCTTTCTACTTCACACTAATTCAAAAACTCAGAGATATTGTCTTTCAGTCGGGGCCACATAGCCATCCAGATCAACAGCAATATATCTTTAGTTTGCAGGACCTCTGCAAATCTCCTCTTCCATGGTTGAAGCCTTTCCTTGTCCCTGTCCCCGCTCCTACTGGTTCTCCCACTTTTCTATCTCTCAAACCCTCTGCTCCCCCTCCTCCACCCTCTGTTGTCCCTGAGTCTCAAGACTCTACTGGACTCTCTTCCCCCTCCTTATGCCCTGCCCTTGTCCTCCAACCCCAAACACCCTCTAAGTGATTCCCCTGCTGCTGACTCAGACTCTCCACCATTGGAGGAATATAGGCCAGCCCAGCGCCCTCCAGGTGACTACCCCACGGCACACACAGCCCCTCCTTCCTTGGAGGTAGCTGGCCCGGCCAAAAGAACACAAAGTACTCGCTGGGGGGGTTAAACTTTGAAGTGGATACAGGGTAAGTATACTCAGCCCTTAAGGCCCCATTGGGCCATCTATCAAACAAAAAGGACTCTAGTTCAAGGGGCTAATGGGAGTAAATATGGGGCTTAGACAACTAAGAGGACCATGGACCTGGGGAAAGAAAAAATTCATCACTCGTTCCTAGTAATCCCAGAATGACCGACCCCATTGATGGGCACACATCTGCTCAAAAAGCTCCAGGCCAGAATAACTTTTAACCCTGAAGGCCCCCAAGTGAAATTTCTAAATTTTTCAGTAAAAACTCCTATAGTCACGGCTTTTACTATGTCAGTAGAAGATGAACATCAACTTGTCAAACCCCCCAAGACTGATCAAACAGGCAAGCTACCCCGGAAATGGATAACAGATTACGCAGATGCCTAGGAAAAAAACTGCTGGGTTACACGTAGCCGTGAAACATCCTCCAATAACAGTGGAGTTAAAAACTTCAGCCCCCCCATCAATGTCAAAAAATATCCTCTGAGCAAAAAAGCTAAAGATGGGATAAGGCCCCATATTCAGAAATATCTGGCCTTAAGGGTCCTAAGGCCCTGTCATTTGAACTGGAACACTGCCCTGTTACCAGTATAAAAATCCAGGAACCGGGGACTATCGCACCATTCAAGACCAAAGAGAGATCTACAACAGAGTGCAGGACATTCACCCCACAGTACATAATCTGTACAATCTGCTTAGCACTCTGAACCATGAGCGGAAATGGTATACTGTTCTGGACTTAAAAGATGCTTTCTTTTGCTTGCCTCTGCATAAAGATAGTCAGTTGCTATTTGATTTCGAGTGGGTAGACCCAGAAACCGGGAAGTCTGGTCAACTAACATGGACTAGACTCCCACAGGGGTTCAAAACTCCCCCACTCTCTTTGATGAAGCCCTCCACAGAGACCCCAACAACTTCAGAACTATGCACCCTGACGTCACCCTGCTTCAATATGTCGATGACCTGCAACTGGCAGCCAACACCAAGAAAAACTGTGAGTCTGGAACCCAATTATTATTATACGAGCTTGCTCAACTCTGGTATAGTGCTTCTGCCAAAAAAGCCCAAATTTGCCAGCAAGAAGTAATCTTCCTGGACTATTCCCTTAGGGGCAGTAAGCGATGGCTCACTGAGACCAGAAAACAATCCATTGAGCAGATACCACCCCCATCTAACAGCAGACAACTCAGAGAGTTTCTTGGGACTGCTGGCTTATGCAGCTTATGGATACCTGGGTTTGCGTCCTTAGCTGCTCCTTTATACCCGCTGTTAAAGAGAGATGCCCAATTCTAATGGACCCCTGAGCACCAGCAAGCTTTTGATAACATCTAAGGACACTGACACTGAAACCCTCAACTTCACTGAGCCCAGCTTGCATTTTCAGAAAGCCCTAAACTAAGTTAAAAATGTACATCAACTCACTCACCTTGGTTCAAAGAAACTGCAGGCATTCCTGAAGGATCAAGAACAGAGTTTTCCACTAACCGACTCAGAGCGAAAGAAATAACTGAACGGGTAACAAAAGCCTGCCGGGTCTGTCAATTGGTTAATGCTTACCCTTCCAACTTTCCTGCAGGAAAGCACCTACAAGAAACCAGACCAGGACGATTCTTGGAAGTGGACATTACTGAAATTAAGCCAGGAAGTTATGGACTTAAATATCTCCTAGTCTTTGTAGATACATTTTCAGGATGAATTAATTGAAGCCTTCCCCCCCACACACACACACACAAAAAAAAAAAACAACAACAACAAAATAAATGGCACAAATGGTGGTCAAGAAGATCCTGAAAGATATTTTTCTAAGATACGGACTGGCTAAGGCAATAGGGTCTGATAATGGACTGGCGTTAATTGCCCTGATAAGTCAGGGATTAGCCAGGACCCTGGGGATTAATTGGATATTACATTGTGCTTATAGACCCCAGAGCTCAGTACAGGTAAAAAAAAAAAAATAATAGAACCATTAAAGAGAATTAACAAAATCAAGCTTAGAGATCGGCATAAAAGATCTATCTATTCTCCTGCTTTATGCACTGTTTCATGCAATAAATACTCATACTCCTCTGTTTCCTTGTGTAACCTGACCCCCTATGAAATTCTCTATGGTCCCTCCTCCAGTAAGGGACCTAACCCAAACTCTAAGACCTTACGATCCCTTCCACACCCCCTTGCTTGACAGACTTAAAGCTCTTGAAAGAAATCAGCAATATCTGTGGAAACATCTGGCCACTGCCGACCAACCTGGGGACGAGGGGACTCCATATCGATACCAAGTAGGAGACTTCGTCTACATTAGACGACATCAGGTGTCATCCCTGGAACCCCACTGGAAAGGACCATATAAGGTGCTACATATAACACCTACAGTGGTAAATGTAGACGGAATCACTTCATGGATCCATGTCTCTCATCTCTGGCCTGCGCCCTGTCCAAAATCTGACTGGAAACTGGAAAAGACTGGTAACACTTTCAAAGTGCGTATTCGCCATGTGGATAAGGCTACAGACTCTCCCCTTGGCCAAGAGTAGTCCTAACCCTCATCAGCCTGTTCAGCAGTAATGGCTGATCACAAATCCTACTGTACAAGAAGTATGGTCTATCTTGCATACAGCCCCTTTAGGGACATGGTGGCCATCTCTCCACCCAGACATTTGTCAGCTGGCTATAGGTCTTTCCTATTGGGATATCCCTGATGAAGGGGATCCAACTAAAATTCCAATAAATCCTTTCCGTATCATAGGTAATAGAAACAAACATTATGGATGTAGGGACACGAGAGCCAGATGCAGGTTGGCTAGCCTAGATTACTATGTTTGCCCAGCGGACTATCAAAGCCACAAACAGACATGGCTGTGTGGGGGAAATGCCGACTTCTTCTGTAAGTCATGGGAATGTGAGCATACAGGGGTGCCTGGTGGAACCCAAACTCCTCATCAAATTCAATACACAGCATTGGCCATATTACCAATTACACAACCAATACCGATGGCCCCCAGAGGGGTCTCTAGATCCTAAAATTCTCCGTGACCTTTTTAACTTCGGCAAGTGCTCAAAGGGTGGAAGGAAATTCCCCTAAGTGGAGGCATTTTCCCTCCTTCGCTCACATCCTGAACTATGCTTATCCAATAGATCCTCACCCTCAGCTTTCTGCTCCAGACTCTCTGCTGCCACTCCCACCTCAGCAACCTGATTTCTTCCCTCCAATTACTAGATCAAAAACCCAAACCGCCGGTTCTCAGATTATTGCCCCCTTGCTGAGGTAGCAGGTACTGAGGTACCCATCCACCCACTCACTACTCTCTTCTCCTGTCAGTGCCCGCACCAGGTCCCACCAGGTCCTCTTACCAGCTAACCCAAAGCTCAAACCAGCTAAGGAGAGCCCTCAGACCCCTATCCAAGATGTAATGAAAATGGCCTTTAAAGTTGCTCTGTCATCACTGAAAACAGGTTACTAAGAATTTAAAGTCCCTCACAGGCTTTTTGGGATACAAACTCCCATCTTCCCCTCTGCTCTATCTGTTCTACTGCTCAAGTTTTGTTGCCTGGAAAATTCCAAACCCCTTTCCCATTATTCTTTTACATGTCTCCTTCCTCATGCTCAGACCCAAGGTGCTGCTCTCAGACCCGCCTTCCCTGTCTTCCCCGTCTATACCAGGCCCACAGAAAAGTCTTAAATGACCTTCTCCAGCAGTCTTCACCATGGCTGACTTTAGGACTTTCAGCCAAAGAGTCCCTATAAAAGAGTTCAATGTAGATAAACTTCCCCTTTTCGTGTTTCCCTGTTCTATTTGGCCACTGGCTGGAAAAATCAGCACTCCTAAGCTAGACTCCCCCTTACTAGTTTTTCACAAAACATGTGAACAAGGCCTCTGGCCTTGAGCTGGGGCTTCACAGACATGGTTACATTTCTAAGATAAATAAGTTACCAAATGAGCTCCATTGTTACAGCTGGCAGTGAGAAAAAATAAAAGAGAAGAAAAAAGCTCTCCCACTCCAGGTGTCCTTAAAATGTTAACTTGCCCAGAACAGATGAAAAAAACAATAGAAACGAAAACTTCTTTTTGTGAACTCATGCAGACTGTGAACTTCTGAGCCCCTTCCCTTACATGTTGGGTACAAAATTCGGAAACTACCTAAATTTGGAGATCAGGTGACTAATTGATTACAACAGAAGCAATGCCCTCTAAATCCGTTGCAACCAAATAGGTATGTTTCGCTGTCTTCGGTGCTATCTTAGGTGCCTTGAATTGTCCGTCCTTACAACAGTATAATTCTATATACTTAAACATTGTTTATGTTTTCATAAAATGGTCAACAGATGTGATTAATTATGTAATGTTCAGATGTTTCCCAGAGTGTTCTATCATGAGGCAGGTTAATTTAAAAATCAAATACGGGGGCATACAACCCGGTTCCTCTGGGAACCTGTATCCCTCACTTTAGCCATCCTATTAGGAAAAGGAGCTGCTGCAGGTGTGGGCACAGGAATCACTGTCCTAGTCCATGTGACACAACAAATGACCCGATGAGAAGCAGCAATAGACCAAAATTTAAAGATATTAAAAACCTCCATCACAGTTTTATAGGAATCTTTAACCTCTCTCTCTGAAATTGTTTTACAGAACATGCGAGGGTTGGACCTCCTCTTCGTGAGAGAAGGGGGCTTTTGTGCTGCATTGAGGGAAAAAGTTGATTTTATGCCGACCATACTGGAGTTGTAAAAAAATCTATGAGTAAATTAAGAAGACGCCTAGAAGAGCACCAACAAGAGAGAGATGCACAAAAAGGGTGGTTTGAGTCTTTGTTCACACAGTCCCCCTGGTTAACTACGCTTTTATCAGCCCTGGCCAGTCCATTAATAATCCTCATTTCATTGCTAATTGTAGGACCCTGTTTGCTCAACCATCTAGTTTCCTTTCTACAAGCTTAAATTGGATAAGTTAAACTTATGGTAATCAGACAACAATATACCTCACTAGAAGACATAAAATGTGAGACCCCGCAATGCTCATTTTTATGATTAAAATTAACCAGAATAAGAAGTGGGGAATGAAAGGTTAATAAAATATGTACTTTTAACTTCTTGTTTTTCTGTATGCTTAACAAAATACTGATGAAATCTTGAAAACTGTTTGCTAATCTTGTTCCCAGAATGTGCTGTCCCCAATTGCCAAACTGTTGAATGTACTCCCTCTCCCATTGGCATGCAAACCACTCACTCGACCTGACCCATCAATAAATTTCCCTCCCTGCTCTCACCACGTAAATTGCATAAGCTCTGCTTAAGCTGTTCTTAGGGCTCTCTTCTCTATTCAAGTGAGCTCTGAGCCCCAGCATGCTGGACCCCCAATAAACCCTTTGCTGTTGCATGAGACAGTCTCTTCGTGGTCTCTTTTCCGATGCTCGCCCGACTTTACATTGGTACAATCATAAGTGTGAACATTCTTATGTGTGTCCAGAATATTACTATAATAAATAATATATGTAGATCAGGTAATAGGAGTTTTTCTTCCACCATTTATGGGAGCAATATTTTGAAGATATATGAATTAGTATTTTGGGTAGAAATAGGTGTTCCATTTGTCTATGAATATAGAGATAATGCATGAATAGACAATACTGTGAATTAATAATATTACTGGTTCCAACTTTAAATAATGGATTGAATTGATATCTGAAAATATACAGAAAACCTTATATTGATATACTACATTTAATCCTACCCATTATACATCTGAATGAAATATTAGGGTTATGGATTTTCATGAAGAGTGTTTGAGTTTTGCTTCAAAAGTGATTATGGAAATTGAAAATAATGTGTTTGGAAAGAAGTCTCATGAAAAGACCAGTCCAGAAACCTGGAGGTATGCATGTGTTCTGAAGCAGAAAGTGATTTAAAGTGAAACAAACGCCTATATATTTGCTAACTTGTGGATGATAAATATATACGATGATGTGCAGAAATTGAAGAAATAGTAATGTACCAGTGTTGAATAAAAATGAACGTTAAAATACACATCATGTCCCATAGGAATCTACTTGAATTGATGTTAAACTGCGTCCGTTAATGTAGAAATATTAGAATTTGTATGCACCATTCACTGAAGTTAGTTTTCAGTACTAGGAAACAAATATGTATTTCAGGTAGATGAGTATTTCTGAGAATAATCTTGTGAAAAGTTGATTATAAATCCACATACATGAACATGAATGAATTCAGGGAGTGTATAATAAGACTCATACATTTCATATTTTGAAAAATCTGGAGAGTATATATATATATATATATATATATATATATATATATATATACAAACACACACACACTCACACAAACTGAGACTATAAAAATAGCAATATATATGCCAATTGAAATTCACCATGAAATATACATCATCCACAGATTCAAAAATATTCATGTTACTGAAGATAGATTTATGTATAATGTTGTTTAACTAGGAAGTTTACCCATACATTGAATTTTCAGTTCCAACAGCATTTAGGAGGAGTAATCTCTTCTCACATTTTGTATCTGCCAAGTCAGCCACCTCACAAGAATGTACGTGTGATACCAGGTAGGATTCTATATGTGCATATAAAAATACATGTGCTGAGTAGGCTACAGAGAGAGGGAGACAGGAATTCACATATTTGTTAACTTTAAAAACACATGGATAACTATTTCAACAGAAAATTGACTAGATTTATAACACATACCCTTTTTTATGCAAAAGGCAAGTCCAACTATACACCATGCCTCCTCTGAACTGCTTGGATTTCTATTCTGTTTGGGTTATTTTTCTCCATCATATTAGGAGTAGTAGTCAGAGTCCAGTAGGTTATGAGTTAGTGTCAGGGATCAGTATTTCAAATGGAAAATAGAATAATGAATCAAATGTGTATGCAAATATATGCTACACAAAAATCTTCCCACTCTCATCCAGAACAAATCCTTGACATTACCTTCGCCTGAAGTAAGTCACAATTAGAATAGAAGAGTTAGAAAATCTGTGAATACATATCTTGAGTGGAAAATGCTCAGAGTTCAGAACCTTGGAGGTGGTAGAGGAGTTTCCAAAAGTAAGGGACATGGTAAACACTCCTCTAACATGGAGGTCTGCTGGCGGAAAGACATCTTGAGAAACTGCCTCTGAGGTTGGGCACTTGAAACATACGTTATTTTCAGGAGCTTTAGCTTCCTTTGTAGTGAGACAATAAAATCTGGGTCTGCATCTATGTGACCTGGAGGATATGGTTTCTTATTTTCCAGTGAACATGAGGCAGCAGTGCTGAATTCACTCTTTGTAGGTAAACAGTGGCCACTGGGGTCTAATTGTCTCCCCATGTGGACTGTGGAGCCATTTGGTCATCCTCCACTTTTCGTGGTGTTTCCTGCTGTTGCACTGGGAGTTTGGTATTTGCTTCACAAAATACAAGAAGTTCAACAGGGACACAGTGCTGGAGGGATTTCTGTCACGTGTTGTGGGTCAGGGTCTGCAGGAGAATGCAACAACCAGGCTTCTTTCCCACATACTTTGCCCCCTTGTCCATAGCAACATGATTCTGAACATGGCCCTGAATCCTCTCCATATAAAAACATGCTTTTACATATTCGGGTCTCCTGGCTGCACCATGTTAGTCACAAAAAATTTGGAAGCCAATGAGAAATCCACATGGCCATAACACAGATGTATTATCACACAACTGCAGACCACTTCTCTAGGCCCAATACTCTGCAGGCTCTAACTTGCTTGCCCCCATGTCCATAGCAACTTGATTCTGAACATGGCCCTGAAATCTTTCAATATAAAAACATGCTTTTACATATACAGGTCTCCTGGCTGCACCATGGCAGTCACAATGAATTTGGAAGCCAATGGCAGAACCACATGGTCACACCACAGATGTATTATCACAAAACTGCACACCATTTCTCTAGGCCAACAACTCTGCAGGCTATAACTCAATGGCATCTCTGTTCTACACCATTTTCATGAAAGCCAGTGAATTAAGGCAGGGTCTGGTACACTCAAGATCAGCAACAGGACATCCAAAGGTTCTCCAGTTCCACCTGGTCATGGGAATTTTAAAAATTTCATGGTATTTATCTGGCCATTTTTCAAGGATGAAGTTGGAGGCACTGTGGGTTTCAATTCATTCAGGAACCATTAAATGTTGAGGAAGTTCATTTCAAAGAAAACTCTGGAGAACTCTCACAGGCAAGGCTTCCAAAAGAGTGGCCAAAAGGTCACATGAAGCCAGGCGCAGTGAGGTCTCCAATGTGAGGTCCATGTGTGTTTTGACTCAAAACTATCCCTGCCAAGTCTTTCAGAATAAAATCATGTGATATACTGGCTGAGATTCCCAGTACTCTTTGGAAAACCACCCTGGGCCTAGATCTCAGTTTCCAAGGGTGACTTTCATGCGTGGCCTCCTAATATCCCAACACTTTTCATGGCAATACTTCTCTGAGGTCAATTCCAGAACGCAGTCTCTAAGGGGAATCAAACCAGAGTTCAAGCCCAGGTTGACCCAGTCATCTCTTCACACCGCCAATCAAATGAACACAATTAAAAACAAAACACTATCACATGGCCCCATCTTCTTCCTTATAGACACTCATCATAAGCACTGGTTGGAGCTTTCCATGAGGGGCACATTCCAAAAGAGTGTCCAAAATAAGCTCCCTTGCCCCTCATTTGGCTCAAGTCAGGGTGGGAAGGACACCCTTCCTGTGAACCAGGAGTGATCAAATAGGCCTGTCATTAATACTGCTCCGCTTTTCCAATTTGAGGCCTTCTGACTGTGGGGTTTAGATTCTTTATGTGAACTGGAGTCATGAGAAAAGACAAGCACCTCTGCAGAGATTTGAAGAACTCATTTGACCAAAAGGATCGCTATTCTCACTTGATTGATTTCAGGAACCTACAGAGAAAGGCAATAGAATTCATTCACAATGACTGAAATTTTTTGCGAATTTGGTTTTGGTTTCACACATGGGATCTTTCTTTAGATCCATCAGGTGCTGAGAATCTAAGCCACAGCCTCACACAGGGTAGAGAGCCTGATTCAGACACATCCCTTTCCGAAGCAATTTAGCAAGAGCCACAGGTGATGCCCATTCATTTCCATTTGAAAACTGTTTTCTTCAGGCTTCACAAAGGGGTAGCCTGAGCCCAACATCTTCCTGACATTCAGGGCAACAGAACAATAGGTAAGCAAAAGGCCCAAAGCATGGTATCTCCACTGAGATTTTTCTGGTCACACTCATATCTGAGTTTTCTGAGATACTGGCCATTCCCTTCAGGTATCCAGTACATGGACATGTCAAAGACCTTGGAGTTGGTACATATCTTGGACACAAAACAATGAGACTATTCTGGAGAGTTGCCAGAATTCAGGAAGAAAACAGGGACTTAGGAAGGTAGTAGGTTTTGCCAATCCATAAGGCAAGCTGCAGTCCATTCATAAATTGGGCAGGATGAATGCTGGGAATCTTTTTACTACACAGGACACATCCATTGTTGCATTGTCTTTTCTCATGTCTACAACCACGGACACAGTGGGATACACAGACATAGAAACACTCACCTTGTCAAATGACTTACTAGAAATAGTTCACTGAAAACCAAACAAACCGCCTTTCCTACCTATTCTCAGAACAAGAGACAAAACCACACACCCACACTCACAATGGCACCTCCTTCCCCTAAGTAGGTCTGTGACTATCCGGAGTGTTCTCTGACTGGTGGGCAATACTATGTTCCCCCGAAATGGCCTGTATTCTCTCAGATCTGGTTTTCTTGGCCAACTATGTGAAGTTGTCAGGAAAAAGTGGTGAGCCACTACCTGCTTTCTCAGGAAAGGTCCCTCTTCAGAGCTCTCCTGGCATTTGGCCATCCTCACATCAGTAGGTACCAAGAAAGACTGACTCTGTCCTTGGTAAATCCAAACAAGTGAGCCCACTGGGACTGGGACTGGAACTGCATCTGGGTGCCTGGCTTCTTGGATACCAAGTTCAGAGAGTTCCATCACCAAGGAAATGAGGTATGACACTTTCTTTGGAACTGAATGAGGTCACTGCCTTTGCAACCACTTGGTCCTAACAGTTGCTTCCAAGGGCCCCATGAGATGGAGGCTGCCCCTTCTTCCTCTGACACTTTCACAATTTAGAATGGTATATCAACCATAGGCACACACACAGGCCTGGTTTGGTCCATCTTCTCCACAATAAGAAGAGAGAGGCTGATTCAGACACATCCCTTCATCCTGACCAGGTGGTTTGTCATCGAAGATGACTTTTGCTCTTTCAGGTCCTTCATACCTGTCTACAACTTCTCCAGGTATCATTTCTGCATGGACCTTTGAGGATCTCAGCAGGTGGAAGGTCCCCTACTTTTCTGTATTGTAAGAACAACTTTGTCCCTGCTCTTCTGTAAAATGAGATTGAGGGAACAGTGTATGTTTTGGGTTAATAACAGGTTTGATTTCGATTTGTGTTAGGAATCATTCTTCTGGATGAATAATGGTATTGGGAACCTGGTATATTTACAAGAATGTAGAGGTGAAACATAAGTATGAAAACAGAAATCCAGGTATGATTTTAAACCCATAAGGGCATTGGGCCCTTGATTGGGATACTTAGCTTTGAATTATGTTCTGCACAGATGTCTCAGATAATTTGATATACAATGGCATAGGACCTTGTACCTTGGAAGATTGAAGGTAGAAGAGAACATCCCTTCAAAAAGGGATAGTCAGTAGGATTAGGAAGATAGTCGGTCGTTTTAGGAAGAAGAGTGAGTATATGATTTGGAACAAAAGTTCTTTAGCAATAGGATTTCAGTTAGAGAGTGAATGTATATGTCAGCACATATGAAGAGCCAGTCACGATGATGAAGTGGGGAAAACATGTAGAAAAGAAGATATCAATAAAGATATTACGAAATCAGGGAAAGTATAAAGTGAGTGAGAGGATTAGACATTTTCAACAGGCTTGAGGTTGAATCTTAGAAAGAAACAAATATGAAGTCACCAATAATATTGACATTTGAGAGCATTAGGCACCCTGGACATGGATGTTTTTAGTAATCTATGTTCACATTTCATTTAGGCTTTGCTTGGTTCAATCATAAGTGTAACATTTACATTTTTGTCCAGAATATTATTGTGATAATATGTATATGTAGATCAGGTGACATAAGTATTTCTTCCACCATTTTTGGTAGCAATATACTGAAGACATAAAATTAGTATTGGGCGTACAAAGAGGTGTACCCTATGTCTATGAATATAGAGATAAAGCATGAATAGACCATACTGTGAATAAGTAATATAACTTGTTCCGACTTAATATAATGGGATGAACTGATATCTGAAAAATTACTGGAAATCTTATATGCATATACAATCATTCATTCCAACCAGTTATTCATCTAATGTCAATATTAGTGTTTTGGTTTATCATGAAGAGTGTGTGAGTTTTACTTCAAAAGTGATTATGGAAATCGAAAATAATGTGTTTGGAAAGAAGTCTCATGAAAAGACCAGTCAAGAAACCCTGACAATACATGTGTTGTGAAGTAGGAAGTGATTAAAGTTTAAAGAAATGCCTACAAATTTGTGAACTTGTGGATGAAATACATATCTTATGATGAGCAAAAAGTGAAGAAATAATAATGTACCAGTGTTGAATATAAATGAACATCATATTATATATCATGTCCCATTGGGATCTACTTGCATTGGTGATAGACTGGATCAGTTCCTGTAGAATTATTAACATTTCTATGCACCATTCACTGAAGTTAGTTTTCAGTACTAGGAAACAAATATGTATTTAAGGTGGATGAATATTTCTGAGACTAATATTTTGGAAAGTTTATTATAAATCCACATGCATGAACATGAATGAATTTAGAGAGTGTATATAAGACACATATATTTCATATTTTGAAAAATCTGGAGAGTGTATATATATATATATATATATATATATATATATATATATATACACACACATACCCACACACACACAAAAAAAACCACACACAGACATTTAAAAGTAGCAATATATATGCCAATCAAAATTCATCTTTAAATATATATCATCCACAGATGCAAAAATATTTATTTTACTGAACATGAGTTTATGTATAATGATGTTCTACTAGGAAGTTCCCCTATAGGTGGAATTTTCAGTTCCAACAGCAATTTGGAGGAGTGATCTCTTCTCACAATTTGTATCTGCCAAGTCAGCCATCTCACAAAAATGTACATGTGATACCAGGTAGGATTCTATAAGTGCATATGAAAATACATGTGATGAATAGGCTACAGAGAAAGGGAGACAGGAATTCATATATTTGTTTAATTTAAAAACACATGGTGAACTATTTCAATTAAAAATTGACTAGATTTATAACACCTACCATTTATCATGCAAAAGGTAAGTCCAAGTATGCAGCATGCCTCCTCTGAACTGTTTGTATTTCTATTCTGTTTGGGTATTTTTCTCCATCATATTAGGATTAGTAGTTAGAGGATAGTAGGGTATGGGATAGTGTCAGGGATTCAGTATTTCGAATAGAAAATTGAAAATGAATGCAATGTGTATGCAAATATGTGCTACACAAATATCTTCCCACTCTCATCCAGAGCAATGCCTTGACATTACCTTCGCCACATGTATGACACAATTAGAGCAGAAGAGTTAGAAAATCTGTGAATACATATCTGCAATGGAAACTGCTCAATTTTCACAAATTTGGAGAAGGTAGAGGAGTTTCCAAAATTAAGGGACAATGTAAACTCTCCACAAACATGGAGCTCTGCTGGCCTAAAGAGTTCTTAAGAAACTGCCTCTGAGGTTGGGCACATGAAATATATGTTGTTGTCAGGAGCTTTAGCTTCCATTGTAGTGAGACCATCCAAGCTGGTCTGCATTTTTGTGACCTTTGTGAGCACATGGTTTCTTGTTTTCCAATGAACATGAGGCAGCCTTGCTAAATTCTCTCTTTGTAGGTAAACTGTGACCAATGGGGGCTAAGTGTCTCCCCGTGTGCACTGTGAACCCATTTGGTCATCCTCCACTTTTCGTGCTGTTTCTTGCTGCTGCACTCGCAATTTGGCATTTGCTTCATGAAACAAGGAGTTCAACTGGGACACAGTGCTGGAGCGAGTTCTGTCACGTGTGGTGGGTCAGGGTCTGCAGGAAAATGCACCAACCATGCTTCTATCCCACCAGCTTGCCTCCTTGAGCATAGCAACCTGATTCTGAACATTGCCCTGAAACTCCTACATATAACAAGATGCCTTTTGAGAGAAGGGTCTGCTGGCTGCACCATATCAGTCATAATCCATTTGGAAGCCAAAGGCAGATCCACATGGCCAAACCACAGATTTTTTATCACACACCTGCCCACAACTTCTCTAGGTCCACTACTCAGCAGGCTCGAACTTACTTGCATCTCTTTTCTATACCATTTTCATGAAAACCAGTCAATCAAGGCACCTTCTGGTATATTCATAATCAGAAACAGGACATCCAAAGGTTTTCCAGTGCCACCTGCTCATGGGAATTTTAAACATTTCATGGTATTTATCTAACCATTTTTAAAGGATGAAGTTGGAGGCACTGTGGGTTTCAATTCATTCAGGAACCATTAAATGTTGAGGAAACTCATTTTAATGAAAGCTCTCGAGAACTCTCACAGGCAAGGCTTCCAAAAGAGTGGCCAAAAGTTCACATGAAGCCAGGCCCATTGAGGTCTACAATATGAGGTCCATGTTTGTTTTGACTCTCAACTATTGCTGCCAAGTCTTTCAGAATAAAATCATGTGATATCCTGGCTGAGATTCCCAGTGCTCTGTGGAAAGCAACCCTGGGTCAAGACTCATTTTCCAAGGACTCCATGCGTGGTCTCCTAAAATCCCAACACAACTCATTGCAATACTTCTCTAAGATCAGTTCCAGAATGCAGTCTCTAAGGGTAATTACGCCAGAGTTCCAGCCCACGTGGACCAATTCATCTCTTCCAACCGCCACACAAGTGACCACAATTAAAACCAAAACACTCCCACATGGACCTCATCTTCTTCCATATAGACACTCATCATTACCTCTGGCTGGAGGATTCTATGAGGGGCACAGCCCAAGACAATGTCCAAAAGAAGCTTCCTTACCCCTCATATGCCTAAAGGCCCGGACTCCCTTCCTGTGAACCAGGAGTGATCAAATAGGCCTGCCGTTAATACTGCTCCACTTCTGCAATTTGTGGCCTATTGACTGTGGGGTTTAGATTCTTTTTGTAAATGGGAGTCATGAGAAAACCCAAGCACCTATGGGCTAGACTCTGCAGGGCTTTGAAGAACTCATTTGACCCAAAGGATCCCTATTCTCACTTGATGGAGGCAGGAACATTACAGAGGAAGACGAGAGACTCCATCCACAATGACCGCTCTTTTGGCCATTTTGGTTTTGGATGCACACATGGGATCCTTCTTTAGACCCATCAGGTGCTGAGAATCAAAGCCACAGCCTCACACAGGGCCAAGAGGCTGATTCAGACACATCCCATTCTAAAGCAATTAAGCAAAGAGCCCAAGGTGATGCCCATTCATTTTCATTTGAAAACTGTTTTCTTCAGGCTTCAAAAAGGGGTGGCCTGAGTCAAAGAACTTCCTGACATTCAGGGCAACAGACAAATAGGTAAGCAAAAGACCCAAAGCAGGGTTTCTCCATTGAGACTCTCCTGGTCCCAATGATATCTGTGTTTTCTGACATGCTCTCATTCCCTTCAGCTATCCAGTACATAGCCATGTCACAGATCTTGGAGGTGGTTCATATGGTGGACATAAAATCATAAGCCTATTCTGAAGAGTGGCCATAATTCTACGAAGAAAACAGGAACTTTGGAAGATAGTAGGTGTTGCACATCCATAAGGCAATCCACAGTCCATTCATAAATTAGGCAGGATGAATGCTGAGAAGCTTTCTACTAGACATGACAAATCCATTGATGCATTCTCTTTTCTAATGTCTACAACCACAGACACGGTGGGATACACAGACATAGAAACACTTGCCTTGTCAAAGCACTCAGTAGACACAGTCCATTCCAAACCAAACAAACTGCCTTTCCTACCTATTCTCAGAACATGAGACAAAACCACAAACTCACACCCACAACCACAAAGGCACCTCCTTCCTCCAAGTAGGTATGTGACTATCTGGAGAGCCCTCTGACTGGTGGACCATTTTATGTTCCCCCGAAACGGCCTGTCCTGTCTCAGATCAGGTCTCTTTGGCTAACTCTGTGAAATTGGCCGGGACCAGCAGTGAGACACTACCTCCTTTCTCAGGAAAGGCCCCTCTTCAGAGCTCACCTGGCATTTGGCCATACTCACATCAGTATTTACCAAGAAAGACGGACTCTGTCCTCTGTAAATCTAAACAAGTGAGCCCACTGGGACTGGAACTGGGACTGCCTCTGGGTGCCTGGATTCCAAGTTTAGAGTGTTCCTTCAACAAGAAAATTAGATGAGGTCACTTCTTTCTGGAACTGATTGAATTTGCTGCCTTTGCAACCACTTTGTCCTAACAGTTGTTTCCAAGGGTCTCATGAGATGGAGGCTGCCCCTATTTCCTGTTACAATTTCACAAGATAGAAAGTTATATCAACCATAGGCACCTGGGAACAGCTCTCTACATAGGCCTGGTTTGGTCCATCTTCTCTACATTAAGAAGATAGAGGCTGATTCAGACACATCCCTTCGTCATGACCAGGTTGTTTGCAATTGAAGATGACTTTTTCTCTCTCAGGTACTTCATAGTTCCCTATATCTTCTCCAGGGATTATATCTGCATAGACCTTTGAGCTTCTCAGCAGGTGAAAGTCTCCCTACATTTTTGTATTGTAAGACCAACTCAGTCCTGCTCTTTTGTAAAGATAGATTGAGGGAACAGTATATGGTTAGGGTTAATAACAGGTTCGATTTGTGTTAGGAATCATTCTGCTGGATGAATAAGAATATTGGGATCCTGTGGTATTTATAAGAATATAGAGGTGAAATATAAGTATGACAATGGAATTCTAGATAAGATTTGAAGCCCAGAAGTGCACTGGGCACTGGAGTGGGAAACTTAGCTTTGAACAATGTTCTGCACAGATATCTCAGATAAATCGATATATAATGGCAAAGGACCATGTACCTTGGTTGATTGAATGTGAAAGAAAACATCCAGTCAAAAAGGGATAGTCAGTAGGATTAGGAAGATAGTGTAGGTTTAGATAGAAGAGTGAGAATAGGATTTGGACCAAAAGTACTTTAGCAATAGAGTTTTGGTTAGAGAGTGAATGTAAATGTCAGCACATGTGAAGAGTTGGTCACAGTGATGAACTGGAAAAAATATGTAGGAAAGCATTTATCAATAGAAACATTAGGAAATCAGGCAAAGTATAAAGTGAGTGATAGGATTAGACATTTTCAACAGGTTGAGATTTAATATATAATCTTAGGAAGAAACAAATATGTAGTCACCGACAGGATAGACATTTGAGAGCATTAGGCCACCTGGACATGGATGGTTTTAGTAATCCATGCTCACTTCCTATTTAGGATTTGGTACAATCATAAGTGTGACATTTGCGTTTTGTGTCCAGAATATTACACTGAAAAAATGTATATTTATATCAGGTGACATGAGTATTTCTTCCACCATTTCTGGAAGCAATATGTTGAAGACATATAAATTAGTATTGGGGGTACAAATACGTGCACCCTGTGTCTCTGAATATAGAGAAAATGTATGAATAGACAATAGTGTGAATAAAGAATATAATTGGTTTCAACTTTAAAAAATGGATTGAAGTGGTATCTGAAAATATAAAGAAAATTTTATATTGATAAACATACATTCATTCAAACCAATTATACATCTATTTGTAATATTAGGGTTATGGTTTATCATAAAGGGTGTGAGTTTTGCTTCAAAATTGATTATGAAAATCGAAAATAATGTGTTTGGGTAGAAGTCACATGAAAAGACCAGTCAAGACACCTGGAGGAATACATGTGTTCTGAAGCAGGAATTGATTGAAAGTGAAACAAATGCCCATAAATTTGTGAATTGTGGATGAAATATATATCCTATGATGTCCATAATACGAATAAATATTAATGTACCAGGGTTTAATAAAAATGAACGTCAAAATGCACAGCTTGTCATATCGGAATCAAGGTGCATTGATGTTAAACTTGGTCAGTTACTGTAGAAATATTAGTTAAATCTGTTTTTCAGGTGGATGAATATTTCTGAGAATAATCTTGTGAAAAGTTGATTATAAATCCAAGTCCATGAACATGAATAAATTTAGCGAGTGTAAATAAGACACATATATTTCATATTTTCAAAAATCTGGAGAGTGTATATATATATATATATATATATATATATATATATATATATATATTTACACAAAACACACACACAGACATTAAAAAGTAGCAATATATATGCCACTCAAACTTCATCTATAAATATATATCATCCAAAGATGCAAAAATATTTATTTTACTGAACATGAGTTTATGTATAATGTTTTTCTACCAGGAAGCTCCCCTATAGGTGGAATTTTCAGTTCCAACAACGATTTGGAGGAGTGATCTCTTCTCACAATTTGTATCTACCAAGTCAGCCAACTCACAAAAATGTACATGTGATACCAGGTAGGATACTATAAATGCATATAAAAATACATGTGATGAATAGGCTACAGAGAAAGGGACAGGAATTCATATATTTGTTAATTTTAAAAACACATGGAGAACTATTTCAATTGAAAATTGACCAGATTTATAACACCTACCATTTATCATGCAAAAGGCAAGTCCAAATATACAACATGCCTCCTCTGAAATGCTTGTATTTCTATTCTGTTTGCGTTACTTTTCTCCATCATATTAGGATTAGTAGTCAGAGTCTAGTAGGGTATGTGAATATTTCTGAGAATAATCTTGTGAAAAGATGATTATAAATCCACATTCATGAATATGAAAAATTTAGGATGTGTAAAATAATACACATATATTTCATATTTTGAAAAATCTGGAGAGTGTGTATATATATATATATATATATATATACACACACACACAAACATTCACAGACATTAAAAAGTAGCACTATATGCCAATTTAAAATCACCATGAAATATATATCATCCACAGATCCAAATAAATTCATTTTACTGAACATCGATTTATGTATAATGTTGTTCAACTAGGAAGCTCACCCACAGGTTGAATTTTCAGTTCCAACAGCGTTTAGGAGGAGTGATCCCTTTTCACAATTTGTATCTGCCAATTCAGCCTCCACACAAGAACGTACGTGTGGTAACAGTTAGGATTCTAAATGTGCATATAAAAATACAGGTGCTGAATAGGCTTCATAGAAAGGGAGACAGGAATTCACATATTTCTTAACTTTTAAAATACATGGAGAACTATTTCAAAAAAAATTGACAAGATTTAAAACTCCTACACTATATAATTCAAAAGGCAAGCCCAACTATCCACCATGCCTCCTCTGAACTGCTTGTAGTTCTATTCTTTTGGGGGTATTTTTCTCCAACATATTAGGATTAGTAGTCAGAGTCTAGTAGGGTATGTGTTAATGTCAGTGATTCAGTATTTTGAATGGAAAATAGGAAAATGAATCCAATGTGTATGCAAATATGTGCTTCAGAAAAATCTTCCGACTCTCATCCAGAACAATCCCTTGACATTAACTTCACCCCAAGTAAGAGACAATTAGAGGAAAAGAGATAGAAAATATGTGAATACATATCTGAAATGGAATTTGATCAGGAGTTCACAACCATGGAGGTGGTAGAGGAGTTTTCAAAAGTAAGGGACAGGGTAAGCACTCCACAATCACAGAGCTCTGCTGGCCTAAAGACTTCTTGAGAAACTGCCTCTGAGTTTGGGCACTTGAAATATATGTTGTTTTCAGGAGCTTTTGCTTCCTTCTAGTGAGACGATCAAAGCTGGGTCAGCATCTATGTGACCTGGAGGACATAAATTGTAATATTCCAATGAACATGAGGGAGCAGTGCTGAATTCTCTCTTTGTAGGTATACTATGGCCACTTGGGGCTAAGTGTGTCCCCGCGTGGATTGTATATTCATTTGTTCCTCTTCCACTCTTCATTGTGTTTCTTGCTGCTGCACTGCGACTTTGGTATTTGCTTCACGAAATACATGGAGTTCAACTGGGACACAGTGGTCTAAGTGTCTGCCCGTGTGGACTGTGAAGCCATTTAGTAATCCTCCACTTTTCCTGGTGTTTCTTGCTGCTGCACTGCGAGTTTTGTATTTGCTTCATGAAATACAAGGAGTTCAACTGGGACACAGTGCTGGAGGGAGTTCTATCACATGTGGTGGCTCACACATGAGCATTCATGAAACCGGCCTCTATACCACATAGCTTGCTCCCTTGACCATAGCAACCTGATTCTGTAAATTACCCTAAAACCTCTCCATATAACAAGATGTGTTTACTTATAATGGTCTCCTGGCTGCACCATGTCCGTCTCATGACATTTGGAATCCAAAGGCAGATCCACATGGCCCCATCACAGATGTTTTATCACACACCTGCCTACCGCTGCTCTAGGCCCTCTACTCATCAGGCTCCAAATTACTGGCATCTCGGTTCTACACCATTTTCATTAAACCCAATCAATCAAGGCACTGTCTGGTACACTCATGATCAGAAATAGGACATCCAAAGGTTCTGTATGCCACCTGTTCATGGGAATTTCAAAAATTTAAACTATTTATCTAGCCATTTATCAAGGATGAAGTTGGAGGCACAGTGGATTTCAATTCATGCAGGAACCATTAAATGGTGAGTATGATCATTTCAATGAAAACTCTGGAGAACTCTCACAGGCAAGGCTTCCCAAAGAGTGTCCAAAAGGTCACCTGAAGCCAGGCTCATTGAGGTCTACAATTGAGATCCATGAGTGTTTTGATCTCAACTATGGCTGCCAAGTCTTTCAGAATAAAATCTTGTGGTATCCTGACTGAGATTCCCAGTGCTCTGTGGAAAGCTACCCTGGGCCTACATCTCAGGTTCCAAGGGCGACTCTCATGCATGGCCTCCTCAAATCCCAACACAACTCATGGCAATACTTCACTAAGCTCAGTTCCAGGACACAGTGTCTAAAAGGAGTCACACCAGAGTTCAGGCCCAGGAGGACCCAGTAATCTCTTCCAGCTACCACACATATGACCACAATTTAAATCAAAACACTCCCACATGGGCCTCATCTTCTTCTACACAGACACGCATCATAACCTCTGGCTGGAAGTTTCCATGAGGGGTGCAGCCCAAGACAGTGTCCAAAATAAGCTCCATTGCCCCTCATTTGCCAAAAGTCAGGGTGGCCTAAACACCCTTCCTTTGAACCAGGAGTGATCAAATAAGCCTGCCTTTAATACTGCTCTGCTTCTCCAATTTGAGGCCTAATGACTGTCAGGTGTAGATTTTCTATGTGATTTGGAGTCATGAGAAAACCCAAGCACCTATGGGCTATCCACTGTAGGGCTTTGAAGAACTCATTTGACCCAAATGATCCCTATTCTCACTTGACGGAAGTCAGGAACTGAAAAGGTCGGGCGAACTTCGGAGGAAAAGACCACCAAGAGACTGTCTCATGCCACAGCAAAGGGTTTATTGGGGGTCCAGCATGCTGAGGCTCAGAGCTCACTTCAGAGGAGCAAAGAACAAAGAGCCCCGAGAACAACTTGAGCAGAGTTTATATACATTCTTTAGAGAGGGCAGGGACTTTACATACATCATAGCCTCCTTTAGAAAATCATCATATACCGCGGGAAAATCAAATAATAACTCTAAAACATGATTAGCACATTCATTGGTGGGAACAGGTTGGGCAGCGGGTGATTGGTCAGCCGTGAGAAGGAGTATACATTTAAACTGATTGGTTGAAGCACTGAGATGTATACGTGCAAATCTGCATGGTTTCTGGGAAGGGGTGGTTAAGTAACAAGGTGGTCAGGGAAGATTTCAACACACATCTAATGGGAAGATCCGGGAATTGTCTTAAGTGCCACAGGAATTTCAGGTTCTGAGTGCAGCTTGGAAAATGTACAAATCCTGGTTCTTTACGTTTCAATTTCAATTTCTTTTATTCTTTCATTTCCCACCCCTTTTTCTGACTACTTTTAATCTTAAAAGTAATGAATCAAAATTATTGTGGGGTTTCACATTCTATTCCTACCAGTGCAGCATATTTCTGTCTGATTATCATGAGTTTCACCTGCCTAATCTGAGCCTGGAGAAAGGAAACTATGTGGTTAGGCAAACAAGGTCCCACAGTTAGCAACACCATAAGGATGATCAGGGGTCCAGCTAAGTCTGATATTAGTGTAGTTACCAGGGGTACTCGGTTAACCATGACTCAAAGCACCCTTGTTGAATCTCCCATTCTCTCTGGCGCTCTTCAAGGTATTTTCTTAATTTACTCATGAATTATTTTGCAACTCCAATATGGTCAGCATAAAAACAACATTCTTCTCTCAGTGCAACACAGAGGCCCTCTCCCTCATCAAGAGGAGGTCTAATCCTCACCTGTTCTGTAAAACAACTTCAGAGAGAGAGGTTAAGGATTCCTGCAAAGCTGTGATGGAGGTCTCTAACGTCTTCAAGTCTTGATTTATTGCTGTTTCTAATTGGGCCATTTGTTGTTAACCACGCATCATAGAAACTGTTCCCATACCCACTCCTGCAGCAGCTCCTATCCCCAATAGGATGGCTAGAGTAAGGGACAATGGTTCCCCTTGATATCGGGTTGTTTGTCCCCCTAGTAGACCTTCAAATGATTAGGCATTATGATAGAGTACCCTGGAGAGTATCTGCACCATTACACAATAATTTACAGGGCTGTCAAAGACCTGGGCTGAAATACAAGGAGTTCTGACTGTGTGGAGTTCAGTATCATAAAGGTTCCTTTAATTAGTTCCCAGGGGGAGGAGTCAGATGTACTCTGGACTGGGGAAGTAGGCAAAGACGGAATCCAGGAAGTATTAGATGGTAGAGGGGTTCTGGTAGATCTAGGCATGGAAGGTTTAGGAGGCTTAATCCCTGGCTTGAGGGGATTGGGTCCTATTGCTGTGGGATTTTCTTTCTTTTTAAGCCAGACGGTGAACCAGAGACCAAATTCATCACCTGGGCCATAAATATAGAATCGCATTCCCCACGTATTTCCCATAGGCCAGGTTTTTCTGAGGTAGCCCCTTCCTTTGGAAGTGAAAGTTATATTGAGGGGGTAACATAGAGTATTCTTTCCACAGCGAGTTTTTGACACCACTGGGCAAGCAGCACATTTCTTGGGATCAATCCAGGTGTCATTTCATCCTACCGGAATCATACCTTTCTGGGGAGTTTGGGTTCCACCATGCAGCTTTCGTTTGTTCACAACCCCAAGATCTACAATAAAAGTCACTGGGTCCTCCACAGGTTTGGGCCTGTTTTATGACTTTGGAAATCAGGTGGGCACACATAATAGTCAAGACTGGCTAGTTTACACCTGAGCTGGGGGAGATGACATCCACAATTCATGGGTTAAGGTGGTCTATGTTGCCCTAGTTAGGGTTTGAGTGGGATCTGTGTGGGGTCCTCTATGTCAGGGAGATCCCAGTCAGGGAAGCCTATGGCAAGCTGACAAATTTCCGGGTGGAGAGATGGCCACCAAGTCCATAAGGTGGCTGTTTGTGAAATAGATCACACTACTTGCCCATTAGGATTCATTACTTGCCCTTGTTGCTGAGCACGCTGATGGGGATTAGGGCTGCTGGTGGTCATGGGAAGAATCCATAGCCCTACCCACATGACGGACACGCAACTTGAGATGGATACCAGTCTGTAGAAGTTTCCAGCCAGAGTCTGTACAGGGCTCAGGCATGAGATGGGAGGCATTGATCCAGGAAGTGATCCCATCCACTTTCACCACTGTGGGTGTTATAAGCAGCACCTGGTATGGTCCTTTCCAGTGGAGTTCCAGGGATGACACCTGACGCCATCTCACGTAGACGAAGCCTCCCACTTGATATCAATGTGGGGTTCCCTCGTCTCCAGTCTGATAAGCAGAGGCCAAATGTTTCCACAGGTATCGCTGGGTGCTGGGTTTGTTAAAGGGCTTTAAATCTGTCAAGCAAGGGGGTGTGAAAGGAATCATTAAGTCTCATAGTTGGGATTAGGTCCCCTACTGGAGGAAGGGCACCATTGAGAATTTCATAAGAGGTGAGGTTACACAAAGAGGCGGAGGGGGTATTTCTTTCACAAAACAGTGCATAAGGTTGGAGCATAGTCCAATTTTTTATGCCAGTATCCAAGCTTAATTTTGTTAAGTACTCTTTGATGGTTCTATTCATCCTTTCTACCTGTCCTGAGCTATAGGGTCTATAAGCACAATGTAACTTCCAATTAATCCCCAGGGTCCTGGCAAATCCCTTACTTTCCTGGGGCATGAATGCCGGTCCGTTAGCGGACCCTATTACCTTAGGCAGGCCGAACCTTGGAAAAATGTCTTCTACGATCTTTTTGACTACCATCTGAGCTGTTTCTTTCTTCATGGGGAAGGCTTCGACCCATCCTGAAAAAGTATCTACAAAGACTAGGAGATATTTAAGTTCATACCTTGCTGGCTTAATTTCAGTAAAGTTCAATTCCCAGAATTGTCCTTGTCTGGTTCCTTGTAAGCGCTTCCCTGCAGGAAGCTTGGATGGGTAAGCATTAACTACTTGGCAGACTTGACAAGCTCTAGTCACCTGCTCAGGTATTTCTTTCCTCTGTGAGTCAGTCAATAATAAGTCCTTTCTCCGGTCCTTTAAGAGTGCCTATATCTTCTCTGAGTCTAAGTGGGTGAGCTGGTGTACGTCTTTGACATAAAGGTGGGCTTTTTGAAATTGTAAACTTGGCTCTGTAGGATCCCAGAGTTCTGTATCTGTCTCCTCAGATGATAAGTTGCCTGAATGTTCCGGTGCGGCCAAGTCTCCTGATTGTTGTTCCCCCTGGTGTGGAAAAAGTTAACACAGTCACTCCATTTAGGGCTGCCAATTAAGCTTCCTCATCTGCCCTTCTTTTTCCAACCGCCAAGGGTTCGTTTCCCTTCTGGTGCCCTGGGCAGTGCACTATAGCTAGTTCCTTAGGGCCCTGCACTGCTGAGAGAAGTTGGAAAATCTCATCTTTGTTCTTTATTTCTTTCCAGGTGGAGGTTAATAACCCCCTTTGATGGTAAATAGCCCCGTGCACATTTGCAGTGGCAAATGCATAGCGGCTATCAGTGTATATGGTGGCCCTTTTGCCTGTTGCTAGTTCCAATACTTTCGTAAGGGCAATCAGTTCTGCTTTTTGGGCTGATGTCAGTTCTGGGAGACCAGAGGAACAGATGACATTAATTTTGCTAACTACTGCTTCTCCAGCCCACCGCTTACCATCTTGGAGGAAGCTGCTGCCATCCATAAACCATACAACTTCAGGGCAAGGCAGTGGCTGATCCTTCAAGTCTCGTCGTATACTGGTTTCCTCTGCCAGTATGTGTTGACACTCATGAGCAATGGGTCTTGATGATTCTTCTGGCAGCAGTGTAGCCGGGTTGAGTGGAGCAGCGGGTCCCAGCGTGATTCTGTCTTTGTCAAGCAAGAGGTTCTGGTAGTGGGTTATTCTAGAGTTTGATAGCCACATCTCTGGAGGCTGACAGATGATGCACTCCAGGGCATGGGGGACTATAATCGTTAGCTTCTGTCCCAACGTTAATTTATCAGCATCTTTTATTAGAAGGGCTGCCGCTGCTATAGCTCTTAAGCAATGGGGCGACCCACTAGCCACTGGGTCCAGTTTATTTGATAAGTATTCTACCGGCCTTTTCCAAGGTCCCAAAGTCTCAGTGAGCACAACCCGTGCTATTCCTTTCTTTTCCTCGATGTAGAGACTGAAGGGTTTTTCTATATCTGGGAGTGCTAAGGCCGAAGCAGATAGCAGCACCTTTTTTCTGACATTATCAAAAGCTTGTTGGTGCTCAGGGGTCCATTGGAAGTGGGCATCCCCCTTTATCAGCGGGTATAAAGGGGCAGCCAGAGACGCGAACCCAGGAATCCATAACCTGCAAAAGCCGGCAGTCCCAAGAAACTCCCTGAGTTGTCTCTTATTAGATGGGGGCAGTATCTGCACAAAGGTTCATTTTGTGGGCTCAGTGAGCCATCCTTTGCCACCCCTAAGAGAATAACCCAGGAAGATTACTTCTTGCTGACAAATTTGGGCCTTTTTGGCAGAAGCCCTATATCCAAGCTGAGCAAGCTTGGAAAATAATGCTTGGGTCCCAGACTCATAGTTCTCTTTGGTGTCGGCTGCCAGTAGCAGACCATCCACATATTGGAGTATGGTGACATCGGGGTGTGCAGTTTTGAAGTCATTGAAGTCCTTGTGGAGGGGTTCATCAAAGAGAGTGGGAGAGTTTTTGAACCCCTGTGGGAGTCTAGTCCAGGTTAGTTGGACAGATGTCCCTTTTTCGGGGTCTATCCACTCAAAAGCAAACAGCAACTGAGTGTCCTTATGTACGGGCAAGCAAAAGTGAGCATCTTTTAAGTCTAGCACAGTGTACCATTCCTGCTCCAGATTCAGAGCGCTAAGCAAATTATATGGATTCGGTACAGTGGGGTGAATGTCCTGCACTCTGTTGTTGATCTCTCTTAGGTATTGAAGCGTCCGGTAGTCCCCAGTTCCTGGCTTTCTTACTGGTAGCAGGGGGATATTCTAGGACAAATGACAGGGCCTTAAGACCCCAAGAGCCAGGTATTTCTGAATATGGGCCCTTATCCCATCCTTAGCTTCTTTGATTAGAGGATATTGTTTAACACTGATTGGAGAGATAGAGGCTTTTAATTCTACTACTATTGGAGGTTGTTATATGGCTAGACCTAACCCAGCAGTTTCTGCCCAGGCATTGGGATAATCTTTTATCCATTTCTGGGGTAGTTTGCCTGTTTGATCAGTCCTAGGAGGCGCGAAGTGTTGATGTTCATCTTCTACGGATGTTGTCAAAGCCATGACTATGGGAGTTTTTACTGAAGGCTTTAGAAACTCCACTTGGGGACCATCAGGGTTAAAGGTTATTCTAGCCCAGAGTTTGGTAAGCAGATCCCAGCCCATCAATGGGGCTGGGCATTCTTGGATTACTTGGAAAGCGTGGTGGACTTTTCCATTTCCTAGGTCCATAGTCCTCTTAGTTGTCCCAGCCCAATATCTACTGCCATTAGTACCTTTAACAGGGGACCATTTATTTGATAGGGGGCCCAGTGGGGTCTTAAAGGTTGATTATACTGCTCCTGTATCCACTTCAAAGTTCACTGGGGTCCCCTCCACTTTAAATGTTACCCTGAGCTCGGAGAGGGGATCCGAGCCCCGACTTTCCTAGTCCTCTTCTAGAGTCAGCACGGCGGACTGGCATCTCTGCTTCTTTCGGGGGCACTCTTTGGCCTAGTGTCCTGTTTTCTTTACAGTAGGCACACTGATCTGAGGCCAGGGGCAGCCATTGGCGGGGGCCCAGGTATCCCTTTCTGACTCCCTGCTTTTTAACTTCTGGCATATTTGGTGCTCTGACCAGAACCTTAGTCAATGCTTTAGTCTGCCTTTTGCTCCTTTCATCCTCCTTTTGTTCCCTTTCCGTCTCTCTCCTCTGTTCCCTTTCCTCCTCAGTTTCTCTCTTATAATATACTTTCTCAGCATCTCTTACTAAATCTCTCAAGGTCTTATCTTGTAATACATCTAGACGTTGTAACTTTCTCTTAATATCTAGGGCAGCCTGCTCGATAAAGGCCATTGCAACAGATGCTTGTTCATCCTCTGCCTGAGGATCAAAAGGAGTATATTTCCTATATGCTTCCATAATTCTCTCCAGAAACATAGAGGGAGACTCATTAGGCCCTTGGATAATCTCTCTTACCTTGGCCAAATTAGTCGGCCCTCTGGCGGCCACTCGGAGACCCGCTATTAGAGTCTGGCGATAAGTGGACAGATGCTACCTACATTTAAAGGTGTTTGGGTGCCAGTTGGATCGGTTCATTGGCCCGTAGGGACGGAGAGGAAGCATCATAGGGGCTTCCGAGTTTTCTATTATCCGTCACCGTCGGGTTCCTTTAGGTGGCCCAGCTTCCTCCAGGGGAGGAGGGGTTGCTGCTGCTGCAGAGAAGTCCCCTGGAGTGCTTGGGTCTGGCCCAATTGCCTCTAGCGGCGGAGAGGCTGAGTCAGCGGCGAGAATATCATCTGGAACGTGTTGGGGGTTGGAGAGCGAGGGTAGAGGATAAGGAGTGGGAGGAGTGTCCAGTCTTGTGACTCAGGGAGAATGGAAGGAAGAGAGGGAGGAGTGGAAGGTTTGAATGATAGGATGCTGGGCGAAGGGGTATATGGCTGTTGATCTGGGTGGCCACGTGGCCCCAGCTGAAAGACAATATCTCTGACTTTTCGGATTAGAGAGAAGTAGAAGGATCCTTCTGGGGGGCCACCTGACTCTGAGAATAGGCCATTCTGAAGCACAGAGAATCTGCCAGGTACGGCATTTTACTGAAAAAGAAAGATTCTGGGCCCTTGAGCGGACATCAGTCCAATGATCAAGTGTCAGGGACAGAGAAGTGGAAGTGCTTTGTCCCATAATGAGAGTTACTCAAACAGGGACAGTGAAGACACAAACGCAACACAGACAAAGACAAACAGTAAACGTTTAACATGAGTCCAAGACAAAGATTAGAACTGAGTAACTGCCAAAACCTGATGGGTTAGACAATAAAGACAGCCGGAAAACTCAACATGAGTTCAGAACAATGACCAAAACTGAGTAGCCGGCAAAACCTGATGGGCTGGCGAACCGAATCCTGAAGCAAAATATAAACGAGTTGAAGAAATTAGTATTCCTTGATTTCTCTAGTCCTCTGGAGTGTCCCCCAGGAACGTGGCCTGTAGCTCTGTGACACATCTGTCAGCCACCATCAGAGAGAGCTAATGCTCTTCACTGACAGCCACTTTGCCAATCCATAACCTGAAACCCAAAACCAGAAAGAGGTGCCTTACTTACCCCGAGAGGAGTCCATTGGGGTCTTTTGTCCGCCGCTGCCGGATATCTCACCTGGGGCCTCCAGATGAATAGGTGGGGCGAACGTCAGAGAAAAAGACCACCAAGAGGCTTTCTCATGCAACAGCAAAGGTTTTATTGGGGGTCCAGCATGGTGGGGCTCAGAGCTCACTTTAGAGGAGCAAAGAACAAAGAGCCCTGAGAACAACTTGAGCAGAGTTTATATACATTCCTTAGAGAGGGCAGGGACTTTACATACATGATAGCCTCCTTTAGCAATTCATCATATACCATGGGAAAATCAAATAACAACTCTAAAGCATGATTAGCACTTTCATTTGCGGGAACAATTCGGGCAGGGGGTGATTGGTCAGCCCTAAGAAGGGGTATACATTTAAACTGATTGGTTGAATACCTGAGATGTATACTTGCTGAGCTGCAGGGATTCTGGGAAAGGGTTGTTAAGTAACTAGGTAGTCAGGGAAGATTTCAACACACATCTAATGGGCAGATCCGGGAATTGTCTAAACTGCCACAGGAAAGTGCAGCTTGGAAAGTTTACAAACCTGGTTCTTTACATTTCAATTTCAATTTCAATTTCTTTTATTCTTTCAGAACCTTACAGAGAAAGGCAAGAGGCTTAATCCACAATGACTGCTCTTTTGGCCATTTTGGTTTTGGATGCACACATGGGATCTTTCTTTCGATCCATCTGGTGCTGATAATCTAAGTCACAGCCTCACACAGGGCCAAGAGGCTAATTAAGACACAACCAATTTCAAAGCAATTACTACTCTGAGGTCAGTTACAGAACTCAGTCTCTGAGGAGAATCACACCAGTGTTCAAGGCTAGGTGCACCCAGTCATCTTTTCCAACCACCACATAAATGACCACAATTAAAACCAAAACAATTCCACATGGCCCTCATCTTCTTCCATAGAGTCACTCATCATAACCTCTGGCTGGAGGATTCCTTGAATGGCGCAGCTCAAGAGAGTGTCCAAAATAAGCTTCCTTGCCCCTCATTTGCCTAAACTCAGGGTGGCCTGGACACCCTTCCTGTGAACTAGGATTGATCACATACGTCTGCCGCTAATACTGCTCTACTTCTCCAATTAGAGGCCTACTGACTGTCAGGTATAAATTCCTTATGTGATTTGGATTCATGATTAAACCCAAGCACCTCTGAAGAGCTTGGAAGAACTCATTTGACCCAAAAAATCCCTATACTCCCTTGAAGAAGGTCAGGAACCTAACAGAGGAAGGCAAGAGACATCATCCACAATGACTTATGTTTTTGACATTTTGGTTTTGGATGCACACATTGGATGTTTCTTTAGATCCATCAGGCGCTGAAAATCTAAGCCATAGCCTCTCACAGGGCCAAGAGGCTGATTCAGACACATGGCTTTCCAAAGCAATTAAGCAAAGAGCCACAGGTGATGCCCATTCATTTCCATTTGAAAACTGTTTCCTTCAGGCTTCACCAAGGGGTGGCCTGAGGCAAAGACCTTCCTGACATTCAGGGCAAAAGATCAACAGGTTAGCAAAAGGCCCAAAACAGGGTTTCTCCACTGAGGCTTTTCTGGTCACACTGATATCTGAGTTTTCTGAGATGCTCCAATTCCCTCCAGCTATCCAGAACATAGCCATGTCGCAGAGTTTGGAGGTGGTACATATTTTGGACACAAAACCATGAACCTATTCTGGAGAGTGGCCAAAATTCAGGAAGAAAACAGAAACTTAGTAAGATAGTAGGTGTTGCCCATCGATAAGGCAACCTGCAGTCCATTACTAAAATGGACAGGATGAATGCTGGGAAGCTTTCTACTAGACAGGACACATCCATTGATGCATTCTCTTTTCTAATGTCTACAACCATGGACACAGTGGGAGACACAGACACAGGAACACTTGCCTTGTCAAAGTTCTTTCTAGAAATAGTCCACTCCAAACAAAACACACCGCCTTTCCTACCTATTCTCAGAACATGAGACAAAACCACAAACTCACACACACACTCAAAAAGGCACCTCCTTCCCCCAAGTAAGTCTGTGACTATCCAGAGTGTCCTTTGACTGGTGGGCCATTTTATGTTCCCCCGAAAAGGCCTGTCTTGTCTTAGATCTGGTCTCCTTGTCAAACACTGTGAAGTTGTCAGGAGCCTGTTCTGACCACTACATGCTTTCTCAGGGAAGGCCCGTCTTCAGAACTCTCCTCGCATTTGGCCATCCTCACATCAGTAGGTACCAAAAAAGACAGACTCTGTCCTTGGTAAATCCAAACATGTGAGCCCACTGGGACTGAGACTGGGACTGGCTCTGTGTGCCTGGCTTCCTGGATCCCAAATTCAGAGAGTTCCATCACCAAGGAAGTGAGGTAGGTCACTTATTTCAAGAATTTAATGAGTTCACTGCCTTGGCAACCACTTTGTTATAACAGTTGCTTCCAAGGGTCCCATGAGATGGAGGATACCCTACTTCCTCTGACACTTTCACTAGTTAGAATGGTATATCAACCATATGGAACCAGAAACAGCTCTCCACATTGTCCTGTTTTGGTCCATATTCTCTCCATTAAAAATAGAGAGGCTGATTCAGACACAACCCTTCATCCTGACAAGGTTGTTTGCCATGGAAGATGACTTTTGCTCTCTCAGGTCCTACATAGCTGCCTAATACTTCTCCAGGGATCATTTCTGCTTGGACCATTGAGTTTCTAAGCAGGTGGAAGATCCCCTACATTCCTGTATTGTAAGACAAACTCTGTCCCTGCTCTTCTGTAAAGGTAGATTGAGGGAAGAGTGTATGGTTAGGGTTAATAACAGGTTCGATTTTGGTGAGGAGTCATTCTGTTGGATGAATAATGGTATTGGGAACCTGCGATATTTACAAGAATATATAGGTAAAATATAAGTATGGAAACAGAAATCTAGGTATGATTTGAAGCCCAGAAAGACATTGGGACCTTCATTGGGATACTTAGCTTTGAATTATGTTCTGCACAGATGTCTCAGATAAATCGATATACAATGTTATAGGACCTTGTACCTTGGATGATTGAATGTCAAAGAGAACATCCAGGATAAAAGGGATAGTTGGTAGTATTAGGAAGACAGTTTGTACGTTTAAAAAGAAGAGTGAGTATAAGTTTTGGACCAAAAATTCTTTAGCAATAGGGTTTCGGGTAGAGAGTGAATATGAATGTCAGAACGTGTGAAGAATCAGTCACAATGATGAACTGGGGAAAATATGTAGGAAAGCAGATATCCATAGAGACATTAGGAAATCATGCAAAGTGTAAAGTGAGTGATTGGATTAGACATTTTCAATATGATTGAGTTTCAATATATAATCTTAGGAAAAAACAAATATGTAGTCCCCAAAAAGATTGACAAGTGGGAGCATTAGGCAGCCTGGACATGGATGTTTTTAGTAATCCATGTTCATTTTCCATTTAGACTTTGGTACAATCATAAGTGTGATGTTTGCATTTTCTGACCAGAATATTACTGTGATAAAATGTATATGTGGATCAGGTAACATGAGTATTTCTTCCACCATTTCTTGGAGCCATATTTTGAAGATGTATAAATTAGTATTGTGGGTGAAAATAGATGTACCCTGTGTCTATGAATATAGAGATAATGCATGAATAGAGCGTAGTGTGAATAAATAATATTACTTGTTCCAACTTTAAATAATGGATAAAATTGATATCTAAAAATATTCAGGAAATCTTATATTGATATACATACATTCATTTCAACCAGTAATACATCTAATGGTAATATTAGGGTTGTGGTTTATCCTGAAGTGTGTGTGAGTTTTGCTTCAAACTGATTATGGAAATCAAATATAATATTTTTGAAAAGAAGTCTCATGAAAAGACCAGTCAAGAAACATGGAAGAATACTTGTGTTCTGAAGCAGGAAGTGATTGACATTGAAACAAATGTCTAAAAATTTGTGAACTTGTGGATAAAATATATATCCTACGATGTGCATAAACTGCAGAAATAGTAATGTACCATTGTTGAATAAAAATGAACGTCAAATTATATGTCATGTCCCATAGGAGTCTACTTGCGTTGATATTAAACTGGGTCAGTTACTCTAGAAATATTAGCATTTGTGTGCAGCTTTCACTGAAGTCAGTTTTCAGTACTAGGAAACAAATATATATTTCAAGTTGATGAATAATTCTGAGAATAATCTTGTGAAAAATCGATTATAAATCTAAATACATCAACATGAATAAATTTAGGGAGTATATATAAGACACATATATTTCATATTTTGAAAAATCTGGAGAGTATGTATATATATATATATATATATATATATATATATATATATATATACACAAAACATACACACAGACTATAAAAAGTAGCAATACATATGCTAATCGAAATTCATCATTAAATATATATAATTCACATATGCAAAAATAATTATTTTACTGAACATGGATTTTTGTATAATGTTTTTCTATTAGGAAGCTCACACATAGGTTGAATTTTCAGTTTCAACAGCGTTTAGGAGGAGGGATCTCTTCTCACAATTTGTATCTTCCAAGTCAGACAAAACAAAAAAATTAACCTGTGATACCAGGTAGGATTCTATATGTGCATATAAATATACATGTGCTGAATAGTCTATAGAGAAAGGGAGACAGGAATTCACATATTAGTTAATTTTAAAAACACATGGAGAATTATTTTAACCAAAAATTGACTAGATTTATAACACCTACCCTTTATCATGTAAAAGGCAAGTCCAAATATACACCATGCCTCCACTGAACTGCATGTATTTCTATTTTGTTTTGGTTATTTTTCCTCCATCATATTAGGATTAGTAGTCAGAGTCTAGTAGGGTATGGGTTAGTGTCATGGTTTCAGTATTTTGATTGGAAAATAAGAAAATGAATCCAATGTGTATGCAAATATGTGCCACACAAAAATATTCCCACTCTCATCCAGAACAATGAATTGCCATTACCTTCACCCCAAATAAGACACAATTAGAGGAGAAGAGTTAGAAAATCTGTGAATACATATATGGAATGGAACATAATCAGGAGTTCACAACCTTGGAGGTGGTAGAGGAGTTTCCAAAAGTTAGGGTCAGGGTAAACACTCCACAAACATGGAGCTCTGCTGGCCTAAAAACTTCTTGAGAAACTGTCTCTGAGTTCGGGCACTTGAAATATATGTTGTTGTCAGGAGCTTTAGCTTCATTTGTAGTGAGACCATCAAAGATGGGTCTGCATCTATGTGACCTGGAGAAAATGGTTTCTTTTTTTTAATGAACATAAGGGAGCAGTGCTGAATTCTCTCTTTGTAGGTAAACTGTGGCCACTCGGGTCTAAGTGTCTCCCCATGTGGACTGTGAAGCCATTTGGTCATCCTCCACTTTTTGTGGTGTTTCTTGCTGCTGCACTGGGAGTATGGTATTTACTTAACGAAATACAATGAGTTCAACTGGGACAAAATGCTAGAGTGAGTTCTGTCATGTGTGGTGGGTCAGGTTCTCCAGGAGAATGCACCAACAAGTCTTCTATCCAACATAGCTTGTCCCCTTGACCATAGCAACCTGTTTCTTAAAATTGACGTTAAACCTCTCCATATAACGAGATGCCTTTACATATAAGGGTCTGCTGGCTACACTATTTCAGTCACAAGCCATTTGGAAGCCAATGGAAGATCCACATGACCCCACCACAGATATTTTATCACACATCTGCACACCACTGCTCTAGGCCCACTACTCAGCAGGCTCCAACTTACTGGCATCTCTGTTCTACACCATTTTCATAAAACCAAGTCAATTAAGCCACTGTCTGGTACACTCATGATCAGAAACAGGACATCCAAAGATTCTCCAGTGCCACCTGGTCATAGGAATTTCAAATATATCATGGTATTTATCTGAGATTAGGAAGATAGACGGTAGGATTAAAAAGAAGGGTGAGTAAAGGATTTGGACATTAAGTTCTGCTTCTCCAATTTGACGCGTATTGTCATGCATGGGCGACTCTCATGCCTGGCCTCCGAAAATCCCAACACAATTCATAGCAATACATCTCTAAGGTCATTTCCAAAACTCCGTTTCTAAGGGGAATCACACCAGAGTTCAAGCCCAGGTGGACCCATTCATCTCTTCCAACCGCCACACAAGTGACCACAATTAAAAACAAAACACTCCCACATGGCCCTCATTTTCTTCCATGTAGACACTCATCATAATCCCTTGCTAGAGGTTTCCATGAGGGACACAGTCCAAGACAGTGTCCAAAATAAGCTCCCTTCCCCCTCATTTGCCTAAAGTCAGGGTGGCCTGGGCACCCTTCCTGTGAACCAGGAGTGATCAAATAGGACTGCCATTAATGCTGCTCTGCTTCTCGAATTTGAGGCCTACTGACTGTGGGGTTTAGATACTTTATGTGAATTGGAGTCATGAGAAAACCCAAGAATCTCTGGGCTTCCCTCTGCAGGGCTTTGAAGAACCCATTTGAGTGAGTCTAGGAGTTGGACCAAAAGTTCTTTAGCAATAAGGTTTTGGTGAGAGAGTAAATGTAAATGTCAGCACATTTGAAGGGTCATTCCCAATGATGAACTGGAGAAAAGGTATTTAAAAGCAGATATCAATGGAGACATTAGGAAATCAGGCAAAGTACAAAGTGAGTGGTAGGATAAGACATTATTAACAGGGTTGAGTTTGAATCTATAATCTTAGGAAGAAACAGATATGTAGTCACCAATAGGAATAATATTTGAGAGCATTAGGGAACCAGGACATGGATGTTGTTAGTAATACATGCTCACATTCAATTTAGGCTTTGGTACAGTCATAAGTGTGACCCTTGCATTTTGTGTCAGGAATATTACTGTGATGAAATGTATATGTATATCAGGTGACTAGAGTATTTTTTCCACCATTTCTGAAAGCAATATTTTAAAGACTTATAAATTAGTATTGGGGATACAAATACATAGACCCTGGGTCTATGAATATAGAGATGATGCCTTAATAGACCATACTGTGAATAAATAATATAACAGGTTCCACTTTTAATATTGGATTGAATTGATATCTGAAAATACATAAGAAATTTTATGTTGATATACAATCATTCATTCCAAACAGTTATACATCTAATGGTAATAATAGAGTTATGGTTTATCATGATGGGTGTGTGAGTTTGCCCCAAAAGTGATTATGGAAATCGAAAACAATGTGTTCAGAAAGAAGTCTCATGAAAAAACCAGTCAAGAAAGCTGGAGGAATACATGTGTTCTGAAGCAGGAAGTGATTGAAAGTGAAACAAATGCCTATAAATTTGCTAAATTGTGGAAGAAATATATATCGTATGATGTGCATAAAATGAAGAAAACTAATATACCAGTGTTGAATAAAAATGAACGTCAAAATAGACATCATGGAACATAGGAATCTACTTGCACCGATGTTAAACTGGGTAAGTTACTGTAGAAATATTAGCATTTGTATATACCATTCACTGAATTTAGTTTTCAGTACTAGGAAACAGATATGTAGTTCAGGTGGATGAATATTTCTGAGAATAATCTTGTGAAAAGTTGATTAGAAATCCAAATATATGAACATTAATGAATTTAGGAGTGTATAATAAGACATATATTTTACATTTTGAAAAATCTGGAGAATATATATATATATATATATATATATATATATATATATATATATACACACACACACACAAAACCCACACAGAGCAATTAAAAAGTAGCAATATATATGCCAATCAAAATTCATCGTGAAATTTATATGATCCACATATCCAAAAATATTTATTTTACTGAACATGGATTTATATATAATGTTGTTCACCTAGGAAGCTCCCCCATAGGTTGAATTTTCTGTTCCACAATTTGTATCTGTCAAGTTGGCCACCTCACAAGTATGTACGTGTGATACCAGGTAGGATTCAATATGTGCATATACAAATACATGTGCTTAATAGGCTACAGAGAAAGGGAGACAGGAATTCACATATTTGTTAACTTTAAAACCACACGGAGAACTACTTCAATTAAAAATTGACTAGATTTATAACTCCAAACCTATGTATTGCAAAAGGCAAGCCCAACTATACACCACCCCTCCTCTGAACTGCTTGTATTTCTATTCTGTTTGAGTTATTTTTCTCCATCACATTAGGATTAGTAGTCAGAGTCTTGCAAGCTATGGGTTAGTGTCAGGGAATCAGTATTTCGAATGGAAAATTGGAAAATGAACACAATGTGTATGCAAATATGTGCTACACAAAAATCTTCTTATTCTCTTCCAGAAAAATTTATTGTAATTAACTCCGCCCCAAGTAATACAGAATTAGAGAAGAAGAGTTAGAAAATCTGTGAATACATATCTGGAATGGAATATGCTCAGGAGTTCACAACCTTGGAGGTGTTAGAGGAGTTTCCCAAAGTAAGGGACACAGTAAACATTTCTCAAATGTGGAGCTCTGGTGCCCTAAAGACTTCTTGGGAAACTGCCTATGTGGTTGGGCACTTGAAATATATATTGTTTTCAGGAGCTTTTGATTTCTTTCTAGTGAGACCATCAAAGCTGGGTCTGCATCTATGTGACCTGGAGGACATGGATTCTTATTTTCCAATGTACATGAGGTAGCAGTGCGGAATTCTCTCTTTGTAGGTAAACTGTGGCCATTGTGGGCTAAGTGTCTCCCTGGGGGACTGTGAAGCCATTTGGTCATCCTCCAATTTTCATGGTGTTTCTTGCTGCTGCACTGGGACTTTGGTATTTGCTTCACGATATACAAGGAGTTCAAATGGGACACAGTGGTGGAGGAAGTTCTGTCTTGTGCGGTGGGTCAGGGTTCTCAGGAGAATGCACCAAGCAGGCTTCTATCCCTCATAGCTTGCCCCCTTGTCCATAGAAACCTGGTTCTGAACATTGCCCTGAAACCTCTCCATATAACAATATGCCATTTCATTGAACATTCTGCTGGCTGCACCATGTCAGTCACAAGCAATTTGGAAGCTAATGGCAGATTGACATGGCCTCACAAAGATGTTTTATCATACACCTTCCCACCTCTGCTCTAGGCCCACCACTCAGTAGGCTCCAACTTACTGGTATCTCTGTTCTACACCATTTTTATGAATCCCAGTCAATCAAGGCACTGCCTGATAGATTCATGAATGATGTAGGACATCCAAATGTTCCCAGTGCGACCAGGTCATGGGAAATTCAAAAATTTCATGGTATTTATCTAGGCATTTTTCAAGGATGAAGTTGGAGGCACTGTGGGTTTTAATTCATTCGGGAACCATTAAATGGTGAGGATGCTCATTTCAATGAACACTATCGAGAACTCTCACAGGCAAGACTTTCCAAAGAGTGGCCAAAAGGTCACATGAAGCCAGGCTCATTGAGGTCTACAATGTGAGGTCCATGTTTGTTTTGATTCTCAACTATGGCTGACATGCCTTTAAGAATAAAATCATGTGATATCCTGGCTGAGATTCCCAGTGCTCTGTGGAAAGGTACCCTGGGCCTATATCTCAGTTTCCATGGGCGACTCTCATGCGTGTCCTCCTAAAATCCCAACACAAGTCATGGCAATACTTCTCTGAGGTCAGTTTCAGAACTCACTCTCTAAGGGGAATCACGCCACTGTTCAAGCCCAGGTAGACCCAGTCACCTCTTCCAACCGCCACACAAATGAAAACAATTGAAACCAAAAAAAATCCCACATGGCCCTCATTTTATTTCATATAGACACTGAACATAACCTCTTGCTAGAGGTTTCCATGAGGAGCACAGTACAAGACAGTATCCAAAATAAGCTCCCTTGCCCCTCGTTTGCCTAAAGTTTGAGTGGCCTGGACACCCTTCCTGTGAAACAGGAGTGATCCAATAGGCCTGCATTTAATACTGCTCCACTTCTCCAATTTGAGGCCTACTGACTGTGGGATTTAGATTATTTATGTGTATTGGAGTCATGATAAAACCCAAGCACCAATGGGCTAGCCTCTGCAGGGCTTTAAAGAACTCATTAGACCCAAAGGATCCTTATTCTCACTTGATGGAGGTCAGGAAACTTACAGAGAAAGACAAGAGAATTCACCCACAATGACTGCTCTTTTGGCCATTTTGGTGTTGGATGCATACATGGGATCTTTCTTTACATCCATCAGGTGCTGACAATCTAAGCCACAGCCTCACACTGGGCCAAGAGCCTGATTCAGACACATCCCTTTCCAAAGCAATTAAGCAAAGAGACACAGGTGATGCCCATTCATTTCCATTTGAAAACGGTTTTCTTCAGGCTTCACAAACGGGTTGGCCTGAGGCAAAGTCCTTCCTGACTCAGGGGAAAAGAACAATTGTTAAGCAAAAGGCCCAACCACGGTTTCTCCACTGAGATGTTAGTAGTCACACTGATATCTGAGTTTTCTGAGATGCTCGCCATTCCCTTCAGCTATCCAGTATATGGCCATGTGACAGAGCTTGGTGGTGGTACATATCTTCTACACAAAACCATGAGCCTATTCTGGAGAGTGGCCAGAATTCAGGAAGAAAACTGGAACTTAGGAAGATAGCAGGTGTTACCCATTGATTATGCAAGCCCTGGTCCATTCATTAATTGGGCAGGATGAATGCTCGGAAGCTTTCTAATAGACAGGACACATCCATTGATGCATTCTTTTTTTCTAATGTCTACAACCACGGACACAGTGAGATACACAGACATAGAAACACACGCCCTGTGAAACGACTTAGTAGAAACATTTCACTCCAAACCTCAAAACCGTCTTTCCTACCTATTCTCAGAACATGAGACAAAACCACAAACCCACACCAACACCCAAAAAGGCACCTGCTTCCCTCAAGTAGGTCTGTGACTATCCAGAGTGTCCTCTGACTTCTGGACCATACTATGTTCTCCCAAAATGGCCTGTCCTTTATCAGATCTGGTCTCCTTGGTCAACTCTGTGAAGTTGTCAGGAGCTAGTGGTGAGCCACTACCTGCTTTCTCAGGAATGGCCCCTCTTCAGAGCTTTTCTGGTATTTGGCCATTCTCACATCAGTAGGTACCAAGAAAGATTGACTCTGTCCTTGGTAAATCCAAACAAGTGAGCCCACAGGGACTGTGACTGAGACTGGCTTGGATGCCTGGCTTCCTGGATCCCATGTTCAGAGAGTTCCATCACCACGGAAGTGAGGTGAGGTCACTTCCTTCAGGAACTGAATGAGTTCACTGGCTTGGCAACCACTTTGTCCTAACAGTTGCTTCCAAGGGTCACATGAGATGGTGGCTGCCCCAACTTCTTGTGACACTTTCACAAGTTAGATTGGTATATCAACCATAGGAACCTGGGAACAGCTCTCCACAGAGGCCTGGTTTGTTCCATCTTCTCTACATTAGGACGAGAGAGGCTGATTTGGACACAACCCTTCATCCTGGCCAGGTTGTTTGTCATGTAAGATGACTTTTACTCTCCCAGGTCCTTCATAGCTGCCTACATCTTCTCCAGAGGACATTTCTGCATGGACCTTTGAGGTTCTCAGCAGGTGGAAGATCCACTACATTCCTGTATTGTAAGACTAACTCTGTCCCTCCTCTCTGTAATGTTAGATTGAGGGGAAAGTGTACGGTTAGTGTTAATAACATTTTCGATTTGGTTAGGAATCATTCTGCTGGATGAATAATGGTATTGGGAACCTGTGATATGTATGAGAATATATAGGTGAAATACATGTATGAAAACAGAAATCTAGGTAAGTTTTGAAGCCCAGAAGAGAATTGGGCCCTTGATTGGGATACTTAGCTTTGAATTAGGTTCTGCACAGATGTGTCAGATTAATCAATATTCAATGGCCTAGGACCTTGTACCTTGGATGATTGAATGTAGAAGAGAACATCCAGTCAAAAAGGGATAGTCGGTAGTTAAAGGTTAATAAAATAGGTACTTGTCACTTCCTGTTTCTCTGTATGCTTAACAAAACACTTTTGAAATCTTGAGAACTCTTTGCTAATCTTGTTCCCAGAATGTGCTCTCCCCAACTGCCAAACTGCAGAATGTACTCCCTCACCCGTGTGCACGCACACTGCCCACTCACCCGGACCCATCAATAAACTTTCCTCCCTGCCCTCTCCAAGAAAATTATATAAACTCTGCTTAAGGTGTTCTCAGGGCTCTCATCTCTTTTCAATTGAGCTCTGAGCCCCAGCATGCTGGACCCCCAATAAACCCTTTGCTGTTGCATGTGACAATCTCTTTGTGGTCTCTTCCTCCAAGGCTTGCCCGACCTTTTCATATGGAGGTTCCACTGAAATCCAGCAGCGGCGAATGTGAGACCCCATGTGTCGTGGCTTTCACTATTTGTGTATCTTTCATTATGGGACAGAGCACTTCAATGCCTCTGTCCCTGACCATTGATCACTGGCCCAAAGTCCACATAAGGGCTCAGAATCTTTTTTATTTAGTAAAACACTGGACCTGGAAGACGCTCTGTGCCTCAGAATGACCCACCTTTCGAGTCGGATAGCCTCTAGAAGGATCTTTCTACTTCCCACTAATTTAAAAAGTTAGAGATATTGTCTTTTAGCCAGGGCCACATAGCCATCTGGATCATTCCGCCATATATCTTAACTTTGCAGGACCTCTGCAAATCTCCTCCTCCATGGGTGAAGCCTTTCCTTACCGCTGCCCCTGCTCCTACTCCTTCCCCCATGATCTCTCAAACCCTCTGCTCTTCTTCCTTCTCCACCCTCTGTTCTCCCTGAGTCACAAGATTTGACTCTACTGGATTCTCCTCCCCCTCCTTATCCCCTGCCCTCTTCCCCCAATCCCCAACACCCTCTAAGTGATTCCCCTGCTGCTGACTCAGCCTCTCTGCAATTGGAGGAGCACAGCACCCTCCAGATAGCTCCCCAGTGGCACACACAGCCCTTCCTTCCCTTGAGGAAGCTGGCCCGGCTATAGGAACTCGTCAGCAGTGAATAGTTGAAAACACTGGAACTCCCATGATGCTCCCCCTCCATCCCTATGGGCCAAAGATTGACGACGGCCATGGGGGAAAAAATGCAAGCCTACCAGTTTTGGCCATTCTCCTCTTCAGACGTACATAATTGGAAATATAACAATCCCCCTTTTTCTGAGCACCCCACCTGGCACACAGGTCTGGTTGAGTCATTGATGTTTTCACACTAGCCTACTTGAGATGACTGCCAACAACTCATAGGGACTGTCTTCATGACAGGGGATCAAAATAGAATACTCCTGGAAGCTGGAAAAAAATATCCTCTGACCAGATGCGTGACTGACACAACTTCCCAAGATAATCAAAGCCAGCTTTCCTTTGAACCAACCCAACTGTGGCCCCCATATCTTTGAAGGTAGGGAGCATCTGTTCACTTATCACCGGGCTCTAATAGTGGGTTTCCGTGCAGCCGCTAGGCGACCAACTAATTAGGCCAAGGTAAGAGAGATTATTCAAGGGCCTGAAGAACCTCTCTCTATGTTTCTAGAGAGAATTATGGAGGCATATAGAAGATACACTCCTTTCAATCCTCAGGCAGAGGATCAAAAGTCATCTGTCACAATGGCCTTTATTGGGCAAGCTGCCCCGGATATTAAAAGAAAGTTAAAATGCTTAGATGGATTACAAGATATGACTTTGAGAGATTTAGTAAGAGAAGCTGAGAAGGTATACTTTAAGAGAGAAACTGAGGAAGAGAAGGGAACAAAGGGAGGATAAAAGAAACAAAAGACAGACTAAGGCGCTGACTAAGGTCCTGGTCACAACAACAAATAGGCCAGAAATTAAGAAACAGGGAGACAGGAAGGGATACCTGGGCCCACGCCAGAGGCCACTCCTTGCCTCAGATCACTGTGCCTACTGTAAAAAAAAAGGACACTGGGCCAAAGAGTTCCCTAGAAAGAGACAGCCACTCCTGCCAGCCATTCTGACTCTTGAGGATGACTCCAAAAGTCGGGGCTAACATCCCCTCCCGGAGCTCAGGGTAACTTTTGAAGTGTAGGGGACCCCAGTAAACTTTGAAGTGGATACAGGGGCAATATACTCAGCCCTCAAGGCCCCATTGGGCCATCTATCAAATAAAAGGTCTCTAGTTTAAGGGGCAAATGGCAGTAAGTATCGGGCTTGGACAACTAAGAGGACCATAGACCTGGGAAAAGGAAAATCCATCAATCCTTCCTAGTAATCACAGAATGCCTGGCCCCATTGATGGGCAGAGATCTGCTCACCAAGCTCTGGGCCAAAATAACTTTTAACCCTGAAGGCAACCAAGTGGGATTTCTAAATCCTTCAGTAAAAACTCCTATAGTCATGGCTCTAACTATGTCAGTAGAAAATGTACATCAACTCACTCAACTTTGTTCAAAGAAACTGCAGGCATTCCTGAAGGATCAAGAACAGAGTTTTCCACTGACCAAATCACAGCAAAAGGACTGAATGGGTAACAAAAGCCTGTCGGGTCCATCAATTGGTTTATGCTTACCCTTCCAAGCTTCCTGGAGGAAAGCACCTAGGAGGAAAAAGACCAGGACAATTCTGGGAAGTGAACTTTACTGAAATTAAGCATGCAAGGTATGGACTTAAATATCTCCTAGTCTTTGTAGATACATTTTCAGGATGGATTAAAGCCTTCCCCACCAAAAAAAAAGAAAGAAAGAAAGAAAGAAAGAAAGAAAGAAAGAAAGAAAGAAAGAAAGAAAGAAAGAAAGAAAGAAACAGCACAAATGGTGGTCAAGAAGATCCTGGAAGATATTTTTCCAAGATACGACCTGCCTAAGGTAACAGAGTCTGATAATGGACCTGCATTCATGACCCAGGTACGTTAGGGGTTAGCCAGTACCCTGGGGATTACATTGTGCTTATAGACCACAGAGTGCAGGACAGGTAGAATGAATGAATAGAACCATTAAAGAGACCTTAATGAAATTAAGCTTAGAGACTGACATAAAAGATTGGACAATGCTTCTGCCTTATGCAATGTTTCATGCAAGAAATTCTCTCTCTGTTTCTTTGTGTAACCTCACCCACTATGAAATTCCCTATGGGGCCCCTATTCCAGTAAGGGACCTAACCCCAACTCTAAGACCTAACGATCCCTTCCACACCACCATGCTTGACAGACTTACAGCTGTTGAAAGAACTCAGCGATACCTGTGAAAACAGCTGGCCACTGCCTACCAACCTGGAGATGAGGGGACTCCACATCAATATCAAGTAGGAGACTTTGTCTATGTAAGACAACATCAGGTGTCATCCCTGGAACCCCACTGGAAAGGACCATACCAGGTTCTACTTATAACACCTACAGTGGTAAAGGTAGACAGAATCACTTCCTGGATCCTGGCCTCTCATCTCAAGCCTGCACCCTGTCCAGACTCTGCCTGGAAACTGGAAGAGACTGGTAACCCTTTCAAATTGTGTATTCGCCAGGTGGATGAAGCTATAGAGTCTCTCCTTGACCACCAGTAGTTCTAACCCTCATCAGCCCTTTCAGCAGCGATGGCTGATCACAAATCCTACTGGAGAAGAAATATAATCTATCTCACATATAGCCCACTTTGGGACCTGGTGGCCATTTCTCCACCCAGACATTTGTTAGCTGGCTATAGGTCTTTCCTATTAGGATATTCCTGATGAAGAGGATACCACTAAAATTCCATTAAATACCTTTTGTACCATAAATAATGGAAACAAACATTATGGATGTCGGGACAGGTAAGCCAGGTGCAGGTTGGCTAGCCTAGATTACTATGTTTGCCCGGCAGACAATCAAAGCCACAAACAGCAACAGCTGTGTGGAGGAAAAGCCAATTTCTTCTGTAAGTCATGGGGATGTGAGCATACAGGGGCTTCCTGATGGAACCCGAACTCCTCATCAAATTCTGTACACAGCATTGGCCATATGACCAATTAGATAACCAAAACCCATGGCCCCCAGAGGGGTCTCTAGATCCTCAAATACTGTGTGACCTTTTTAACTTCTGCAAGTGCTCAAAAGGGTAAAAGGAGATTCCCCTATGTGGAGGCCTTTTCCCTCCTTCGCTCACATCCTGAACTATGCTTCTCCAATAGATCCTCACCCTCAGCCTTCATCTCCAGACTATCTGCTGTCACTCCAAACTCAGCAACCTGATTTCTTCCCTTCAATTACTAGATCAAAAACCCAAACCAACACCGGTTCTCAGACCATTGCCCCCTGGCTGAGAAGCAGGTACTGAGGTACCCCTCCACCGACTCACTCCTCTCTTCTCTTGTCACTGCCCGCACTGGGTCCCACCAGGTCCACTTTCCAGCTAACCCATAGCTCAAACCAGCTGAGGAGAGCCCTCGGACCCTTATCCAAATGTAATGAAAATGGCCTTTAAAGTTGCTCTTTCATCACTGAAAACAGGTTACTAAAAATTTAAAGTCCCTCACAGGCTTTGTGGATACTCACTCCCTTCTTCCCCTCTGCTCTACCTGTTCTACTGCTCAAGTTTTGTTGCTAGGAATATCCCAAACACCTTTCCCATTATTCTTTTACATCTCTCCTTTCTCATTCTCAGATCCATGAAGCTGCTCTAAGCCCCGACTTCTCTGTCTCCCCCCTCTGTACCAGGCCCACAGAAAAGTTTTCACTGACCTTCTCCAGGAGTCTTCACCATGGCTGACTTTAGGACTTTCAGCAAAAAAGTCCCTATAAACGATTTCAGTGTAGATAACCTTCCTCATTTAATGTTGCCCTGTTCCACTTGGCCACTGGCTAAAAATAATCAGCACTCCTAAGCTAGACACCCCCTTACTAGTTTTTCACAAAATATGTGAACAATTCCTCTGGCCTTGAACTGGGGCTTCACAGAGATGGCAACATTTCTAAGATAAAGAAGTTACCATCTGGGCTCCATGGTAACAGCTGGCAGGGGGAAAAAAAGAAAGGGAAGTAAAAGCTCTCCCCCACCCAGTTGTCCTTGAAAAGTTAACTTGCCCAGAACAGAGGAAAAAAAAAAAACAGAAACAAAAACAGCTTTTTGTGAACTTCTGCAGAGTGTGATCTTCTTAGCCACTTCTCTTACATGTTGGGTACAAAATTCTGAAACTACCTAAACTTGGAATTCAGAAGATTAATTGATTACAACCGAAGCAATGCCCTCTGAATCTGGGTGCAACCAAATAGGACTGTTTCACTGTCTTTGGTGCTATCTTAGGTGCCTTGCCTTGTCCGTCCCTACAACAGTATAATTCTATATACTAAAACATTGTTGATGTTTTCATGAAATGAAAAACGGATGTGATTAATTGTGTAATGGTGCATATGTTACCCAGAATGTTCTATCATGACGCAGGTTCATTTGAAGATCGAATAGGTGGGACATACAACCCGGTTTCACTGGGAACATATGTCCCTCACTTTAGCCATCCTATAAAGAATAGGAGTTGCCACAATGGTGGGCACAGGAACCACTGCCCTGGTCCATGGGACACAACAAATGACCCAGTTAGAAGCAGAAATAGACCAAAACTTAAATATATTAGAAACCTCCATAACAGCTTTGCAGGAATCTTTAACCTCTCTCTCTGAAGTTCTTTTACAGAACAGTTGAGGGTTGGACCTCCTCTTCATGAGTGAAAGGGACCTTTGTGCTGCATTGAGGGAGGAATGTTGTGTGAAGTTGTCAGAAGCCAGTGGTGAGCTACTACCTGCTTTATCAGGAAAGGCCCCTCTTCTTAGCTTTCCTGTCTTTTGGCCATCCTCACATCAGTAGGTACCAAGAAAGACAGACTCTGTCCTTGGTAAATCCAAAAAAAGTGAGACCACTGGGACTGGGACTGGGACTGGTTGTGCTTGCCTGGCTTTCTGAATCCCACGTTTAGAGAGTTCCATCACCCAGGACGTTATGTGAGGTAACCTCAATCAGGAAGTGAATGAAGTCACTGCCTTGGCAACCACTTTGTCCTAAGAGTTGCTTCCAAGGGTCCCATGAGATGGAGGGTGCCCCTACTTCCTGTGACATTTTCACACGTTGGAATGGTATATCAACCATAGGCACCCGAGAACAGCTCTCCACACAGGCCTGGTTTGGTCAATCTTCTCTACATTAAGATGAAAGAGGCTGATAAAGACACATCCCTTCATTCTTACCAGGTTGTTTACCATGGAAGTTGAGTTTTCCTCCCTCAGGTCCTTCATAGCTGCCTACAACTTCTCCAGGGTATCATTTCTGCATGGTCCTTTGAGGATCTCAGCAGGTTGAAGATCCCCTACATTCCTGTAGTGTAAGACCAACTTTTTTCCTGCTATTCTGTAAAGTTACATTGAGGGAACAGTGTATGGTTAGGGTAATAACAGGTTTTATTTGGGATAGGAATCATTCTGCTGGATGAATAATGGTATTGGGAACCTGTGATATTTACAAGAATATATAGGTGAAATATAAGTATAAAAACAGAAATCTAGGTAAGATTTGAAGCCCAGAAGAGCATTGGGCCCTTGATTGGGATACTTAGCTTTTAAATATCTTCTAAACAGATGTCTCAGATAAATCGATATACAATGGCATAGGACCTTGAAAATTGGATGATTGAATGTAGAAGAAAACATCCACTCATATAGGCATAGTTGGTAGGATTAGGAAGACAGTCAGTAGGTTTAGGAAGAAAAGTGAGTATAGGATTTGGACAAAAAGTTCTTTAGCAATAGGGTTTGCGGTAGAGAGTGAATGTAAATGTCACCACATGTGAAGAGTCAGACACAATGATGAACTGGGGAAAATATATGGGGAAGCAGATATCAATGGAGATATTAAGAAATCAGGCAAAGTATAAATTGAGTGATAGGATTAGACATTTTCAACAGGGTAGAGGTTGAGTATAAAATCTTACAAAGAATCAAATATTTAGTCACCAATAGGATTGACATTTGAGAGAATTAGGCAATCTGGACATGGATATTGTTAGTAATCCATGCACACTTTCCATTTAGGCTTTGGCACAGTCATAAGTGTGAACTTTGCATTTTGTTTCCAGAATATTACTGTGATAAAGTGCATATGTAGATCAGGTGACATCAGTATTTCTTCCACCATTTCTGTGGGCAATATTTTGAAGGTGTATAAATTAGTATACGGTGTACAAATAGGTGTTCCCTGTGTCTAGGAATATAGATAAAATGAATGAATAGACCATACTGTGAATAAATAATATTACTGGTTCCAACTTTAAATATTGGATTGAATTGATATTTACAAATTTACAGGAAATCTTATATTGAGATACATACATTCATTACAACCATTTATACATCTAATGGTAATATTAGGTTTATGGTTTATCATGAAGAGTGTGTGAGTTTTGCTTTAAAAGTGATTATTGAAATCTAAAATAAAATGAAGTATCATGAAAAGACCAGTCAAAAAACATAGAGGAATACTTGTGTACTGAAGCAAGAAGGGATTAAAAGTGAAACAAAAGCCTATCAATTTGCAAAATTGTGAATGAAATATATATCCTATGATGTGCATAAACTGAAGAAATAGTCATGTAACAGTGTTGAATAAAAATGAAGGTCAAAATACACATCATGTCCCATAGGAATCTACTTGCATTGATGTTAAAGTGGGTCAGTTACTGTAGAAAAATTAGGACTTCTATGCACCATTCACTGAATTTTGATTTCAGTACTAGGATACAATATGTATTTAAGGTGGATGAATATTTCTGAAAATAACTTTGTGAACATTTGGTTATAAATCCACATTCATGAACATGAATGCATTTAGGGATTGTATAATAAGACACATATATTTTACATTCTGAAAAATCTGGAGAGTGTGTGTGTGTATATATATATATATATATATATATATATATATATATATATAGAGAGAGAGAGAGAGAGAGAGAGAGAGAGAGAGGCATTAAAAGGTAGCAATATATATGCCAATCGAAATTCATCATGAAATATATAACATCCACAGATCCAAAACTATTCATTTTACTGAACATGGATTTATGTATTATATTGTTCAACTAGGAAGCTCACCCATAGTTTTAATTTTCAATTCCAACAACGTTTAGGAGGAGTGACCTCTTCTAAAAATTTGTATCTGCCAAGTCAGCCATCTAACAAAAATGTACATGTGATACCAGGTAGGATTCTATATGTACATTCAAAAATACATGTGCTGAATAGCCTACAGATAAAGGGAGATAGGAATTCACATATTTGTTAACTATAAAACACATGGAGAACTATTTCAATTTAAAATTGACTAGATTTATAACACCTACCCTTTATCATGCAAAAGGTAAATCCAACTATACACCATGCCTCTCTAAACTGCTTGTATTTATATTCTGTTTGGGTTCTTTTTCTCCATCACTTTAGGATTGCTGCAATCTGGCTGGGCACAATTCAGGAGCCACTTGTCAAAAGAAACTAAAATTACTTTTAGAACCACACATGACTAAAAATTAGCTCCTCGGGAAAAACCCTCAGAGCCCAACTGCCACTACTGGCTTCCCACAAGCTCTCAACCTCCACACTCCTTCTCTTGAGGTCGATTGGCTGGGTCGTGTGGGCAGAGCCCAAAAAGTCCCACAATGAGCAGCTCCGTTGTCTGAAAGGGTGGGGAAACAGCCCAATGGCATTACCACAGAGGAGCCAATCAGCTAGATATTGCTGGGGCTGCTGTGAGCCAATCATCAGCTTGCAGTCTGAAAGGGTGGGGAAACTGCTCAATGAGCATCTCCAATGAGCATCACCGCAGAGGAGACAATTAGCTTGATGTTGCTGGGGCCACTGTTAGCCAATCATCAGCCGGCAGTCTGAAAGTTTGTTTGGCCCCTTGGGCTGTGCCTCTCAACACCTCCCCCTCTCTGTTTAAACAACAAGCATGTGGCTTAGGGACCATGCCTGCCTTAGGTTGTCCAATAGTACATATGGTGCTTACCCATTATCGAATGAGCTGACCTCAAGGTATCAGCCTCCAGTCTTAGATTGGTACCATTGCAATTGGATCTTACCCGTCACTAGCTACAGGTCCAGTATACAGTCACACCTGTGGAGAGGTCTTTGTACCAGCGGGGGGTGAGGTTCTTTGTCTCACCTCTGTTGGCCCCCAAATTTTAGCTGAACGACCATGACAGCAGAAGGGAGGAAGATACACCAAGCCAATTGACGGCTCATTTTGGAAAAATTGTACCACCGATGACATCATCAGCAAAAATACCCCAACACTACCACAAGTCAATTCACCAACATATTGTTCACAATGCATGCAGGTGAGTTCACAATGCATACAGGTGATACATAGTCGAGGCAAGTTCTGCAAGCAGTTCAGTGATGGCTATTGCAGAAGCTGTAGATTGGTTTTATCTTTGTCTTTACAGGCACTGGGATGACGATAGGAATTTTGGCAATAATGGCCAAAGAAAAATTATGTAACATTCCAGAAGGTACTAAAAGAAAACAATTTTCTTAACAATTTACATTGTCTTGAAGAGAATTATTAAATATAATGAAAAGAAAAGGTGAAAGTAAACAAACAGATCTGTTAACCTCCTTTTTTGTACACATTTTAAAACAATCCTCAACAGGTGTTTACCCAATTTAAATTAAAACATTTACATCAAGTGTATAAAAATATATTTGGATCCATTTTTTCATGAGCGCTCATCATATATGATATATGGACATACGTACATTCAAACATATAACAAAAAACACAAGTGTGCACACGTAATATAATACATACAACACATAACATAAGAGTAAAGGCCTTATAACATTTTACAGGTGAAATCTCCATTGCAATGTCTAAAAACTCTATAGTCCAAAAATAGAACTGATCAGCAAAACATTAACCTAGGTTTGTATGAGCTCAAAAAACAAAATAGAACTTCATGACATGGGAAAGGGTAATAATAAAATAGATATTGAAAAAAGCATCCTGGATTTGTCACAGATGTAAGAATAGCCAAACTGGAGTTCTGGATATCAGCTGTTATGGATTTGAGCCAAATCATATTCTTTTAATCTGTAGAAATCGCTTTAGTTAGTCTCTCTGGAATCCAAATCGGCTGCTGTTCTCCCTGTGGAAACACACAAACAGACCTCCAACTCCAGACAATTACTGGGTCAGGACATTTCCATTGTCCTGTTAGAATATCCTTCCAAAGTACCTTGGGCTTATGTACATTTTTTGGACACATATGCCTTTCCACAGGAATAAGCCCTGATGAATCCAAATTTCCAAAGTTTAGAGTAAAAAGGGTTATTTTAAGTTTATCTTTGGGGAATATATACCCCTTCCCAATTCCTTTTTTTTTTTTTTTGTTTAATTAGTACGTTTTAATAGTTTGATGAGCTCATTTAACTATGCCTTGTCCCTGCGGATTGTATGGGATTCCTGTTATATGAGTAATGCAAAATGATGAGCAAAATTCTTTAAAAGAGGTAAAAGTATAACCAGGGGCAACATCTGTTTTTAACTGTTTTGGAATGCCCACAGTGGCAAAATTTTGTAAGCAATGAGCTATAACATCTTTAGTTTTTTTTCTCCGGCATGAAGGGAGTCCATCAAAAATTCAGAAGAAGTATCAACTGTAACATGCAAATATTTTAATTTTCCAAATTCTGGCAAGTTTGTGACGTCCATCTGCCAAATATGGTTAGGTATCAATCCTCTAGGATTGACTCCAAGATTAACTTGTGGTAAAATTGTCACACAATTTTGACATTGTTTTATTATTTGTCTAGCTTGTTCCTTAGTTATTTTAAAGCGCTTATGTATAGTATTAGCATTGACATGGAATTTTTTATGAAAATTTGTAGCTTCTTCTACTGTAGAGAAAATATGTATGTCATGCGTAGTTTTATCTGCTAAATCATTACCCAAACTAAGGGCTCCAGGCAATCCTGTATATGTCCTGATATGCCCTATAAAGGACGGATCTTTTCTGTCTCAGATTAGACTTTGTATAGTGGAAAGAAAAGAGAAAACAGGAGAGGAAGGGGAAATTTGTTTCTTCCTAAGATTATATATTCAAACTCAACCCTGTTGAAAATGCATAATCATATCACTCACTTTATACTTTGCCTGATTTCATAATGTCTCTAAAGATATGTGGTTTCCTGCATATTTTCACCAGTTCACCATTGTGACTGACCCTTCACATGAACTTATGTTCACTTTCACTCTCTAACCACAACCCTAATGCTCCAGAACTTTTGTTCCAAATCCTATACTCACTCTTCTTCCTAAACCAACTCTGTACCTAATTCTACCTACTATCCGTTTTTGACTGGATGTTCTCTTCAACATTCAATCATCCAAGCTACAAGGTCGAATGCCATTGTATATCTATTTATCTGAGACATCTGTACACAATGTAAATCAAAGTTAAGTATCCCAATCAAGGGCCCAATGCCCTTCTGAGCTTCAAAATTACCTAGATTTCGGTTTTAATTCATATATTTAACCTCTATATTTTTATAAATATCTCAGGTTCCCAATACCATTATTCATCCCGCAGGATTATTCCTAACTCAAATCAAACATTTTATTAGCCCTAAGAATACACTGTTCTATCAACCTAAATTTAAAGAAAAGCAGGGACAGAGTTGGTCTTACAATACAGGAATGTAGGGGATCTTCCACCTGCTGAGAACCTCCAAAGTCCATGCAGAAATGAATCCTGGAGAAGATATAGTCAGCTATGAAGGATCTGCGAGAGCAAAAGTCATCTTCCATGGCAATCACCCTGGTCAGGATGAAGGGATGTGTCTGAATCAGCCTCTCTCTTCTTAATGTAGAGGAGATTGACCAAACCAGGCCTGTGTGGATAGCTATTCCCGGGTTCCTAAGGTTGACATACCATTCTAACTTGTGAAAGTTTCAAAGGAAGTAGGGGAAGCCTCCATCTAATGGGACACTTGGAAGCAACTATTAGGACAAAATGGTTTACAAGGCAGTGAATTTATTCAGTTCCTGAAGGGAGTGACCTCACCTCACTTTCTTGGTGATGGATCTCTCTGAACTTGGGATACTGGAAACCAGGCACATAGAGCCAGTCCCAGTCCCAGTCCCAATGGGCTCACTTGTTTGGATTTACCAAGGACAGTGTCAGTCTTTCTTTGTACCTACTGATGTTAGGATGGCAAAAGCAAGGAGAGCTCTGAAGAAGGGCCTTTCCTGAGAAAGCAGGTAGTGGCTAAACACTAGCTTCTGACAACTTAACAGAGTTGGTCAAGGAGAACAGACCTGAGACAGGACAGGACTTTTCAGGGGAAAATTGTATGGCCCACCAGTCAGAGGACACTCCGTAGAGTCACAGACCTACTTGGGGGAAGGAGGTGCCAATATGGGTGTGGTTTTGGGTTTATGATTTTGTCTCATGTTCTGAGAATAGGTAGGAAAGGTGGTTTGTTTTTTGGGGTTGAACTGTTTCTAGTAAGACGTTTGACAAGGCGAGTGTTTCTATGTCTGTGTATCCCACTATGTCCGTGGTTGTAGACATTAGAAAAGAGAATGCATCAATGGATTTGTCCTGTCTTGTAGAAAGCTTCCCAGCATTCATCCTGCCCAATTAATGAATGGATTGCAGCTTTCCTTAAGGATGGGCAACACCAACGATCTTAGTAATTTTCAATTTTCTTTCTGAATTCTCGCCAATCTCCAGAATAGGCTCATGGTTTTGTGTCCAAGATATGTACCACCTCCAAGCTCTGTGACATGGCCATGTACTGGATAGATGAAGGGAATGGCGAGCATCTCAGAAAACGCAGATATCAGTGTGACCAGTAAACTCTCAGTGGAGAAACCCTTCTTTGAGCCTTTTGCTTACATAATGTTCTGTTGCCTTGAATGTCAAGAAGTTCTTTGTTTCGGACCACCCCTTTGTGAAGCCTGAAGAAAACAGTTTTCAGATCTAAATGAATGGGCATAACCTGTGGCTCTTTGCTTAATTGCTTTGGAAATGGATGTGTCTGAATCCAACTCTATGCCCTGTGTGAGGCTGTGTCTTAGATTCTCTGCAACTGATAGATCTAAAGAAAGATCCCATGTGTGCATCCAAAACCAAAATGGCCAAAAGAGCAGTCATTGTGGGTGAAGTTTCTCTCCGTCCTCTGTTAGGTTCTTGACGTCCATCAAGTGAGAATTGGGATCCTTTGGGTCAAATGAGTTTTTCAAAGCACTGCAGATGTGGTTGGGTTTTCTTATGACTGAAATTCACATAAAGAATCTACACCTGACAGTCAGTAGGCCTCAAATTGCAGAAGAAGATCAGTATTAATGGCAGGTGTATTTGATCAATCCTGGTTCACTGGAAGGGTTTCCAGGCCACCCTGACTTTAGGCAAATTAGCGGCAAGGGAGCATGTTTTGGACACTGTCTTGGGCTATGCCCCTCATGGAAACGTCCAGCCAGAGGTTATGATGAGTGTCTATATGGAAGAAGATGAGGGCCATTGGGGAGTGTTTTGGTTTTAATTGTGGTCATTTGTGTGGCATTTGGAAGAGATGACTGGGTCCACCTGGGCTTGAACTCTGGTGTGATTCCCCTTAGAGACTGAGTTCTGGAACTGAGCTCAGAGAAGTATTGCCATTAATTGTGTTGGGATTTTATGAGACCATGCATAAGAGTCGCCCTTTAAACTGAGATCTAGCATTGAAGTGCTCTGTCCCATAATGAAAGATCCACAAACAGTGAAAGCAATGACACATGAAACAGACAAGACAAGACAATAAAGACAGGCAATGGACGTCCAACACTGAGATCAGGACTGAGTAGCCGGCAATAACCAATGGGCTGGCAATACCGAATCCAAAACAAAATATCACTGAGTCGAGGAATCTATTATAACTAAATTTCCCAAGTCCTCTGGGGCGTCCTCCAGGAACGTGGCCTGTGGCTCTGTGACACGTCTGTCAGCCACTGTCGGAGAGAGCTCACACTCTTCATCAATAGCCATTTTTCCAAGTCCTAAGCTGAAACCTGAAACCAGGAATAGGAGACTTACTTACCCCAAGAGTAGCCCGTTGGGGTCTCTCATCCGCCGCTGCCAGATATCAGTGGAAACTTCATGTGTAAAGGTCGGGCGTGCATTGGAGGAAGAGACCACCAAGAAACTGACTCATGAAACAGCAAAGGGTTTATTGGAGTTCCAGCATGCTGGGGCTAAGAGCTCACTTGAATACAGCAGAGAGCCCTGAGAAGAGCTTGAGCAGAGCTTATATACTTTCCTTGCCGAGGGCAAGGAGGGAAGTTTATTGATGGGTCAGTGGGAGTGGGCAGTTTGCATGCAACCAGGTGAGAGAGTAAATTCTGCAGTTTGAAAACTGGGGACAGCACATTCTGGGAACAAGATTAGCAAACAGTTCTCAAGATTTCAACAGTGTTTTGTTAAGCATAGAGAAAAACAGGAAGTGACAAGTACCTATTTAATTAACCATTCAATAACAACTATACCTTTTTAAATGGATGTTCTCATCTACATTCAATCTTCCAAGGTACAGGGTCCTATGACATTGTATATCAATTTACCTGAGACATCTGTGCAGAACGTAATTCAACGCTAAGTATCCCAATTAAGGGCCCAATGCCATTCTGGGATTCAAATCTTACTTAGATTTCTGTTTTCCTACATATATTTCAACTATATATTCTTATACATATTGCAGCTTCTCAATAGAATTATTCATAAACAGAATGATTCCTAACCCAAATCAAACATGTTATTAACCCTAACCCTACAGTGTTCCCTCAATCTAACTTTAAAGAAGAGCACGGACAGAGTTGGTCTTATAATACAGGAATGTAGGGGATCTTTCACCTGCTGAGAACCTCAAAGGTCCATGGAGAAATAAGCCATGGAGAAGATGTAGGCAGCTATGAAGGACCTGAGAGAGCAAAAGTCATCTTCCATGGCAAACAACCTGGTCAGGATGAAGGGATGTCTCTGAATCTGCCACTCACACCCTGTGAACTGCGCCACTTCACAGGTGAATAACGAGTTAGAACGACAAAAAATTATCTTGTTAGGATCTTACAGAAAAATGGGTGTGCACCGAAACCTAGAAGAATGATTTCCACCAATGAGGTCCGGTAATTGAGTCTCAAACACGAGCCAAATGTGCGACCGGAGATCCGGGCTGACAAATCTGTGTGGCCTGCCCCGTGGCTAGAGACAGCAGGGCACCACCTAGAAGCGACCAGCTGGCAGGGAGAAACGTTGCTGCAGATTCTGTGGAATCCTGCTGGCTGACCTCCAACTGAGCCCCGGGCTGAGTTTGGGATTTCAAACGGGGAAGGAAGTGCTACAGTTCTATCCCCCCACAATAAAAACTCCACCAAGGAAACCAACGGTCACCATCTTGGAGAGCAGAAGTAACCACCGCCACTCTCCAACAGATTGCAACAATAAAACAGGTTTGTGTTACTCAGCTCATCTCCCATACAGCAGGGAATTCACATAAAATCTCTCTTAGGCTTTCCATTGGAGAGATTATCAGAGAGAGCCTGCATAAAGATGTTGGGAAAACTACAGGCACCTGACCTTCAACTTCCCCTCCCATCAGCGGCGAAAACGAAACCTGTCTAGCCAGAGCTGGGAGAGGGGCAAGAGGAAAAAATCAAAACAATAGAGTGCCGGGGTTCCCCATAGACACCATCCACACCCAAGAAACGGCAGGCCCAGAGGACAGTATGAGCTGCCGAGAGGCATCACTCAGGGGAAATCTGGTCTAGCACGAGAAACCAGGACTAGCAGGAGATAACAGGGGACTAGAGGCCAGGCCCGCGTGACTGGGCGGCTGGAGAACGCCCGCCCACTGGTCACAAACAGCCCGCTGCTGGTGCGACTGGGTGGCTGGTGCCCGCCTGCCTACCAGCGACCAATCGCCCGCTGGCTGCACGTGCAACTGGGTGGCTAGAGATCTCCCGCCCACCAGTGACAGCCCACCCGCTGACTGTGTGACTGGACAGCTGGAGACCGCCCGCCCGCCGGCGACCGGGAGTTGAAAACAAACAGAGACAGATCAGTCCCAGCCCACTCCCATTTGAACACCCTGGCAAGGAGCCTGGGGCCCGCCATAGCAGACAGGTGACATCACTGGAGCTCGGCCATCGCAATTCCTTCCAAGCAGAATTCACTTTAGCAGGCATAGTCTACCAACACAAAGGAGAGACAACAGATATATTAAACCAAAACAAATCTATAGAATAGAGCAGAAAAACAGCAATCAAATAGAGATGGAAAACAACGTGAACATCATGAAAAAACAAAGGAAAAAAATGTGTACAAACAATGCAGGACAACTTAATTCTACAGGAGGACCTAGAATCATCAGAAACAGGGATAGGGAAAAAAACTCAAGGCTTACCTAACTCAGATGGAAAGGGATATTAGAGAATACATGAATCAGCAAGTCCTAGCAATAAAAGTATATTTTGAAAATGAATTAAACAAATTCAAATGGCAAAGAAGAAGCTTTACCAGGAGATAGAGATCTTTAAAAAAATCAAACAGTAATCCTAGAAATGCAGGAAACTATTAATTAAAACTCAAACAAGAATATTACAAATAGACTAGATCAAATAGAAGTCAGAACATCAGATAATGACGACAACGTTTATCAACTTGAAAAGAATATAGTCAACACAGAAAATATGCTTAAGTCCCAAGAGCAGTCTATTCAAAAGATATGGGATATCATAAAAAAAAACAAATTTCACAGTCATCGGAATAGAAGAAGCCATAGAGATTCAAACCGAAAGAATGGACAACATATTAAATGAAATAATTCTAGAAAACTTCCCAGAGTTGAAAGATGGAATGGATTGCCAAATCCTTGAAGCCTACAGGACCCCAAACATTCAAAACCATAATAGACCAACTCCAAGACATATAATTATGAAGATAGCCAAAATACAGAACAAGGAGAGAATATTAAAAGCTACGAGAGAAAGGAGGCGGGTTACATTCAGGGGTAAATCAATTAGATTAACGACTGATTTTTCATCACAAACTTTGAAAGTGAGAAGATCCTGGAACAATGTATTTCAAACACTGAAAAATAATGAATTCCAACAAAGAATACTGTATCCAGCAAAATTAAGCTTCAGATTTGACAATAAAATTAAAATCTTTCACAATGAATAAAAACTAAAAGAATTCACACCCATAACACCAGCACTGCAAAGGATTTTGGGCAAAATACTACAAGAAGAAGAATTGAAAAATAGTGCCCCAAACTAACAGTGGGAGGTATCTCAGTAAAGGGGGAGGAAAATAACCAAAAAGTAAAAACTAGCCAAACTAAAATAAATAAATAAATTAACATGAATGGATGTACAAATCATATTTCAATTGTAACCTTAAATGTTAATGGCCTAAACTCACCATTCAAGAGACATAGGGTAGTAACCTGGATCAAAAAAACAAATCCAACAATATGCTGCTTTCAGGAGACTCATATGATAGGTAAAGACATACACAGGCTGAAAGTAAAAGGTTGGGAAAAATCATACCACTCACAGGGCACACGGAAGCAAGCAGGAGTGGCCAAACTCATATCAAATACAATCAACTTCAAACCTACGTTAATCAAAAGGGATAAAGAAGGACACTATATAACGTTAAAAGGAACCATCCACCAACATAACATAACAATTACCAATTTGTATGCAGCAAACAAATGAGCTGCCACACTCATAAAACAAACTCTTCTCAAGTTCAAGAGTCAAATAGACTACAACATAATAATTATAGGTGACGTCAACAGACCGCTCTCACCATTAGACACATCCTCTAGACAAAAACTGAATAAAGAAACTATAGAACTCAACAGCACAATCAATAACCTAGACTTAACCGACATATATAGAATATATCAACCATCATCAAGTGGATACACCTTCTTATCAGCAGCAGATGGATCCTACTCAAAGATAGACCATATATTAGGTCATAGGGCAACTCTTAGTAAATATAAAGGCGTGGAGATAATACCATGCACCATATCAGATCATAATGAAATGAAACTGGAAATCAATGATAAAAGAAGGAAGGAAAAATCCTACATCACATGGAAAATGAACAATATTCTACTGAATGATCAATGGGTTACAGAAGACATTAAGGAGGAGACAAAAAAATTCTTAGAGACAAATGACCATACAGACCCAACCTACTGTAATCTATGGGACACAATGAAAGCAGTTTTAAGAGGAAAATTCATTTCTTGGAGTTCTTTCCTCAAAAAAAGCAAAAAACAACAACAAATAAATGAACTCACACTACACCTCAAAAACCTAGAAAAGGAAGAGCAAAACAACAGCAAATGTAGTAGACGACATTAAAATAAGAGCAGAAATCAACGAAATTGAAACAAAAAATCATTGAAAAAATTGATAAACTAAAAGTTGGTTCTTTGAAAAAATAAATAAGATTGACAGGCCCTTAGCCATGATAACGAAGAGAAGAAGAGAGAGAACTCAAATTATTAACATAGGGGGTGAAAAATGCAATACCACAACAGACACTACAGAAATATAGAAGATAATTAGAAAGTATTTTGAAACCCTATATTCCAATAAAATAGAAGATAGTGAAGATATCAATAAATTTCTTATGTCATACGATCTGCCCAGATTGAGTCAGGAAGACACACACAATTTAAACAGACCAATGACAAAGGAAGAAATAGAAGAAGCCATCAAAAGATAACCAACGAAAAAAAGCCCTGGACCGGATGGGTAAACAGCGGAGTTCTACAAAACCTTCAAAGAAGAATTAATACTGATTCTTTTCAAGCTCTTTCAAGAAATAGAAAAAGAAGGAGCTCTTTCAAATTCATTCTATGAGGCCAAAATCACCCTGATCTTGAAATCAGACTAAGACACTTCAAAGAAACAAAACTACAGACCAATATCTCTAATGAACTTGGATACAAAAATTCTCAATAAAATCCTGATGAATCGAATACAAAAGCATACCAAAAAAAATTGTGCACCATGATCAAGTAGGATTCACCCCTGGGATGCAAGGCTGGTTCAATATACGGAAATCAATAAATACTATTCACCACATCAATAGACTTAAAGACAAGAACCATATGATCATCTCGATAGATGCAGAAAAAAACATTTGACAAAGTACAGCATCCCTTTATGTTCAAAACACTAGAAAAACTAGGGATAACAGGAACTTACCTCAACATTGTAAAAGCTATATATGCTAAACCTCAGGCTAGCATCATCCTAAATGGAGAAAAACTGAAGGGATTGCCTCTAAAATCTGGAACAAGACAGGGATGCCCTCTATCACCACTTCTATTCAATTTAGTTCTTGAAATTCTAGCCAGAGCAATTAGACAATAGAAATTAAAGGCATAAAAATAGGAAAACAAGAACTTAAATTATCACTATTTGTGGATGACATGATAATATATATAACAGACCCAAAAGGGTCTACAAAGAAACTGCTAGAGATAATAAATGAATTAAGCAAAGATGCAGGATATAAAATCAACACGCATAAATCAAAGGCATTTATGTATATCAGGAGCAAAACTTCTGATATGGAAAGGAGGAAAACCACTCCATTCACAATATCCTCAAAGAAAATAAGATACTTGGAAATCAACCTAACAAAAGAGGTGAAAGATTTATATAATGAAAACTACAGAATCCTAAAGAGAGAGATAGAAGAAGATCTTAGAAGATGGAAAAATGTACCCTGTTCATGGATAGGCAGAACTAACATCATCAAAATGGTGATATTACCCAAAGTTCTCTACAGGTTAAAATAGATGCCAATCAAAATCCCAACAGCATTTCTTGTAGAAATGATAAAGCAATCATGAAATTCATATGGAAAAACAAAAGACCCAGAATAGCAAAAGCAATTCTAAGCAGGAATTTGAATCTGGAGGTATAGCGATACCAGAGTTCAAACTGTACTACAAAGCAATAGTTATAAAAGCAGCGTGGTACTGGTACCAAAACAGGCAGGTGGATCAGTGGTAGAGAATAGAGGACACAGAAATCAATCCACAAAATTACAACATTCTTATATATGATAAAGAGGCTAAAAGCATATTGGGAGATGGATAGCATCTTCAACAAATGGTGCTGGGAAAATTGGAAACCCATATGCACCAAAATGAAACTGAATCCCTTTCTCTCGCCATGCACAAAAGTTAACTCAAAATGGATCAAGGAGCTAGTGATGAAATCAGAGACACTGCATGTGATAGAAGAAAAAGATGGCTATGATCTACATACTGTGGGGTCGGGCTCCAAATTCATTAATAGGACACCCATAGCCCAAGAGTTAATAACAACAATAAACAAATGGGACTTACTTAAACTAAAAAGTTTTTTCTCTGCAAGAGAAACAATAAGAGAGGTAAATAGAGAGGCTACATCCTGGGAACAATTTTTTACCCCTCACACTTCAGATAGAGCTCTAATATCCAGAATATACAAAGAACTCAAAAAATTAAACAATAAGATAACAAATAACCCAATCAACAAATGGGCCAAGGACCTGAACAGACACTTCAGAGAGGAGGACATACAATCAATCAACAAGTACATAAAAAAATGCTCACCATCTGTATCAGTCAGAGAAATGCAAATAAAAACCACCCTAAGATACCATCTCACTCCAGTAAGATTAGCAGCCATTATGAAGTCAAACAACAATAAGTGTTGGCGAGGATGTGGAGAAAAGGGTACACTTGTACACTACTGGTGGTACTGAAAATTGATAAGGCCAATTTGTAAAGCAGTATGGAGATTTCTTGGAAAGCTGGGAATGAATGCACCATTTGACCCAGCTATCACCCTTCTCGGACTAGAGGGTCTTAACAGAGCGTACTATAGGGATACTGCCACATCAATGATCATAGCGCCACAATTCACAATAGCTAGACTGTGGAACCAACCTAGATGTCCTTCAATAGATGAATGGTTAAAAAACTGTGGCATCTATACACAATGGAGTATTACTCAGCACTAAAAAATGGCAAAATCATAGACTTTGCAAGGAAATGGATGGCATTAGAGCAGATTATGCTAAGCTAAGCTAACCAATCCTTAAAAAAATGCCAAATGTCTTCTTTGATATAAAGAGAGCACCTAAGAACAGAACAGGGAGGAAGAGCATGAGAAAAAGATTAACATTAAACAAAGATGAGTGGGGGGATAGAAAGGGGGAGAGAAGGGAAAGCATATGGAAATGGTAGGAGACCCTCAATGTTACACAAAATTACATATAAGAGCTTGTGAGGGGAAATGGGGGGAAAACAATGGAGAGAATTGAACAACAGCAGATGAGGTAGAGAGGAAAGATGGGAGGGGAGGGGAGGGGGGATAGTAGGGGATAGAAAAGGTAGCAGAATACAACATCACTATTATGCCATTATGTACAATTGTGAATGTGTAACCAATGTGCTTCTACAATTCGTATTTGGGGAAAAATGGGAGTTCATAACCCAATTGAGTCAAATGTATGAAAGATAATATATCATGAGTTTTGTAATGTTTTGAACAATCAATAAAAATAAATAAATAAATAAAGGTTTAAAATTGAGTGGCAAGAAATCAGCTAAAAAAGTGTTGAGATGCATTCATTTTGCTAAGCAGAAACTTTGTTTTGTGTAGTTGTATCTATCACAAATTTATTTTACCAGAAAACTGACTTTTGAAAATACACTTAATTGAGATTAAAGGATAATCCACCTACCTTCATGAAAAATTCATAGCATTTCCTATATTTTTCATATTTCAATTTTTGGTAAATATTTTGTCATGGACCAGGTCTAGTCTTAGGCTATTCTTTCAGAATACTGCCTCATCTGATAAGTTGGTACAATGTGTTGGATTGTTCTTTTCATCTTTTATTTAATAGTTTCTAGCTGATAATGTGTATTTCTCATTATCTTTATTTGGACATACATACCCAACGATATCTTTGCATTTTATGTTTTACTGGGAAGAGACTCATCAAAAGCTCTGTATTATATGTATCAACAATCAAACATTTAGAGCATGCAATTATTCTTAATTTTGCATGAAAATATCTTTGTACCATTTACTTATAAAAATTTAGAACTATTAATAATGTCCCTACTGTAATAAGTAACTAATTACCAGAAAAATTAAACAATTCACTTTATATCAATTATGAATATGAAAAGTACTAAAATAAGTATTTGGCAATTAATGCATAATTGATAGAAATTGAAATCATAAGAAAGCCATTTAAAATGTCAGTGCATATGGTCCTTAAATAATAGGTTGTTCAAAAAAATTTCTCTAATTCATAAGATATAATATGCCATATTACAGTGTAACGTGATAAAAAACATTAAATTATCAATATTGATAATAAAGAATGATACCTTTTTTCTTAAATATGTTTATTTGATTTTCATTGTAAGATGTTAATTCTGGAAGACTTCAGAATTAAGAAAGTCTTGGTGTATATTATTTCTAACAGGCTAATCAAAGTACTTTTAAATATATATGTATATATATATATATATATATATATATATATATATATATATATACATAATATATGTAATGCATATGCATGAATATAGACACATATGTATAATAAATGTATTGTAATATATCTATCAGGTGATTATAATTATTAAATTTTTTAAAAAAAAATAGTGACTATAAAAAACAGTCTCAAATTTAAATTTCATAGCATACAACTGTTTGTAATGCCATGAGAGAAAAATAGATATGGAGGAAAAACGAAAAAGGAAGAGAGAGAAGGGGAAAAATGAGGAAGAAAGTGAGTAAAGAAGAGGGAGAGGCGTGTTCGATGTTAAGACAAAAGTGGAGCGGCTGGGTTTGTGATTCAGTGTTAACATGTTTGCCTAGTATGTGTGAGGAACTGGGTTCTATTCTCAGCACCACATACAAATAAAGAAAATGAAGATCCATCAACAACTTAAAAAATAAAAAATAAAAAACTAGAAATATACTAAAATCCCAAGCATTTATGAATGTTAAATAATAAAATATATGTTACATATCCTTATGTAATTTCTAGACTCCCCAAAAAAGTCATTAAATGTTGGATTATTAGTGCTATAACTAAAAATCCATTGCTCTTTCCTCTACATTCTGTGGCATTCTAGTGCTAAAATAAATTGTAGTATAACACCAAAAAAAAAAAATCCTAATATTTCTACAGTAACTGACCCAGTTTAACATCAATGCAAGTAGATTCCTATGGGACATGATATGTACTTTGAAGTTTATTTTTATTCAACACTGGTACATTTCTATTTCTTGAGTTTATGCACATTATAGGATATATATTTCATCCACACGTTCACAAATTTATAGGCATTTATTTCACTTTCAATCACTTCCTCCTTCAGAAAACATGTATTCCTCCGTTTCTGACTGGTCTTTTCTTGAAACTTCTTTCCAAACACATTATTTTCGATTTCCATTATCACATTTGAAGCAAAACTCACACACCCCTCATAATAAACCATAACCCTAATATTACCATTAGATGTACAACTGGTTGGAATGAATGATTGTATATCAATATAAGATTTCTTACTTAGTTTCAGATATCAATTCAATCCATTATTTAAAGTGGAACCAGTTATATTATTTATTCACAATGTGGTATTTTCATGCATTATCTCTATATTCATAGACACAGGGTACACCTCTTTGTACCCCCAACACTAATTTATACGTCTTCAAAATATTGCTCCCAGAAATGTTGGAAGAAATACCCATGTCACCTGATCTACATATGCATTTTATCACTGAAATATTCTGGACACAAAAAGCAAAGGTCACACTTATGATTGTATCAAAGCTAAATGAAAAGTGAACATGGATTACTAAAAACATCCATGTCCAGGTTGCCTAATGCTCTCAAATGAAAATCCTATTGGTAACTACAAATTAGTTTCTTCCAAAGATTATATATTCAAACTCAACCCTGTTGAAAATGTCTAATCCTCTCACTCACTTTATACTTTGCCTGTTTTTGTAATGTCTCTATTGGTATCTGCTTTTCCACAGTTCATCATTGTGACTAAATCTTCACATGTTCTGAAACTTACATTCACACTCTAATCGAAATCCTATTGCTAAATAACTTTTGGTCCAAATCCTATATTCACTCTTCTTCTTAAAACCTACCTACTATCTTCCTAATCCTACCGACTATCACTTTTTGACTGGAGGTTCTCTTCTACATTCAATCATCCAGTTACAAGGTCTTATGCCATTGTATATCGATTTCTCTGAGACATTTTTGCAGAATGTAATTCAACGATAGGTATCCCAATCAAGGGCCCAATGATTTCTGGGCTTCAAATCTTACTTAGATTTCTGTTTATGTACATATATTTCACGTCTGTATTCTAATAAATATCACAGGTTCCAATAACATTATTCATCCAGTAGAATGGTTCCTAACCGAAAATGAAAATGTTATTAACCGTAACCATACACTGTTCCCTCAATCTAACTTTACAGAAGAGCAGTGACAGTGTTGGTCTTACAATACAGGAATGCATGGGATCTTCCACCTGCTGAGAACCTCAAAGGTACATGCAGAAATGATCCCTGGAGAAGATGTAGGCAGCGATGAAGGACCTGAGAGAGCAAAAGTCATCTCAATGGCAAACAACCTGGTAGAATTAAGGAATGTGTCTGAATCAGCCTCATTCTTCTTAATACAGAGAAGATAGACCAAACCATGCCTGTGTGGAGAGCTGTTCCCTGGTCCCTATGTTTGATATACGATTCGAACTTGTGAAAGTGTCACAGGATGTAGGGGCATCCTCCATCTCATGGGAACCTTGGAGGCAAATGTTAGGACAACGTGGTTTCCAAGGCAGTGACCTCATTCAGTTCCTCAAGGAAGTGACTTCACCTCACTTCCTTGGTGATGGAAGTCTCTGAACTTGGGATCCAGGAAGCCAGGCACCCAGAGCCATAACCTGTCCAAGTCCCAGTGGTCTAACTTGTTTGGATTTACGAAGGACAGAGTCAATATTTCTTGGTACCTACTGATTTGAGGATGGCCAAATGCCAGGAAACCTCTGAAGAGGGTCCTATCCTGATAAAGCAGGTAGTGGATCACCGCTGGCTCCTGACTACTTCACAGAGTTGGCAAAGTAGAGCAGATCTGAGACAGGACAGGCCATTTTGGGAGAACATAGTATGGCCCACCAGTCAGAGGACACTCCGGATATGACAGACCTACTTGGGGGAAGGAGGTGCCTTTGAGGGTGTGGGTGTGGGTTTGTGGTTTTGTCTCATGTTCTGAGAATACGAAAGAAAGGCGGTTTGATTGGATTGTAGTGAACTGTTTCTAGTAAGTCGTTTGACAAGGCGAGTCTTTCTATGTCTGTGTATCCCACTGTGTCCGTGGTTGTCGACATTAGAAAAGAGAATGCATCAGTTGATGTGTTCTGTCTAGTAGAAAGCTTCGCAGCATTCATCCTGCCCAATTGATGAATGGACTGCGGCTTGCCTCATGGATGGGCAACACCTACTATCTGCCTAAGTTCCTGTTTTCTTCCTGAATTCTGGCCACTCTCCCGAATAGGCACATAGTTTTGTGTTTAAGATATGTACCACCTCAAGCTCTGTTAAATGGCCATGTACTGGACAGCTGAAGGGAATGGGAGAATATCAGAAAACTCAGATATGAGTGTGACCAGGAAAGTCTCAGTGGAGAAACCCTGCTATGGGCCATTCTCTTACTATGTATCTGTTTCCCTGAATGTCAGGAAGTTCTTTGCCTCAGGCCACCCTCATGTGAAGCCTGAAAAAAAGAGTTTTCAAATGAAAATGAATGGGCATCACCTGTGGCTCTTTGCTTAATTTCTTTGCAAAGGGATGTGTCTGAATCACCCTTTGGCCCTGTGTGCGGTTGTGGCTTAGATTCTCAGCCCCTGATGGATCTAAAGAAAGATCCGATGTGTGCATCCAAAACCAAAATTTCAAAAAGATCAGTTATGATGGATGAAGTCTCTTGCCTTTCTTTGTTAGGTTCCTGAACTACATCAAGTGAGAATAGGGATCCTTTGGTTCAAATAAATTTTTGAAAGCCCTGAAGATGTGCTTGGGTTTTCTTATGACTCCAATTCACATAAAGAATCTATACCTGACAGTCAGTAGGCCTCAAATTGGAGAAGCAGATCAGTATTAACTGCGGTCTTATTTTATCACTCCTGGTTCACATGCAGGGTGTCCAGGCCACCATGACTTTAGGCAAATGAGCGGCAAGGGAGCTTATTTTGGACACTAACCCATACCCTACTAGACTCTGACTAGTAATCCTAACATGATGGAGAATAATAACCCCAACAGAATAGAAATACAAGAAGTTTTGAGGATTCATGTTGTATAGTTGTACTTGCCTTTTGCATTATATAGGGTAGGAGTTATAAATTTAGTCAATTTTTAATTGAAACAGTTCTCCATGTGTTTTTAAAGTTCACAACCATGTGAATTCCTCTCTCCCTTTCTCTGTAGCCTATTCAGAACATGTATTTTTATATGCACATTTAGAATCCTACCTGGTATCACATGTACATTCTTGAGAGGTTGCTGACTTAGCAGATACAAATTGTCAGAAGAGATCACTCCTCTGAATGCTGTTGGAAGTGAAAATTCAAACTATGGGTGACTTCCTAGTTGAACAACATTATACATAAATCCACGTTTAGTAAAATTAATATTTTTGGCTCTGTGGATTATATATATTTCATGATATATATATATATATATATATATATATATATATATATATATATATATATATATATATATATTGCTACATTTTAATGTCTGTTTGAGTGTGTGTGTGTGTGTGTGTATAGATAGATAGATAGATAGATAGATAGATATACACTCTCCAGATTTTTGAAAATATGAAACATATGTGTCTTATTATATACTCCCTAAATTCATTCATGTACATGTATGTGGATTTATAATCAACTTTTCACAAGATTATTTTCAAAAATATTCATCCACCTGAAATACATATTTGTTTCCTAGTACTAAAAACAAACTTCAGTGAATGGTACATACAAATCCAAATATTTCTACAGTAACTGTCCCAGTTTAACATCAATGCTTGTAGATTCCTATGGGACATGATGTGTATTTTGACGTTCATTTTTTAACAAAACTGGTACATTATTATTTCTTCAGTTTATGCACATCATAGGATATATATTTCATTAACAAGTTCACAAATTTATAGGCATTTGTTTCGCTTTCAATAACTTCCTTATTCAAAACTCTTGTATTCCTCCAGGTTTCTTGTCTGGTCTCTTCATGAGACTTCTTTCCAAACTCATTATTTCTGAAATCCATAATCACCTTTGAAACAAAATTCACACACTCTTTATGATAATCCATAAGCCTAATATTAAAATAAGATGGATACCTGGTTGGATTGAATGATTGCATATCAATATAAGATTTCCTGTATATTTTCAGATATCAATTCAATCCATTATTTAAATTTAGAACTTGTTACATTGTTTAATCAAAGTTTTGTCTATTCATGCATTATCTCTATATTCCTAGACACAGGGTACACCCATTTGTAACGCCAGTACTAATTTATATATCTTCAAAATATTGCTCCCAGAAACGGTGGAATAAATACTTATGTCATCTGATCTACATATACATTTTATCACAGTAATTTTCTGGACACAAAAAGCAAAGTTCACACTTATGATTTTACCAAAGCCTTAATGGAAAGTGAGTATGCATTACTAAAAACATCCATGTCCAGGTTGCCTAACGCTCTCAAATGTGAATCCTATTGGTCACTACATATTTGTTTCTTCCTAAGATTATATATTTTACCTCAAGCCTGTTGAAAATGTCTAATCCTATCAATCACTTTATCATTTGCCTGATTTACTAATGTCTCTATTAATATCTGCTTTCCTACATATTTTCCACAGTTTATCATTGTGACTGACTCTTCACATGTGCTCACATTTTCATTCACTCTCTACCCGAAACCCTATTGCTAAAGAACTTTTGGTTTAAATCCTACACTCTCTCTGCTTTCTAAACCTACTGACTATCTTTCAAATAATACCGAGTATCCCTTTTTGACTAGAAGTTCTCTTCGACATTCCATCATCCAAGGTACAAGGTCCTATGCCATTGTACATCGATTTATCTGAGACATCTCTGCAGAACATAATTCAAAGCTAAGTATCCCAATCAAGGGCCCAATACCCTTCTGGGCTTCAAATCTTACCTAGATTTCTGTTTTCATTCTAATATTTCACTTTTACATTCTTGTAAATATTACAGGTTCCCAATACAATTATTCATCCTGCAGAATGATTCTTAACCCAAATCGAACCTTTTATTAACCCTAACCATACACTCTTCCCTCAATCTAAGTTTACAGAAGAGCAGGGACAGAGTTGTTTTTACAATACAGGAATGTAGGTCATCTTAAACCTGCTGAGAACCTCAAAGGTCCATGCAGAAATGATACCTGGAGAAGATGTAGGCAGCTATGAAGGAGTTGAGAGAGCAAAAGTCACCTTGCATGGCAAACCACCTGGTCAGGATGAAGGGTCGTGTCTGAATCAGTCTCTCTATTCTAAATGTAGAGAAGGTGGACCAAACCAGGCATTGTTGAGAGATGTTCCCGGGTGCCTATGGTTGATATACCATTCTAACTTGCGAAAGTGTCACAGGAAGTAGGGGCAGCCTCTATCTCATGGGACCCTTGGAACCAACTGTTAGGACAAAGTGGTTGCCAAGGGAGTGAACTCATTCAGTTCTTGAAGGAAGTGTCCTACCTCACTTCCTTGGTATTGGAACTCTCTGAAATTGGGATCCAAGATGCCAGACACCCAGAGCCAGTCCCAGTCCCACTCCCACTGGGCTCAGTTGTTTGGATTTACCAAGGACAGAGTCAGTCTTTCTTGGTACCTACTGCTGAGAGAATGGCCAAATGCCAGGACAGATATGAAGAGGGTCTTTCCTGAGAAAGCAGGTAGTGGCTCACCACTGGATCCTGACAACTTCACAGAGTTGGCCAAGGCAACCAGAACTGAGACAGGACTGGCCATTTCGGGGAACATAGTTTGGCTCAACAGACAGAGGACACACTGGAGAGTCAGAGACTTACTTGTGGGAAGGAGATGCCTTTGTGGGTGTGGGTGTGAGTTTGTGGTTTTGTCTCATGTTCTGAAAATAGGTAGGAAAGGTGGTTTGTTTGGTTTGGAATGGACTGTTTCTAGTAAATCGTTTGACAAGGTGAGTGATTCTAGTTCGGTGTATCCCACTGTGTACGTGGTTTTGGACATTAAAAAACAGAATGCACCAATGGATGCATCCTGTCTAGTAGAAAGCTTCCCAGCATTCATCCTGCTCAACTGATGGATGGACTGCGGTGTGTCTTATGGATGGGGAACACCTACTATCTTCCTAAGTTCCTGTTTTCTTCCTGAATTCTGGCCACTCTCCAGAATAGGCTCATGGTTTTGTGTCCAAGATATATACCACCTCCAAGCTCTGTGCCATGGCCATGTACTGGACAGCTGAATGGAATGGGAGAATCACAGAAAACTCAGATATCAGTGTGACCAGGAAAGCCTCAGTGGAGAAATCCTGCTTTGGCCATTCTCTTACCTATATTTCTGTTGCCCTGAATGTCAGGAAGTTCTTTCCCTCAGCCCACCCCTTTGTTAAGCCTGAAGAAAACAGTTTTCAAATGGAAATGAAAGGGCATCACCTGTGGCTCTTTGCTTAATTTCTTTGTAAAGGGATGTGTCTGAATCAGCCTCTTGGCCCTGTGTGCGGTTGTGGCTTAGATTCTCAGCACCTCATGGATCTAAAGAAAGATCCCATGTGTGCATCCATAACCAAAATGGCAAAAAGATCTGTTATGGTGAATGAAGTCTCTTGCGTTCCTTTGTTAGGTTTCTGACCTACATCAAGTGAGAATAGGAATCCTTTGGTTCAAATGAATTCTTCAATGCCCTGAAGAAGTGGTTGTGTTTTCTCATGACTCCAAATCACATAAAGAATCGTTACCTGACACTCAGTAGGCCTCAAATTGGAGAAGCAGAGCTGTATTAACTGCAGTCCTATTTTATCACTCCTGGTTCACATGCAGGGTGTCCAGGCCACCATGACTTTAGGCAAATGAGGGGCAAGGGAGCTTATTTTGGACACTAACCCATACCCTACTAGACTCTGACTACTAATCCTAATATGATGGAGATTAATAACCCAAACAAAATAGAAATACAAGCAGTTCAGAGGAGTCATGTTGTATAGTTGGACTTGCCTTTTGCATTATATAGGGTAGGAGTTATAAATCTAGTCAATTTTTAATTAAAATAGTTCTCCATGTGTTTTTAAAGTTAACAAATATGTGAATTCCTCTCTCCCTTTTTGTGTAGCCTATTCAGCACATGTATTTTTATATGCACATATAGAATCCTACCTGGTATCACATGTTCATACTTGAGAGGTTTCTGACTTGGCAGATACTGCCGCGGTCCGGTTGGAGCAAAATAACCGGGGGGTGGGGGTTATGAATAACATGTGTATGTTGATATAGCAGGAGTGGAAGCCATTTATTGTAGGACAATAGAGGTATTTATACATTCCACCCAGGTTATCTAATTAACATAAACTAGATACTGCAGTCAACCAATCAGGAATCTCCACACTTAATGGCTCGCTTTTGTTACATCTCAAACCACTCCCTCTGGCATTTTGCCAGGCATCATCCAGACTTGTTTACACACTCTAACATTCCCCTGGCAAAATGCCAGGTGTTATTTTGACATGTTTACAGACTCTAACATTTCCCCCTTTTATTTAATTTAAATAAAGACCACAGTGGTTTTTACAGAAACACCATAAATAACCTGCTACAAACAGAAAGGGAGGATACAAAATGTCACAATACAAGCCAATTGATGAAGAACTTGGAGAAATAATACCAGCAATGACACTGTTAGCAAAGACACCGAGTTAAAATTTGTTATAGATTACAGTTTGTTGTCTCAGTCCAGGTAAAGCAGTGTCTCAATAGATTAACTCACAGTTCAGGTAAACCACAGTCCAGGTATGTTCTGCAGGCAGCTAGCTTAAATCACAGTCCTGGTAAGTTCTGCAGGCAGCTAGCTTAAATCACAGTCCATGTAAATTCTGCAGGCAGCTAGCTTAAATCACAGCCCAGGAAAGTTCTGAAGGCAGCTAGCTTGATCCAAAGTCTCCTCCGTTTCTCAGCCGAAGTCTCCTCCGGTTTTCAGCAACACTGGAAATTCTTCCACCCTTGTCCTCACCGGCACTGGGATGAAGGCAGGAACTCCTACCACTGGCTAAAGAAAATCCTATAGTATTCCACCAGGTGCTAAGAAAACAACCTTCTGAAAAATTTAGTACATTATCTCAAGGTTTTTTACATTTGAAAAAAGCCTTAATAGTGCTTATTATTTATTATCTTCCGGGTGTGGGAGAACCATTGTAGCTTAGTTATTGGCATTGAAAATGACCAAACATCAGGGAGCCAGTAGCATCTATGGCAGGCTGTAGCATCCTGGGCAGCCACAGATGGCCCTGGGGAGTGTCCAGGACTCAAACTGCCACGGGGCCCCGCTCCCCAGGCTGGGGGCGGGGAATTGCCGGCTGCCACTGCTTGAAAAGCCCTTGCTGCACAGTGACTGGCTTGAGCATGTGGCAGCCGAGGCGCCTATTCACACACACTCCGGAAACGAAAAGTATTCAGTAACAGCCTTTTGCTGAAACTTTTTTTCCTGATAATCCTTCTTCTTCTTAACTTTCTTTTTCTTTCTGATTAGACTTCCTGGGCTTCCATCAACACATGCCCTAATTGCACTTGTTTCCACTGGGGTGCCTCTTTCCATTATCAATTTACTTCTCACCCCTTCCTTATTTTCATCACAAAGACAATACAATACACTGAGATAAAACAAGACACAATCATACTGTATCAATCTTCTCCATTTTTTGAAATGACCGTTTTTCCTCTCCCCCTATCTGCCTAGGGATGAGCAGATTTGCTCCCATCCTATCTATGGATGGGCAGCTTTTATTCGTCACTTACCCCCAAGTGTCCCAGGGCTCCCTGTATGGGCCACCATCTGCAGCAGTCCCACTGCAGCAAAATAACCGGGGCAGGGGGTGATGAATAACTAGTGTATGTTGATACAGTAGGAAAGGCGTGATAGGTAGGAAAGGCTATTTGTTTGGTATTGAGTGGACTGTTTCTAGTAAGTTGTTTGACAAGGCAAGTGTTTCTATATCTGTGTATCCCACTGTATCTCTGGTTGTAGACATTAGAAAAGATAATGCATCAATGGATTTGTCCTCTCCAGGAGAAAGTTTAACAGCATTCATCCTGCCCAATTTATGAAAGGACTGTGGCTTGCCTTATGGATGGGCAACACCTACAATATACCTAAGTTCCTGTACTCTTCCTGAATTCTGTCCACTCTCCACAACAGGCTCATGGTTTTGAGTCCAAGATATGTACCACCTCCAAGCTCTGTGACATGGCCATGTACTGGATAGCTGAAGGGAATGGTGAGCATCTCAGAAAACTCAGATAACAGTGTGACCAGTAAAATCTCAGTGGAGAAACCCTGCTTTGGGCCTTTTCTTACATAATGTTCTGTTGCCCTGAATGTCAGGAAGGTCTTTGCCTCAGGCCAACCCTTTGTGAAGCCTGAAGAAAACAGTTTTCAAATGGAAATGAATGGGCATCACCTGTGGCTCTTTGCTTAATTTCTTCCAAAAGGGATGTGTCTGAATCAGCCTCTTGGCCCTGTGTGAGGCTGTGGCTTAGATTCTCAGCACCTGATGGATCTAAAGAAACATTCCTTTTGTGCTTCCAAAACCAAAATGGCCAAAAGGGCAGTCATTGTGGTTGAAGTCCCTCGCCTTCCTCTGTAAGGTTTCTGACCTACATCAAGTGAGAAGAGGGATCCATTGGGTCAAATGAGTTCTTCAAAACCCTGCAGAGGCTAGCCCGTAATTGCTTGGGTTTTCTCATGACTCCAATTCACATAAAACATCTATACCAAACAGTCAGTAGGCCTCATATTGGAGAAGCTGGGCAGTACAAATGGCAGGCATATTTGATCACTACTGGTTCACAGGAATGGTGTCCAGGCCACCCTGATTTTAGGCAAATGAGGGGTAAAGGAGCTTATTTTGGACACTGTCGTGAGCTTTGCCCCTCATGGAAAACCCCAGCCAGAGGTTATGATGAGTGTCTATATGGAAGAAGATGAGGGCCATGTGGGAGTGTTTTGGTTTTAATTGTGGTCATTTGTGTGGTGGTTGAAATAGATGACTGGGTCCACCTGGGCTTGAAGTCTGGTGTGATTCCCCTTACAGACTGAGTTCTGAAACTGACCTCAGAGAAATATTGCCATGAGTTCTCTTGGGATTTTAGGAGGCCACGCATTAGAGTCGCCCTTGGAAACTGAGATCAAGTCCCAGGGTGGCTTTCCACAGAGCATCGGGAATCTCAGCCAGGATATCACATGATTTTATTATGAAAGACTTGGCAGCCATAGATGAGATTCAAAACAAACATGGACCTCACACTCTAGACCTCAATGGGCCTGGGTTCATGTGATCTTTTGGCCACTCTTTGGGAAGCCTTGACTGTGAGAATTCTCCAGAGCTTTCATTGAAATGAGCTTCCATACCATTTAATGGTTCTTGAAAGAATTGAAACCTACAGTGCCTCCAACTTCATCCGTGAAAAATGCTAGATAAATACCAAGAAATTTTTGAAATTCCCATAACCAGGTGTCAGAGGAGAACTTTTGGATGTCCTGTTGCTGATCAGGAGTGTTCCAGACAGTGGTTTGATTGACTGGGTTTCATGAAAATGGTGTAGAACTGAAATGCCAGTATGTTGGAGCCTGCTGAGTATTGGGCCCAGAACTGTGGTGTGCAGGTGTGGGATAAAACATTTGTGTTGGGGCCATTTGGATCTACCATTGACTTCCAAATGGCTTGTGACTGACATGGTGCAGCCAGCAGACCCTTATATGTAAAGGCATCTTGTTATATGGAGAGGTTTCAGGGCAATGTTACAAATCAGGTTGCTATCTTCAAGTGGGCAAGCTATGTGGGATAGAATCCTGGTTGGTGCATTCTCTTGCAGACTCTGACCGACCACACGTGACAGAACTACCTTCAGCACTGTGTCCCAGTTGAACTTCTTGTATTTCGTAGAGCAAATACCAAACTCCCAGTGCAGCAGCAAGAAACACCATGAATAGTGGAGGATGACTAAATGGGTACACAGTCCACACAGGGAGACACTTAGCCTTCAGTGGCCACACTTTACCTACAAAGAGAGAATTCAGCACTTTGCCTCATTTTCATTGGAAAATAAGAAACCAATTTCTTCAGGTCACATAGATGCAGAGCCAGCTTTGATGGTCTCACAACAAAGGAAGCTAAAGCTCCTGAAAACAACATATATTTCAAGTGCCCAACCTCAGAGGCAGTTTCTCAAAAAGTCGTTAGGCCAGCAGAGCTCCATGTTTGTGGAGTGTTTACCTGTTAGACAAGGATGCAAGAAAAGACCACTGACTCCAATTAAAATCAAATTAAACTAAGCTTATTATTTTCACCAGCCAGGCTAACTCTCCCTCCCAAAACGGCCGGAACAAGACAGCAACCCCAACTTACCTACAGCCCAGCTTTAAAGCCCAGAAAGTTACACAAAAGGGGGGTTAGAGATAACAGAACTCGGACAAGCATCACACTAATGGTAGTTTATATATATATATATATATATATATATATATATATATATATATATATATATATATATATTTTTTTTTTTTTTTTTTTTTTTTTTTTTTTTTTTGCTGGCCCCAACATCAGAATTTGTGAGGACCATTAGACCCTCAGAGATGGTCATTGTCTGTCCAGGGAAGGCCAATATTTATGATGTGTCGCTAATGTTTCACAGAGTGCTGCTATCTGGTCAGAGAGCCAGACATGGGTGAGTTCAAGGCATGGGCAGGCATTCCAAGCAGGTTCAGAATTTGCAGTAATTTATAGTAAAGCCAAAATTATCTTATCATGGCTTTGTGGCAAGATGGCTCCCAATTTTAATAAAAGATCAGGTTGGGCCTATCATTCCCCCCTTTTCTTATGTGTTCCTTTCAAATCTTTGATAGATTAAGGGAAGTGCACTGAGGAAATTTAAATCCCTCAGGTAACAGTCTCCAAATTTCTAGAACTCACCCAAAACGGGTCTCCCTGATTTTACCTGACTTAATTAATTACGTATATTGATAGTCTATTTATTTTTGGCTCCATTGTTGTAAGAAGGGAGGCCTCACGCATTTTGGATTCTTCTGCGCTGAGAGAGGGTGACGTAAGGGTCATGGCATGAGGGACATGAGTTGCCTTTTAGAATTTAGTTGAGGGACATGAGTTGCCTTTTAGATTTCAGCTTGGTTTGAAGTCTGGTTGGGGAAGAACAGGTTGTAAAGTCATCTGGGAATGGGTTCTTCTATGAGAGTAACAAAAACCATGAGTAATGAATAAATGTTGCAGCAGCTGGAACATGTCACCGTATAGAAGTTCCCTCACCATTCTTTAATATCCTCAGTTATCAGGACTGTCAACTTAATATTTAATTTTTTGTTTTACAGTTGTCCCTCCCCATAAGATACAGTTTATTAATTTAATGTCATCTGATCTTGCAAAATCCTTTTTCTAGTATGACCTCTGTGTCTAATAGAGAAACCTTTAATTCTGTTACTCAGGGCTGGATAATCGTACTAGCAAACACCAAGCCTACCTCTGTAGGTTAGGAATATCTGTAGGCCCTAAACTAAATTTTCTGCCTCTGGCAGCTCCTCTTAATAGTCTCTTTTTATAGTTATCAGGCATTCCTGTCTGAGAATCCTTCTTTGTAACCTCCAGTCTTACTTATTTTGGGAGGCTAACATAAAGTGTATACCTTAAAATATTAATATTTGTTTTCTTGGCCGATTCATTTAACTTTAATTTTAAATCCTAATCTTAAACATCCAGCAAATAAATTTTAACAGCCTTATATTGAGAGTACTGGGCTTTAATATCTATAACTTAATTATTATTTATCTTTTCATTAATTGTGATATGTATTATTCTGTCTGTCTTGTAGGTGATGACTTATTATCTTAAATTAACCCATGTTGTGTTATTAAAGCAACACTTCGGTAAAAGACTAACAGGGAATCTTTAGATCACTTATAAGCAAATTAAAAATAAAATTTTTTAACAAGAGTAAAAATACTTAGTTTCTGTAATAGCTACCCTGAATTTTTTGGCTGAGTTATACATTATATGCCCTGTTTGAGATCCTAGTAATCTTCACAGAAAAACAAAAGAACTTTTGAACATAACTTTAAATGAAATAAAATCTGACCTACTCCTTTTGTAGTCATTCTCACATGTAGTAAGATGGGACACAGAGCCTTATCTCAGGTAAGGCAGGCCTCTTTATAAATATTAAGTGTTTTAGTTCTAAAGCTGATCATTGTTTTTTAAATATCATTTTACAAAGTTTACATAAATTGTTTGAGGTCACATGAACATTATCTAACATCATATGACATCACATTTAAAACATGGATTAAAGAAAGGCTGAAAGATTTTAACCTTTACATATATTAGGCTCTGATTAACTTAAAAATACATTTAAATTGTTCCCCAATGAAAAAAGTAACATAAAACTTTACATATCTTATTGATAACAGGTAAATAAATCCCCAGTACATTTTTTTTAACATACAACTTCAGAATACCAGCTTGATATAATGCTCTTTAAATGTTTCTAACTTACAGACTTCTATACCTGGAAGATATGAGCACATTAATAGCATCAAAATTACATTGATATTTCTAGATTAACCAAGTTTAGCTTTTAAAGAAATGGCAGTAGAGTGCTCTAAAATAACAGTTCTTATTTAATCAGTTGTTTAATTTTTATGGTTGCTTGCTCTAGAAAAAAATAAAACTTAATAAACACAATGTTATGGGTAAACTTATGTTTTCAGAAATTTTTGTCTCTTTAACACATGACTGATTTTTACAATCTGATACAGACCTTAGTAAATCAATCGGGTATCTAACAAATGTACTCAAGAATGAGAAATTCCACATCAAATTTACTTTACTTATTTATTAAAATATTAGACAAATGTATTGAAGAGTGTAAACCATTTTTTTTGTTGAAGGAAAAGTCCTAGAATCAAGGCATTTTAGACATTTTGTAGATATTAATATTTTATTAGATTTTTGAACACCTATAAAAACTTGTAAGCTTAAATTTAAAAACATTTATTTTTATCTGTTTATCCAATTTAAATTGAACAATTTTAATCACGTGAATTAAAGATCTTTGGATCCACTTTTTTTAAATTAATTTTTATTGTAGGTTGTTCAAAACATTACATAGTTCTTGATATATTATATTTCACACTTGATTCAAGTGGGATATGAACTCCCGTTTTTACCCCATATACAGATTGCAGAATCACATCAGTTGCACAACCATTGATTTACATATTGCCATTCTGGTGTCTGTTGTATTCTGCTGCCTTTCCTATCCTCTACTATCCCCACTCCCCCATCCCCTCCCCTCTTCTCTCTCTACCCCCTCTACTGTAATTCATTTCTCCCCCCTCATATTTTTCCTCCTTTCCCCTCACTTCCTCTTGTATGTAATTTTGTATACCCCTGAGGGTCTCCTTCCATTTACAGGAAATTTCCCTTCTCTCTCCCTTTCCCACCCACCTCTCATCCCTGTTTAATGTTAATCTTCTTCTCATGCTCTTCGTCCCTACTCTGTTCTTAGTTACTCTCCTTATATCAAAGAAGACATTTGCCATTTGTTTTTGAGGGATTGGCTAGCTTCACTTAGCATAATCTGCTCTAATGCCATCCATTTCTCTCCAAATTCTATGATTTTGTCATTTCTTAATGCAGAGTAATACTCCATTGTGTAAAAATGCCACATATTTTTTATCCATTCGTCTATTGAATGGCATCTAGGTTTTGCTTCCACAGTCTTGCTATTGTGAATTGTGCTGCTATGAACATGGATGTAGCAGTGTCCCTATAGTGTGCTCTTTTTAGGTCTTTAGGGAATAGACCGAGTAGGGGAATAGCTGGATCAAATGGTGGTTTTATTCCCAGCTTTCCAAGAAATCTCCATACTGCTTTCCAAATTGGCCGCACCAATTTGCAGTCCCACCAGCAATGTACAAGAGTACCCTTTTCCCAACATCCTCGCCAGCACTTGTTGTTGTTTGACTTCCTAATGGCTGCTAATCTTACTGGAGTGAGATGGTATCTTAGGGTGGTTTTAATTTGCATTTCTCTGACTGCTAGAGATGGTGAGCATTTTTTCATATACTTGTTGATTGATTGTATGTCCTCCTCTGAGAAATTTCTATTCAGGCCCTTGGCCCATTTGTTGATTGGGTTATTTGTTATCTTATTGTCTAATTTTTTGAGTTCTTTGTATATTCTCGATATTAGGGCTCTGTGTGAAGTGTGAGGAGTAAAGATTTGTTCCCAGGACGTAGGATCCCTATTTACCTCTCTTATTCTTTCTTTTGCTGAGAAAAAACTTTTTAGTTTGAGTAAGTCCCATTTGTTGATTCTAGTTATTAACACTTGTGCTATGGGTGTCCTATTGAGGAATTTGGAGCCCAACCCCACAGTATGTAGATCATAGCCAACTTTTTCTTCTATCAGACGCCATGTCTCTGATTTGATATCAAGTTCCTTGATCGACTTTGAGTTAACTTTTGTGCATGGCAAGAGAAAGGGATTCAGTTTCATTTTGTTGCATATGGATTTCCAGTTTTCCCAACACCATTTGTTGAAGATGCTATCCTTCTTCAATTGCATGCTTTTAGCCCCTTTATCGAATATAAGATAGTTGTAGTTTTGTGGATTGGTTTCTGTTTCCTCTATTCTGTACCATTGGTCCACCCACCTGTTTTGGTACCAGTACCCTGCTGTTTTTGTTACTATTGCTCTATAGTATAGTTTGAAGTCTGGTATAGCTATCCCGCCTGATTCACACTTCCTGCTTAGCATTGTTTTTGCTATTCTGGGTCTTTTATTTTTCCATATGAATTTCATGATTGCTTTCTCTATTTCTACAAGAAATGCCGTTGGGATTTTGATTGGCATTGCATTAAACCTATAGAGAACTTTTGGTAATATCGCCATTTTGATGATGTTAGTTCTACCTATCCATGAACAGGGTATATTTTTCCATCTTCTAAGATCTTCTTATATTTCTCTCTTTAGGTTTCTGTAGTTTTAATTGTATAAGTCTTTCACCTCTTTTGTTAGGTTGATTCCCAAGTATTTTATTTTATTTGAGGATATTGTGAATGGGGTGGTTGTCCTCATTTCCATTTCAGAGGATTTGTGGCTCATATACAGGAATGTCTTTGATTTATGTGTGTTGATATTATATCCTGCCACTTTGCTGAATTCATTTATTAGCTCTAGTAGTTTCTTTGTAGACCCTTTTGGGTCTGCTAGGTATAGAATCATGTCATCTGCAAATAGTGATAATTTGAGTTCTTTTCCTATTTTTATGCCTTTAATTTTTTTCGTCTGTCTAATTGCTCTGGCCAGTGATTCGAGAACTATGTTGAACCGAAGTGGTGAGAGAGGGCATCCCTTAAAATTTGTTTTTATGAGTGCTTTTTTTATTATGAGCGCTCCTTATATATGTTAATTTCTGTATCATATATATGATTAAGAATATATATATATATATAGACATACAACAAATAACAAAAGTGTGCACACATAATAATAGTAAAGGCCTTGTAGCTTTTAGCAGGTGAAATCTCCATTGCCATGTTTTAAAAACTCCACAGTTGGTCAAAGATAGAACTGATCAGAAAAACATTAACCTAGGTCTGTAGGATCAAAATTATGAGTTAGAAAAATTAAAGGATCTAAGGAAAAAAATAAGAGTCCTAGAAAAAATAACTGACCAGTAATTAGTAAATACCATACTATTTACTTTTTTTTTTCCTTAAGCCTCATATCAGTCTCCTACTGATCTTGCAGGCTTCTTTCATTTGCATTTCAATCTAAGTCCTGGCTGAGGTCTGGAAGGAGCAGGAAAAAACTGCTATTCTGAGCAGACACCTCAGGTCTAACGCATTTTAACCATAATTTTCCAGATAGGATGTTGAAAATTTTGATACAAGCTTAAGACAAAATTTACAAAATTTTATATCTTTACATCTTGTGTTGTCAACAGATACCATACTATGATTTACTATCCTTGTCCAAATTAATGCACTGGTACACACAGTGACATTTTCCCAGGCTACCCAATTAAAAATTGGTGAAAAAAAAAGACTGAATGATTGGAAAATTTCTTGCCAACTTGGAAGTAGAGTTCTTTAGTTTTCCATCCTAAGTATTTAAGTTCTCTGGCATGAATTATCTGAAATCATAAACTAAACAATTATCTCAATCTGACTTTTAACGGCAAGATTCTGCAATGCTTCAAAAACCCAATAAGCTACCAGATTGTTACAATAAAACATCATCATTTAGACACACATTCAGGTAAAATCATTCCCAAGAAACAATATATAATATCAACACATTATTGCACATGTCTTAAAGTGCCAGAAACAAAGACACACGACAGACAGAAAGGAGCTCCAGACTATGACTGACAGACAGAAGCCTTTAAAACAGAGCAGATAAGAGAAAAATCTCCTACACCAGTTGCACCACAGATGTCCCCACAAGGGGACCAGATGTTTTCACAGAGGAGCATCCTGAAATGTAAAATCAAGGGTCTCCATAGTGACTTTCCTGCATTTAGTGTCCCCTTTTTTTCCCTCTTTTTTAAGATGACAGAGGTGGCATTATTGTTAAATTGCAGGGAAAGACCTAGGGAATTCTCTGAAAAAATAAGGCTTCAGCAGCTGCTGGGAGTCCCTCAGTCCCTCCTTTTACTTACAGGATTTGCTCCTCTGTTTCAGTTCCACCACAAGCATGCTCCATCTCCTAACATTTCTGTAGTCAGCTCTCAAAAAGTTCCAGGGTGCGGGTGGGTTATCAAAATTTGTAACTTAAAGTTGGGTTCCTGAACTTGAAGCCAATTAATGCCAATTTAAAAATGAGGACAGGGTTTTGAGAAAAAGAAAAACGAAGGTTTATTGCTTTGCTAACAAAGATAAACACAGGGACTCTGCCAAAAGGTTGTGACTCTCTTTATCTGGAGGGACAAGGGATTTTAAAGGAGTTTCACTTATTAACCTGGGAGATACTCAGTTCTTAGGTCCCCCGCAGGCACTGCCCTCTGCAGTGAGTGTGCTCCAGGCAGCCAGTTAGGGGCTTCTATCATACTGCTTAACAAACGGGTGTAAAGTTCAATGCAGTTCCTTTAAACTCAGTCCAAAGGGTGTCAGGCTTACTTGCTTTATTTTCATGTCCGATATCCTTAAGTTTTCACCACAGAAATCACACAACAAAATGCACAAAAACAAACAAACAAAAAACATATAGAACACAGAACAAAACAACAACAACAACAAAAAAAAAAAAAACAGAAATCCGGCGCCGAAACAGGAAAACAGAGGAGCAATGCAATGTCTTCCTAAAGCTCCCCGTAGGAGCGCATGCGTGCCCGTTGGCACCTCTCTACCCTTCCAGATGAATTCCCTAGAGAACAGAACAGATGACAGAATGATTCTTGTTACTGTCCCAGACAGGAGTATATGTGAGCCTCCTCAGTCCACCTCTCTGTCATCAGAAGAGATCTCCCTTAACCGGATATCAGATGTTATAAAGGCACCAATTACCTATGGATGCCTCCTCCACCAGGTGCTTGCTAATAGTTTTAATGCGGTGGTTCACTGCAGTGCTCCCTGAACTGAAGGCTAACTCCAAGGCCTTGGACCATCTCAAGTTGCACAAACCCTAGAGTTGCTCTCAAGCTTGGAGCCCTGGAAGGAAGGCCAACTTCAGAATTTACAGCAGTCTGGTCTTGTGATCTTGTCCGGCAGGGTCATCTCACTGGGGAACTCCAAAATATTAGACCAGGAACGCATGTAAAGACCACTGACTCCTAGTAAAATCAAATTAAGGCAAGCTAATTATTTCAAAGGGAAAGGCTACCTCTCCCTCCCAAAATGGCGGGAGCAAGACAGCAAACCCACCTTTCCTATAGCCCAGCTATATAGCCCAGAAAGATGCACAAAAAGGGGGTTACAGATAACAGAACTTTAACAAGCATCACACTAACGGTAGTTTACTTTTTTTTTTTAAGCTCACCCCAACATCAGAAATTATGAGGACCATTAGAGCCTCAGAGACTCGTTGTCTGGCCAGGGAAAGAAAATATTTATGAGGTGTCACTAAAGTTTCAGAGAGGGCTGCAATCTGGTCAGAGAGCCAGGCATGGGTGAGTTTAAGGCATGGGCAAACATTCAAGCAGGTTCAGAATTTGCAGTAATTTATAATAAATCCAAAATTATCTTTTCATGGCTTTCTGGCAAGTGGGCTCCCAATTTTAATAAATGATCAGGTTGGGTCTATTAACCCTGTCCCTTACTTTTGGAAACTCCCCTTCCACATCCAAGCTTGTGAACTCCTGAGCATTTTCCATTCCAGATATGTATTCACAGATTTTCTAACTCTTCTCCTCTAATTGTGTATTACTTGGGGCGAATGTAATGTCAAGGCATTGTTCTGGATGAGAATGGGAAGATTTTTTGCATACACATTGGATTCATTATCTAATTTTTCATTCGAAATACTTAATCCCTGACACTAAAACCTACCCTACTGGACTCTGACTACTAATGCAAATATGATGGAGATAAATTACCCCAACAAAATAGAAATACAAGCAGTTCAGAGGAGGCATGCTGCATAGTTGGACTTGCCTTTTGCATTATGTAGTGTAGGAGTTATAAATCTAGCAAATTTTCAATTTAAATAGTTCTCCATGTGTTTGAAAGTTAACAAATATTTGAATTCCTGTCTCCCTTTCTCTGTAGCCTATTCAGCACATGTATTTTTATATGCACATATCAAATCCTACCTGGTACCACACGTACATTCTTGTGAGGTGGATGAATTGGCAGATACAATTTGTGAGAATAGATCACTCATTCTAAACGCTGTTGGAACTGAAAATTCAACCTATGGGTGAGCTTCCTAGTTGAACAACATTATACATAAACCCATGTTCAGTAAAATGAATATTTTTGGATCTGTGGATGATATATATTTCATGATTAATTTAGATTGCCATATATATTGCTACTTTTTAATGTCTGTGTGTGTGTGTTTTATATATATATATATATATATATATATATATATATATATATATATATATACTCTCCAGATTTTTCAAAATATGAAATATATGTGTCTTATTATACACTCCCTAAATTCATTCATATTCATATATGTGGATTTATGATCAACTTTTCACAAGATTATTATCAGAAATATTCATCCACCTGAAATACATATTTGTTTCCTAGTACTGAAAACAAACTTCAGTGAATGGTGCACACAACTCCTAATATTTCTACAGTAACTCACCCAGTTTAACATCAATGCGTATAGATTCCTATGGGACATGAAGTCTATTTTGACGTTCATTTTTATTCAACTCTGGTACATTACTATTTCTTCAGTTAATGCACATCATAGGATAAATATTTCATGCACAATTTATCAAATTGATAGGCATTTGTTTCACTTTCAATCACTTCCTGATTCAGAACACATGTATTCCTTAATGTTTCTTGACTGCTCGTTTCATGAGACTTCTTTCCAAACACATTATTTTCAATTTCCATTATCGCTTTGAAGCAAATCTCACACACCCGTCTTGATAAACCATTAAAGTAATATTACCATTATATGTATAATTGGTTGGAATTAATGATTGTATATCAATATAAGATTTTCTGCATATTTTCAGATATAAATTCAATCGATTATTTAAAGTATAATCAGTTATATTATTTATTCACAGTATGGTCTCTTCATGCATTATCTCTACATACATAGACACAGGGTACACCTCTTTGTACCCCCAATATTAATTTATATGTCTTCAAAATATTGCTCCCAGAAATGGTGGAAAAAAATACTCTGTCAACTGATGTACATAAACATTTTATCACAGTAATATTCTGGACACAAAATGCAAAGTTCACACTTATGATTGTACCAAAGACTAAATGGAATGTAAACATGGATTACTAAAAAAATCCATGTCCAATTTGGCTAATGCTCTCAAATGTCAATCCTATTAATGATTACATATTTGTTTCTTCCTAAGATTATATATTCATATTCAACCCTGTTGAAAATATCTAATACTATCACTCACTTTATACTTTGTCTGATTTCATAATGTCTCTATAGATATCTGCTTTCCTACATATTTTCCCCAGTTCATCATTGTGACTCATTCTTCACATGTGCTGACATTGACATTCACTCACTAACCGAAACCCTGTTGCTAAAGAACTTTTGGTCCAATTCCTATACTCATTCTTTTTTCTAAACTTACTTACTATCTTCCTAATCCACCTACTGTCCCCTTTTGACTGGATATTCTCTTCGACATTCAATCATCCAAGGTACAAGGTCCTATGCCATTTTATATCGATTTATCTGAGACATCTGTGCAGAACATAATTCAAAGCTAAGTGTCACAATCAAAGGCCCAATTCCCTTCTGGGCTTCAAATCTTACCTAGATTTCTGTTTTCATACTTACATTTCACCTATTTATTCTTGTAAATATCGCAGATTCCCAATACCATTATTCATCCTGCAGAATGATTCCTAACTCAAATCGAATATGTTATTAATCCTAACCATACACTCTTCCATCAATATAACTTTACAAAAGAGTAAGGACACAGTTTGTCTTACAATACAGGAATGTAGGGGATCTTCCACCTGCTGAGAACCTCAAAGGTCCTTACAGAAATGATCCCTGGAGAAGATGTTGACAGCTATGGAGGACCTGAGAGAGAAAAATTCATTTTCCATGGAAAACAACCAGGTCAAAATGAAGGGATGTGTCTGAATCAGCCTCTCTCTTCTTAATGTAGAGTAGTTGGACCAAATCAGGCATGTGTGGAGAGCTGTTCCCGGGTGCCGATTTTTGATATACAATTCTTAGCTTGAAGTGTCACAGTAAGTAGGGGCAGGCTCCATCTCATGGGAACCTAGGAAACAACTTTTAGGACAAAGTGTTTGCCAAGGCAGTGACCTCATTCAGTTTCTGAATGAAGTGACCTACCTCACTTCTTTGGTGATGGAACTCTCTGAACTGGGGATCCAAGAAGCCAGGCACCCAGAGTCAGTCCCAGTCCCAATCCCAGTGGGCTCACATGTTTGTATTTACCAAGGACAGAGTCAGACTTTCTTGGTACCTACTGATGTGAGGATGGCCAAATGCCAGGAGAGCTCTGAAGAGGGCCAGTTCATGAGAAAGCAGGCAGTGTCTCACCACTGGTTCCTGAAAACTTCACTGAGTTGGCCAAGGAGACCAGATCTGAGAGAGTTTCCCAATACTATTATTCATCCCGAAGAATGATTCCTAACCCAAATTGAACATGTTATTAAACCTAACATACACTGTTCCCTCAATCTAACTTTACAGAAGAGCGGGGACAGTGTTGGTCTTACAATACAGGAATGTAGGGGATCTTCCACCTGCTTAGAAACTCAAGGGTCCATGCAGAAATCATTCCTGGAGAAGATGTAGGCAGCTATGAAGGACTTGAGAGAGCAAAAGTCATCTTCCATGGCAAACAACCTGGTCAGGATAAAGGAGTGTATCTGAATCAGCCTCTCTCTTATTAATGTAGAGAAGATGGATCAAACCAGGCCTGTGTGGAGAGCTATTCCTGAGTGCCTATGGTTTATATACCATTCTAACTTGTGAAAGTGTCACAGGAAGTAGGGGCATCCTCCATTTCAAGAGACCATAGGAAGCAACTGTTAGGACAAAGTGGTTGCCAAGGGAGTGACCTCTTTCAGTTTCTGAAGGAAGTGACCTCACGTCACTTCCTTGGTGTTGGAACTCTCTGAACTTGGGATCCAGGAAGCCAGGCACCCATTGCCAGTCCCAGTCCTACTCCTAGTGGGCTCACTTCTTTGGATTTACCAGGGACAGAGTCAGTCTTTCATGGTACCTACTGATGTGGGGATGGCCAAATGCCAGAAGAGCTCTGAAGAGGGGCCTTTCCTGAGAAAGCAGGTAGTGGCTCATGCTGGCTCCTGAAATCTTCGCAGAGTTGGCCACGAAGACCAGATCTGAGACAAGACAGGCTATTTTTGGGGAACATAGTATGACCCACCAGTCAGAGAATACTCCAGATAGTCACAGATGTACTTGGGGGAAGCAGGTGCCTTTGTGGGTGTTGGTGTGGGATTCTTTTTTTGTCTCATGTTCTGAGAATAGGTTAACCAGTACCCTGGTTATTAATTGGTAGTTACATTATGCTTATAGACCCCAGAACTCAGGACAGGTAGAAAAAATAAATAGAACCATTAAATAGACCTTTACGAAATTACTCTTAGAGACCTGCATAAAAGATTGGACTATGCTCCTGCCTTATCCACTGTTTCATGCAAGAAATACTCCCTCTGTTTCTTTGTGTAACCTCACCACCTGTGAAATTCTCTATGGTGCCCTTCCTCCAGTAAGGGACCTAACCCCAACTCTAAGACCTAAGGATCCCTTCCACACCCCCTAGCTTGACAGACTTAAAGCTCTTGAAAGAACTCATTGATATCTGTTCAAACAGCTGGCCACGGCCTACCAAACTGGGGACAAGGGGACTCCACTTCAATATAATGTAAGAGACTTCATCTACATAAGAAGACATCAGGTTTCATTCCTGGAACCCCGATGGAAAGGAACATACCAGGTACTACTTATAACACCTACATCAGTAAATGTATACGGAATCAATTCCTGGATCCATGCCTCTCATCTCAAGCCTGCGCTCTGTCCAGACTCTTGCTGGAAACTGGAAATGACTAGTAACCCTTTCAAATTGTGTATTCACCATATGAATAAGGCTATAGACTCTCCCCTTGGCCACCAGTAGTCCTAAACCTCATCAGGTGGTTCATCAGCGATGGCTGATCACAAATCCTACTAGAGAAGAAGTATGGTCTATCTCGCTTACAGCCCCCATAGGGACCTGGTGGCCATCTCCCCACCCAGACATTTGTCAGCTGGCTATAGGTTTTTCCTATTGGGATATATCTGATAAAGTGGATCCCACTAAAATTCTATTAAATACCTTCTGTATCATCGATAATGGAAACAAACATTATGGATGTAGGGACACGCGAGCAAGATGCAGGTTGGCTAGCCCAGATTACTATGTTTGCATGGCAGACTATCAAAGCCACAAAGAGCCACGGCTGTGAGGGGAAAAAGCCAACTTCTTCTGTAAGTCATGGGGATGTTAGCATACAGGGACTGCCTGGTGGAACCCAAACTCCCCATCAAATTCAGTACACAGCATTGGCCATATTACCAATTAGACAACCAAAACCGATGGACCCCAGAAGGCTCTCTAGATCCTCAAATTATGCATGACATTTTTAACTTCTACAAGTGATCAAAAGGGTGGAAGGAGATTCCCCTATGTGAAGACCTTTTCCCTCCTTCACTCACGTCCTGAACTATGCTTCTCCAATAGATCCTAACCCTCAGCCTTCTGCTCCAGACTCTCTGCTTTCACTCCCACCTGAGCAACCTGATTTCTCCCCTCCATTTACTAGATCAAAAAACCAAACCTCGGCCGGTTCTCAGACAATTGCGCCCTTGCTGAGGTATCAGGTACTGAGGTACCCCTCCACCCACTCAGTCCTCTTTTCTCCAGTAAGTGCCCAGAGCAGGTCCCATCAGGTCCTCTTACCAGCTAACCCAAAGCTCAAACCAGCTGAGGAGATCCCTCAGACCACTATCCAAGATGTAATGAAAGTGACCTTTAAAGTTGCCTTGTCATCACTGAAAACAGGTGACTAAGAATTTAAAGTCCCTCACAGGCTTTTTGGGATACTCACTCCTGTCGTCCCCTCTGCTCTACCTGTTCTACTGCTCAAGTTTTTGTTGCCAGGAAAATCACAAACCCCTTTCCCAATATTCTTTTACATCTCTCCTTCCTAATTCTCAGATAAACGGAGCTGCTCTCAGCCTTGCTTTCCACGTCTTGCCCCTCTTCACCAGGCCCACAGAAAAGTCTTATATGACCTTCTCCAGAAGTCTTCACCATTGCTGACTTTAGGACTTTCAGCAAAAGAGTCCCTATAAAAGAATTCAATGTAGATAAACTCCGTGTTTTCATGTCGCCCTGTTCTACTTGGCCAGTGGCTGGAAAAATCAGCACTCCTAAGCTAGACACCCCCTTACGAGTTTTTCACAAAATAAGTGAACAAGGCCTCTGACCTTGAGCTGGGGATTCTCAGAGATGGCTACAATTCTAAGTAAAGAAGTTACCAACTAGGCTCCATGGTAACAGCTGGCAGGGAGAAAAAAAAAGAGAAAAAAAAAAGCTCTCCCTGTCCCAAGTGTCCTTGAAAAGTTAACTTGCCGAGAACAGAGGAAAAAATAACAGAAACAAAAACTGCTTTTTGTGAACTTCTGCAGACTGTGAACTTCTGAGCCCCTTCCCTTACATGTTGGGTACAAATTCTGAAACTACCTAAACTTGGGGTTCAGAAGATTAATTGATTACAACAGAAGCAATACCCTCTAAATCCGTTTGCAACCAAATAGGGCTGTTTCCCTGTCTTCGGTGCTATCTTAGATTCCTTTCCTTTTCCGTACCAACAACAGTATAATTCTATATACTTAAACATTGTTTATGTTTTCATGAAATGGTCAACAGATGTGATTAATTATGTAATGGTGCAGATGTTTCCCAGAGTGTTCTAGGATGATGCATGTTCATTTAAAGATCAAATCGGAGGGCATACAACCTGTTTCCACCGGGAACCTGTATCTCTCACTTTAGCCATCCTATTAGGAATAGGAGTTGCTGCAGGAGTGAGCACAGGAACCCTAGTCCATGGGACACAACAAATGACCCAATTAGAAGCAGCAATAGACCAAAAATTAAAGATAATAAAACCTCCATCACAGCTTTACAGGAATGTTTAACCTCTCTCTCTGAAGTTGTTTTACAGAACAGGCGAGGGTTAAACCTTCTCTTCATGAGAGAAGGGGGACTTTGTGCTGCATTGAGGGAAGAAGGTTGTTTTTATGCTACCATACTGGAGTTGTATAAGAACCTATGAGTATATTAAGAAAATGCCTTTAAGAGTGTCAACGAGAGAGAGAGGCCCAAAAAGGGTGGTTTGAGTCTTGGTTCACACAGTCCCTCTGGTTAACTATGCTTTCATAAGCCCAGGCCTGTCCATTAATAATCCTCATATTATTGCTAACTGTAGGACCCTGTTGGCTCAACCATGTAGTTTCCTTTCTCGAAGCTCAAATTGGACAATTTAAACTTATGGTAATCAGACAACAATATACCCCACTAGGAGACATAAAATGTGACACCCTTCAATGATCACTTTCATGATTAAAAGTAACCAGAAGAAGAATTGGGGAATAAAAAGTTAATAAAATAGGTACTTGTCACTTCCTATTTTTCTGTATGCTTAATAAAACACTGTTGAAATCTTGAGAACTGTTTGCTAATCTTGTTCCCAGAATGTGCTGTCCCCAACTGCCAAACTGCAGAATGTACTCCATCATCCCGTTGAAAGCAAACTGCCCACTCTCCCTGACGCATCAATAAATTTCCCTCCCTGCCCTCTCCAAGGAAAGTATATAAGCTCTGTTTAAGCTGTTCTCAGGACTCTCTGCTCTATTCAAGTGAGCTCTGAGCCCCAGCATGCTGGACCCTCAATAAACCCTTTGTTGTTGCATGAGACAGTCTCTTGGTGGTCTCTTCCTCCTATGCCTTCCCGACCATTACAATATTCCAACTCTATATTCTTATAAATATCTCAGGTTCCCAATACCATTATTCATCCAGCAGAATAATTCCTAACCCATATCAAACATGTTATTAAACATAACCATACACTCTTCCCTCAATCTAACTTTACAGAAGAGCAGGCACAGAGTTGGTATTACAATACAGGAATGTAGGGGATTGTTCATCTGCTGAGAACCTCAAAGATCCATGCAGATATGATCACTGGAGAAGATGTAGGCAGCTATGAAGGACCTGAGAGAGCAAAAGTCATCTTCCATGGAAAACAACCTGGTCAGTATGAAGGGTTGTGTCTGAATCAGGCACTCAAATTTTAATGTAGAGAAGATGGACCAAACCAGGCCTGTTTAGAGAGTTGTTCCCGGGTGCCTATGGTTGATATACCATTCTAACTTGTGAAACTGTCACAGGTAGTAGGGGCAGCCTGCATCTCATGGGACCCTTGGAAGCAAATGTTAGGACAAAGTGGTTGCCAAGGCAGTGACCTCATTCAGTTCCTGAAGGAATTGACCTCACCTCACTTCCTTGTTGATGGAACTATCTGAACTTGGGATCCAGGAAGCCAGGCACACAGAGCCAGTCCCAGTCCCAGTCCCAGTGGTCTCACTTGTTTGGATTTACCAAAGACAGAGTCAGTCTTTCTTGGTACCTACTGATGTGAGGATGGCAAAATGCCAAGAGAGCTCTGAAGAGGGGCCTTTCCTGAGAAAAAGGTAGTTGCTCAATGCTGGCTCCTGACAACTTTACAGAGTTGGCTAAGGAGGACAGATCTGAGAGAGAACATGCCATTTAAAGGGAACATACTGTGGCCCACTAGTCAGAGGACACTCCAAATAGTCTCAGAATTACTTAGGGAAAGGAGGTGCCTTTATGGGTGTAGGTGTAGGTTTGTGGTTTTCACTTGTTCTGAGAATAGGTATCAAAGGCGGTTTGTTTGGATTGAGTGAACTCTTTCTGGTAAGTACTTTGACAAGGCGAGTGTTTTTATGTCTGTATATAAAACGGTGTTCGTGGTTGTAGACATAAGAAGAGAGAATGCATCAATGGATGTGTCCTGTCTAGTAGAAAGCTTGCCAGCCTTCATACTGCCCAATTTATGAATGGACTGCTACTTGACTTATGGATGGGCAACATCTGCTATCCTCCAAAGTTCCTGTTTTCTTCCTGAATTCTGGCCTCTCTAAAGAATAGGCTCATGCTTTTGTGCCCAAGATATGTACCACCTCCAAGCTCTGTGACATGGACATGTACTGGATACCTGAAGGGAATGACGAGCTTCTTAGAAAACTCAGATATCAGTATGACCAGTAAAGTCTCAGTGGAGAAAGCCTGCTTTGTGCCATTTGCTTACCTATTGTTTTATTGCCCTGAATGTCAGGAAGGTCTCTGCCTCAGGCCTCCCCTTTGTGAAGCCTGAAGAAAAGAGTTCTCAAATTGAAATGAATGGGCATCACCTGTGGCTCTGTGCTTAATTGCTTTGGAAAGGGATGTGTCTGAATCAGCCTCTTGGCACTGTGTGAGGCTGTGGCTTAGATTCTCAGCACTAGATGGATCCAAAGAAATATCTCATGTGTGCATCCAATACAAAAATGGCTAAAAGTGCAGATATTGTAGATGAAGTCTCTCGCCTTCCTATGTAAAGTTCCTGACCTCCATTAAGTGAGAATAGTGATACTTTGGGTCAAATGAGATATTTAAAGCCCTGTAGAGGCTAGCCTATAGGTGCATGGGTTTTCTCATGATTCCAGTTCACATAAAGAATCTAAACCGCACAGTAATTTGGCCTCAAATTGGAGAAGCAAAGCAGCATTAACGGCATGCCTATTTGATCACTCTTGGTTAACAGGAAGGGTGTCTAGGCCACACAGACTTTAGGAAAATGAGGGAAAAAGGGAGCTTATTTTGGACACTGTTGTGGGCTGCGCCCCTCATGGAAACCTGCTACCAGAGGTAATGATTAGTGTCTATATGGAAGAAGATGAGGGCCATGTGGGAGTGTTTTGGTTTTAATTGTGGACATTTGTATCGTGGTTGGAAGAGATGACTGGGTCCACCTGGGCTTGAACTCTGGTGTGACTCCCATTAGAGACTGAGTTCTGGAACTGACCTCAGAGCAGTATTGCCATAAATTTTGTCGGGATTTTATTAGGCCACGCATGAGAGTGACCCTTGGAAACTGAGATCTAAGGCCAGTGTGGATTTCCACAGAGCACTTGGAATCTCAGCCAGGATATAACATGATTTTATTTTTAAAGACTTGGCAGCCATAGTTGAGAGTCAAAACACACATGGAACTCACATTGTAGACCTCAATGGGTCTGGCTTCATGTGACCTTTTGGCCACTCTTTGGGAAGACTTGCCTGTGAGAGTTCTTCAGAGCATTCATTGAAATGAGCTTCCTCACCATTTAATGGTTCCTGAATTAATTGAAACCCATAGTGCCTCCAACTTCATCCTTGAAAAATGGCTAGATAAATACCATGAAATTTTTGAAATTCCCATGACCAGGTGGCACTGGAGAAACTTTGGATGTCCTGTTGCTGATCATGAGTATACCAGACGGTGCCTTGATTGACTGGGTTTCATGAAAATGGTGTAGATCAGATATGCCAGTAAGTTGGAGCCTGCTGAGCAGTGGGCCTAGAGCAATGTTGGGCAGGTGTGTGACACAAAATATGCGCTGGGGCCATTTCGATCTGCCATTGGCTTCCAAATGCCTTGTGACTGACAGGATGCAGCCAGCAGACCCTTATTTGTAAAGGCATCTTGTTATATGGAGAGTTTTGACCCTGTCCCTTACTTTTGGAAACTCCTCTACCACCTCCAAGTTTGTGAACTACTGATCATATTCCATTCCAGATTTGTATTCTCAGAATTCCTAACTCTTTTTCCCTAATTGTGTCTTACTTGGGGTGAAAGTATTGTCAAGGCATTGTTCTGGATGAGAGTGGGAAAAATTTTGTGTAGCACATATTTGCATACACATTGGATTCATTTTCCAATTTTCCATTCAGAATACTAAATCCCTGACACTAACATATACCCTATTAGACTCTGACTACTAATCCTAATATGGTGGAGTAAAATAACCCAAACGGAATAGAAATACAAGCAGTTCAGAGAAGGCATGGTGTGTAGTTGGAATTGTGTTTTGCATTATATTGGGTAGAAGGTATAAACTAGTTAATTTTTTTATTGAAAGAGTTCTCCATGTGTTTTTAAAGTAAACAAATGTATGAATTCGTGTCTCCCTTTCTCCGTAGCATATTCAGCACATGTATTTTTATATGCACATACAGAATCCTACCTGGTACCACTCGTACAATCTTGTGAGGTGGCTTACTTGGCAGATACAAATTGCGAGAAGACATCACAGCTCCTAAACACTGTTGGAACAGAAAATTAAACCTATGGGTGAGCTTCCTAGATGAACAACATTATACATAAATCCATGTTCAGTAAAATGAATATTTTTGCATCTGTGGATGATTTATATTTCATGGTGAATTTCGATTGGCATATATATTGCTACTTTTTAATGTCTGTGTGTATATATATATATATATATATATATATATATATATATATATATACAGTCTCCAGATTTTTCAAAATATGAAATATATGTGTCTTATTACACACTTCCTAAATTCATTCATATTCATGTATGTGGATTTATAATCAAATTTTCACATGATTATTCTCAGAAATATTCATCCACCTGAAATACATATTTTTTCCTACTAGTGAAAACTAACTTCAGTGAATGTTGCATACAAATCCTAATATTTCTACAGTAACTGACCCAGTTTAACATCAATGCGAGTAGATTCCAATGGGACATGCTGTGTGTTTTGACGTTCATTTTTATTCAACACTGGTACATTATGATTTCTTCAGTTTATGCACATCATAGGATATATTTTTCATCCACAGTTTCGCAAATTTATAGGCATTTGTTTCACTTTCAATCAATTCCTTCTTCAGAACACATGTATTCATCCATGTTTCTTGACTGGTCTTTTCATGAGACTTCTTTACAAAACACATTATTTTCAATTTTCATAATCATTTTTGAAGCGAAACTCAGACACCGTTCATGATAAACAATAACACTAATATTAACAATAGATGTATAACTGGTTGGAATGAATGATTTTATATCAATATAAGATATCTTAAATATTTTCAGATATCAATTCCATCCATTATTTAAAGTGGAATCAGCTATATTATTTATTCACAGTGTGGTCAATTCATGCATTATCTCTATATTCATAGACACAGGGCACACCTCTTTGTACAACCAATACTTATGTATATGTCTTCTAAATATTACTGCCAGAAATGGTGTAAGAAATACTCATGTCACCAGATCTACATACACATTTTATCACAGTAATATTCGGGACACAAAAAGTAAATGTCACACTTATGATTGTACCGGAGTCTGAATGGAAAGTGAACATGGATTACTAAAAACATTCCTGTCCATGTTGCCTAATCCTCTCAATTATCAATCCTGTTGGTGACTACATATTTGTTTCTTCCAGAGATTATATATTCAAACTCTACCCTGTTGAAAATGCCTAATCATATCACTCACTTTATACTTTGCCTGATTTCATTATGTCTCTATTGATATGTGGTTTCCTACATATTTTCCCCAGTTCATCATTGTGACTGACCCTTCACATGAAGTTATGTTTACTTTCACTCTCTAACCAAAACACTATTGCGATAGAACATATATTCCAAATCCTATATTGACACTTCTTCCTAAACCTACTATCTACCTAATCCTACCGACTATCCGTTTTTGACTGGATGTTCTCTTCGACATTCAATCATCCAAGGTACAAGGTTCTATGCCATTATATATCTATTTTTCTGAGACATCTGTGCACAATGTAAATCAAAGTTAAGTATCCCAATCAAGGGCCCAATGCCCTCTAGGCTTCAAAATTACCTAGATTTCTGTTTTTATTCATATATTTAACCTCTATATTTTTATAAATATCGCAGGTTCCCAATACCATTATTCATCCCGCAGAATGATTCCTAATCCAATTCAAACATTTTATTAACCCTAAGAATACACTGTTCCCTCAATCTAAATTTAATGAAAAGCAGGGACAGAGTTGGTCTTACAATACAGGAATGTAGGGGATCTTCCACCTGCTGAGAACTTCAAAGATCCATGTAGAAATGAACCCTGGAGAAGATATAGTCATCTATGAAGGACCTGAGAGAGCAAAAGTCATCTTCCATGTCAAACACCCTGGTCAGGATGAAGGGATGTGTCTGAATCAGCCTCTCTCTTCTTAATGTAGAGGAGAAGGACCAAACCAGGCCTGTGTGGATAGCTATTCCCGGGTTCCTAAGGTTGACATACCATTCTAACTTGTGAACATTTCAGAGGAAGTAGGGGAACCCTCCATCTAATGGGACCCTTGGAAGCAACTATTAGGACAAAATGGTTTACAAGACAGTGAATTCATTCAGTTCCTGAAGGAAGTGACCTCACCTCACTTCCTTCGTGATGGATCTCTCTGAACTTGGGATCCTGGAAGCCAGGCACACAGAGCCAGTCCCAGTCACAGTCCCAGTGGGCTCACTTGCTTGGATTTACCAAAGACAGAGTCAGTCTTTCTTTGTTCCTACTGATATTATGATGCCAAAAGCAAGGAGAGCTCTGAAGAGGGGCCTTTACTGAGAAAGCAGGTAGTGGCTCAAAATTCCCTTCTGACAACTTAAAAGAGTTGGCCAAGTAGACCAGATCTGAGACAGGACAGGACATTTTGGGGAAACATTGTATGGCCCACCAGTCAGAGGACACTCCGTAGAGTCACAGACCTACTTGGGGGAAGGAGGTGACTTTGTGGGTGTGGTTGTGGGTTTATGATTTTGTCTCATCTTCTGAGAATAGGTAGGAAAGGCGGTTAGTTTTTTTTTTTTTTTTTTGGAGTGTACTGTTTCTAGTAAGTCGTTTGACAAGGCGAGTGTTTCTATGTCTGTGTATTCCACTGTGTCCGTGGTTGTATACATTAGAAACGAGAATGCATCAATGTATTTGTCCTGTCTAGTAGAAAGCTTCCCAGCATTCAACCTGCCCAATTTATGAATGGGTTGCGGCTTTCCTTAAGGATGGGCAACACCTACTATCTTCCTAATTACCAATTTTCTTCCTGAATTCTTTCCAATCTCCAGAATTGGCTCATGTTTTTTTGTCCAAGATATGTACCACCTCCAAGCTCTGTGACATGGCCATGTACTGGATATCTGCAGGGAATGGCGAGCATCTCAGAAAACTCAGATATCAGTGTGACCAGTAAAGTATCAGTGGAGAAACCCTGCTTTGGGCCTTTTGCTTACATAATGTTCTGTTGCCCTTAATTTCAAGAAGTTCTTTGCCTCAGGCCACCCCTTTGTGAAGCCTGAGGAAAACAGTTTTCAAATGGAAACAAATGGGCATCACCTGTGGCCCTTTGCTTTATTGCTTTGGAAAGGGATGTGTGTGATTTAGCCTCTTGGCCCTGTGTGAGGCTGTGGCTTAGATTCTCAGCACCTGATGGATCTAAAGAAAGATCCCATGTGTGCATCCAAAACCAAAATGGCCAAAAGAGCAGTTCTTGTGGATGACGTCTCGCCTTCCTCTGTGAGGTTCCTGACTTCCATCAATAGGGATCCTTTGGGTCAGAGGAGTTCTCCAAAGCCCTGCAGAGGTGCTTGGGTTTTCTCATGACTCCAATTCACATAAAGAATCTTAACCTCTGAGTCAGTTGGCCTCAAAGTAGAGAAGCGGTGTAGTCTTCACAGCATGCCTATTTCATCACGCCTGGTTCACAGAAAGTATGTCCAGGCCACCCTGACTTTAGCAAATGAGTGGCAAGGGAGCTTATTTTGGACACTGTCTTGGACTGCGCTCCTCATGAAAACCTCCAGCCAGAGGTTATGATGAGTGTCTATATGGAAGAAAATGAGGGCCATGTCGAAGTGTTTTGGTTTTAATTGTGGTCATTTGTGTGTCAGTTGGAAGAGATAACTGTGTTCACCTGGGCTTGAACTGTTGTGTGATTCCCCTTAGAGACTGCTTTCTGGAACTGACCTCAGTGAAGTATTGCCATGAATTGTTTTGAGATTTTAGGAGGCCACGCATGAGATTCGCTCTTGGTATCTGTGATCTAGGCCCAGGGTGGCTTTGCACAGAAAACTGGGAATCTTTGCAAGGATATCACATGATTTTATTCTGAAAGACTTGGCAGCCATCAATGAGAGTCAAAACACACATGGACCTAACATTGTAGACCTCAATGGGCCTTGCTTATGTTACCATTTGGCCTCTGTTTCTGTAGCCTTGCCTATGAGAGTTCTCTAGAGCTTTCATTGAAATGAGCTTCCTCACCATTTAATGGTTCCTGAATTAATTGAAACCCAGAGTGTCTCAAATTCATTTTTGAAAAATGGCTAGATAAATACCATGCAAGGTTTGAAATTCCCATGACCAGGTGGCACTGGAGAACCTTTGGATATCTGGTTCCTGATCATGAGTGTACCAGACAATGCCTTGATTGACTGGGTTTCATGAAAATGGAGTAGAACAGAGATGCCTGTAAGTTGGAGCCTGCTGAGTAGTGGGCCTAGAGCTGTGGTGTGAAGGTGTGTGATAAACATCTGTGGTGGGGCCATGTGAATATGTCTTTGACTTCCAAATGGCTTGTGACTGACATGCTGCTGCCAGCAGACCCTTATATGTAAAGGCATCTTATTATATAGAGGGGTTTCAGGGCAATGTTCAGAATCAGGTTGCTCTTGTCAAGGGGGCAAGCTATGTGGGATAGAAGCCTGGTTGGTGCATTCTCCTGTAAACCCTGACCCACCACACCTGACAGAACTCCCTCCAGCACTGTGTCCCTGATGAACTCCTTGTATTTTTTGAAGCAACACCAAACTACGAGTGCAGCAGCCAGAAACACCACGAAAAGTGGAGGATGACCAAATGACTTCACAGTCCACGCGGGCAGACACTTAGACCCAGGTGGCCAAAAATTGCCGACAAAGATAGAATTCATCACTGCTGCCTAATGTTCATTGGAAAACAAGAAACCATGTTCTCCAGGTCACATAGATGCCATTCCAGATTTGATGGTCTCACTACAAAGGAAGCTAAATCTCCTGACAACAACATATACTTTAAGTGCCCAAACTCACAGGCAGTTTGTCAAGAAGTCTTTAGGCCAAAAGAACTTCATGTTTGTGGAGTGTTTACCCTATCCCTTACTTTTGGATACTCCTCTCCCAACTCCAAGTTTGTGAACTCCTGAGCATTTTCCATTCCGGATATGTATTCACAAATTTTCTAACTCTTCTCCTCTAATTGTGTCTTACTTGTGGTGAAGGAAATGTCAAGGCATTGTTCTGGATCAGAGTGGGGAGATTTTTGTGTATCACATATTTGAATACACATGAGATTAATTTTCCTATTTTCCATTCGAAATTCTGAATCCCTGACACTTACCCATACCCTACTAGACTCTCACTACTAATCCTAATATGATGGAGAAAAATAACCCAAACAAAATAGAAATACAACCAGTTCAGAGGAGGCCTGTTGTATAGTTGGACTTGCCTTTTGCATGATAAAGGGTAGGTGTTACAAATCTAGTCAATTTTTAAATGAAAAAGTTCTCCATGTGATTTAAAGTTAACAAATATGTGAATTCTTGTTTCCCTTTCTCTGAAGCCTATTCAGAACATGTATTTTTAATGCACATATTGAATCCTACCTGGTATCACACTTATATTTTTGTGAGGTGGATGACATGGCAGATACAAATTGTGAGAAGAGATCACTCCTCCTAAACACTGTTGGAACTGAAAATTCAACCTATGGGTGAGCTTCCTAGTTTAACAACATTTTACTTAAATCCATGTTTAGTAAAATAAATATTTTTGCTTCAATGGATGATATATATTTCATGATGAATTTCTATTGGCATATATATTGCCAGTTTTTAATGTCTCTGTGTGTGTTTTTTGTATATATATATATATTCTCCAGGTTCTTCAAAACATGAAATATATGTGTCTTTTATACACTCCATAAATTTATTCATGTTCATGTACTTGGATTTATAATCAACTTTTCAGAAGATTATTCCAGAAATATTCATCCACCTGAAATTCATATTTGTTACCTAGTACTGAAAGCTAACTTCAGTGAACGGTGCACACAAATCCTAATATTTTTATAGTAACTGACCCAGTTTAATATCAAAGCAAGTTGATTCCTATGGGACATTTTATGTATTTTGACGTTTATTCCTATTCAACACTGGTAAATTACTATTTCTTCTTTTTTTGCACATCATAGGATATATATTTAATCCAAAAGTTATCAAATTTACAGGTATTTGTTTCACTTTCAATCACTTTCTGCTTCAGAACACACGTATTCCTGCAGGTTACTTGACTGGTCTTATCATGAAACTTCTTTCCAAACACATTATTTTTGATTTTCATAATGATTTTTGAAGCAAAATATACACAATTTTCATGATTATCCATAACCCTAATATTTCCATTAGATGTATAAATGGTTGTAATGAATGTATGTGTATCAATATAAGATTTCATGTATATTTTCAGATATCAATTCATTCCATTATTTAAAGTTGGAACCAGTTATATTTTTAATTCTCAGTATGGTCTCTTCATGCATTATCTCAATATTCATAAACACATGGTACACCCATTTGTACCCCCAATACTAATTTATGCATCTTCAAAATATTGCTCCCAGAAACAGTGGAAGAAATACTCCACCTGATCTACATATACATTTTATCACTGTAATAATCTGGACACAAAATGCAAAGTTCACCTTTATGATTGTACCAAAGCCTAAATGGAAATTGACCATGGATTACTAAAACATCTATGTCTAAATTGCCTAATGCTCTCAAATGTCAATCTATTTGTGACTCCATATTTATTTTTCCCTAAGATTATACAGTCAAGTTCAACCCTGTTGAAAATGTCTAATATTATCACTCACTTTGTACTATACCTGATTTCCTAATATCTCTATTGATATCTGCTTTGCTACATATTTTCCCCAGTTCATCATTGTGAGTGACCCTAAACATGTGCTGATATTGACATTCACTCTCTAACCGAAACCCTATTGTTAAAGAACTTTTGGTCCAAAGTCTATACTCGCCCTCATTTCAACACCTACCGACTATCTTCCTGATCCTACAGACTATCCCTGTTTGATTGGATGTTCTCTTCTACATTCAATCATCCAAGGTACAAGGTCCTATTTCATTGTATATCGATTTATCTGAGACATCTGTGCATAACATAATTCAATGCTAAGTATCCCAATCAAAGGCCCAATGCCCTTCTGGGCTTCAAATCTTACCTAGATTTCTGTTTTCATACTTATATTTCACCTATATATTCTTAAAAATGTCACAGGTTCCCAATACCATTATTAATTGAGCGGAATGATTCCTAACCCAAATCAAACATGTTATTAACCTTAACCATACACTGATCCCTCAATCTAACTTTTCAGAAGAGCAGGGACAGAGTTGGTCTCAAAATACAGGCATGTAGGGGATTCTCCACCTGCTGAGAACCTAAAAGGCCCATGCAGAAATGATCCATGGAGAAGATGTAGGCAGCTATGAAGGACCTGAGAGAGCAAAAGACATCTTCCATGGTGAATAACCTGGTCAGGATAAAGGGTTGTGTCTGAATGAGCCTCTCTTTTTTTCATATAGATAAGATGGACCAAAACAGGCCTATGTGGAGAGCTGTCCCTAGGTGCCTATGGTTGATATACCATTATAACCTGTGAAAGTATCACAGGAAGTAGGGGCAGCCTCCATATCATGGGACCTTTGGAAGCAACTGTGAAGGCAAAGAGGTTGTCAAGATAGTGACCTCATTCAGTTCCTGAAGGAAGTGACCTCATCACACTTCTTTGGTGATGGAACTGTCTGAACTTGGTATCCAGGAAGCCAGGCACTCAGAGCCAGTCACAGTCCGAGTCCCAGGGGTCTCAATTTTTTTGATTTACCAAGGAGAGAGTCAGAGTTTCTTGGTAACTACTGATGTGTGGATGGCCAAATGCCAGGAAAGCTCTGAAGAGGGGCCTTTTCTGAGAAAGCAGGTAGTGGCTCACCACTGGCTCCTGACAACTTCACAGAGTTGGACAAGGAGACCAGATCTGAGAAAGGACAGGCCATTTCAGTGGAACATAGTATGACCCACCAGTCATAGGACACTCTGGATAGTCACAGTCCTACTTGGGGGAAGGAGGTGCCTTTGTATGTGTGTGTGTGTTTGTGGTTTTGTCTAATGTTCTGAGAATAGGTAGTAGCGGCGGTTTGTTTGGTTTCGAGTGAACTGTTTCTAGTAAGTCATTTGACAAGGCAAGTGTTTCTATGTCTCTGAATCCCACTGTGTCCGTGGTTGTAGACAGTTGAAAAGAGAATGGATCAATGGATTTGTGTTGTCTAGTAGAACGCATCCCAGCATGTATCCTGCCAAATTTATTAATGGTCTGAGGCTTTCCTTATCGATGGGCAACACCTGCTATCTTTCTAAGTTCCTGTTTTCTTCCTGAATTCTGGCCAATATCCAGAATAGGCTCATGGTTTTCTCTCCAAGATATGTACCACCTAAAAGCTCTGTGACATGGCCATGTACTGGATAGCTGAAGGGAATGGAGAGCATCTCAGAATACTCAGATATCAGAGTGACCATTTAAGTCTCATTGGAGAAAACCTGCTTTGGGCCTTTTGCTTACCTATTGTTCTGTTGACCTGAATGTCAGCAAGGTCTTTGCCTCAGGCCATCTCTTTTTGAAACCTGAAGAAAACAGTTTTCAAATGGAAATGAATGGACATCCCCTGTGGCTCTTTTCTTAATTTCTTTGGAAGGAGATGTGTCTGATTCAGCCTTTTGGCCCTTTGTGAGTCTGTGGCTTAGATTATCAGCACCTGATGGATCTAAAGAATGATCCCATGTGTGCATTCAAACCAAACTGGCCAAAAGAGCAGTCATTATGGATAAAGTCTCTCACCTTCCTTTGTAAGGTTCCTGACCTCCATCAAGTGAGAATAGGGATCCTTTGGGTCAATTGAGTTCTTAAAAGCCCTGCAGAGGCTAGCCCATAGGTGCTTGGGTTTTCTGATTACTCCAATTCACATAAAGAATCTAAACCCCACAGTCAGTAGGCCTCAAATTGGTGAACCGAAGTAGTATTAATGGCAGGCCTATTTGACCACTCCTGGTTCACAGGAAGGTTGTACAGGCCACCCTGACTTTATGCAAACCAGAGGCAAGGGAGCTTATTTTGGACACTGTCTTGGGCTGCGCCCCTCATGGAAACCTTTAGCCAGAGGATATGATGAGTGTCTATATGGAAGAATATGAGGGCCATGTGGGAGTGTTTTGGTTTTAATTGTGGTCATTTGTGTGGCAGTTGGAAGAGATTACTTGTAAGATTCCAGCAGACGTCGGAGGAAGAGACTACCAAGAGACTGGCTCATGCAACAGCAATGGGGATTTATTGAGGATCCAATTCAGTTCGCTGGGGCTCTGTGCTCACTCAACAAGCAACAGCGGCCCAGATCCCCGAGAAGAGGTTAAGCAGTGCTTCAGTACACTTTTTGGGTAGGCAGAGGCTTTATATATATCAGAGGAAATCATCTTGATCAGCCGGAAAATCGAACAACAACTCTCCAACTTGATTAGCACATTCATTGGTGGAATCAGGTCGGGCGGGGGTGATAGGTCGATCCTAAGGAGGGGGGTACATTCAAACTGATTGGTTTGGGCCCTGATATGCTTAGGTGCCAAGCTGCACAGGGTCCTAGATTATTAAACAACTGGATGGTCAGGGGGAATATTTAATGGGCAGTGAAAGGATTGTCCTAACAGCTACAGGAATTTCAGGTTTTAGGTTTAGCATGGGAACTTAACAATACCTGGTCCTTTACATTTTAACTCAGGCTTTGCAGCTTAGAAACTTTACAACACCCGCTATTTTACACTTTAACTTCAATTTCTTTTACCCTAACAGACTGGGTCCACCTGGGTGTGAACTCTGGTGTGATTCCCCTTAGACACTGAGTTCTGGAACTGAACTCAGAGAAGAGGTGTCATGAATTGTGTTGGGATTATAAGAGGCCACACATGAGAGTTGCCCTTGGAAACTGAGATCTAGGCCCAGGGTGGCTTTCCACAGAGCATTGGAAATTTCAGCCAGGATATCACATGATTTTATTCTGAATGACTTGGCAGTCATAGTTGAGAGTCAAAACACACATGAAACTCACACTGTAGACCTCAATGGGCCTGGTTTCATGTGACCTTTTGGCCACTCTTTGAGAAGCCTTGTCTGTGAGAGTTCTATAGAGATTTCATTGAAATCAGCTTTCTCAAAATTTAAAGGTTCCTGAATGAATTGAAACCCACAGTGCCTCCAACTTCATCCTTGAAAAATGGCTAGATAAATACCATGAAATTTTTGAAATTCCCAGGACCAGGTACCACTGGAGAAAGTTTGGATGTCCGGTTTCTGATCATGAGTATAACAGACAGTGCCTTGATTCACTGGGTTTCATGCAAATGGTGTAGAACAGAGATGCCAGTAAGTTGGAGCCTTCTGAGTAGTGGGCCTAGAGCAGTGGAGGGCAGGTGTGTGATAAAACATCTGTGGTGGGGCCATGGGGATCTTCCATTGTCTTCCAAATGGCTTGTTACTGACATGATGCAGCCAGCAGACCCTTATATGTAAAGGCATCTTGTTATTTGGAGAGGTTTCAGGGCAATGTTCAGAATCAGGATGTTATGGTCAAGGGAAAAGCTATGTGGGATAGAAGCATGGTTGGTGCATTCTCTTGCAGACCCTTACCCACCACAGGTGACAGAACTCCCTCCAGCACTGTACCAGGTGAACTACTTGTATTTCGTGAAGCAAATAACAAACTCCCAGTGCAGCAGTAAGAAATACCACGAAAAGTGGAGGATGACCAAATGGCTTCACAGTCCACACAGAGAGAAACTTAGCCCCCAGTGGACACTGTTAACCTACATAGAGAGAAATCAGCACTGCTGCCTCATGTTCAGTGGAAAATAAGAAACTATGTCCTCCAGGTCACATACATGCACACCCAGCTTTGATGGTCTCACTACAAAGGAAGCTCCTGACAAATACTTATATTTCAAGTGCGCAACCTCAGAGGCAGTTTCTCAAGAAGTCTTTAGGCCAGCAGAGCTCCATGTTTGTTGAGTGTTTACCCTGTCCCTTAATTTTGGAAACTCCTCTACCACCTCCAAGGTTGTGAACTCCTGAGCGTATTCCATTCCAGATATGTATTCACAGAATTTTTAACTCTTCTCCTCTAATTGTGTCTTACTTCAGGCGAGGGTAATGTCAAGGCATTTTTCTGTATGAGAGTGCAAAAATTTGTGTGCAGCATTTATTTGAAATACTGAATCCCTGACATTAACCCATATCCTAATAGACTCTGACTACTAATCCTAATATGATGGAGAAAAATAACTCAAACAAAATAGAAATACAAGCATTTCATAGGAGGCATGGTGTATAGTTGGACTTGCCTTTTGCATTATATAGGGTAGGAGTAATAAATCTAGTCAATTTTTAATTGAAATAGTTTTCCATGTGTTTTTAAAGTTAACAAATATGTAAATTACTGTCTCCCATTCTCTCTAGCTTATTCAGAACATGTGTTTTTATATGCACATATAGAATCCTACCTGGTTATCACACATACAGTCTCATGAGGAGGCTGATTGGCAGATACAAATTGTGAGAAATGACCACTCCTCGTAAACGCTGTTGGAACTGAAAATACAACCCATGGGTGAGCTTCCTATTTGAACAACCTTATACAAAAATCCATGTTCAGTGAAATTAATATTTTTGGATCTGATGATGATATATATTTCACGATAAATTTCGATTGGCATATATATTGCAATTTTTAATGTCTCTCTCTCTGTGTGTGTGTATATATATATATATATGTATATATACATATATATATATATATATGCACTCTGTCTAGATTTTTCAAAATATGAAACATGTGTCTTATTGTAGACTCCCTAAATTCATTTATATTCATGTATGTGGATTTATAATCAACTTTTCACAAGATTATTCTCAGAAATACTCATCCACCTAAAATACATACTTGTTTCCTAGTACTGAAAACTAACTTCATTGAATGGTGCATACATATCCTAACATTTCTACAGTAACTGACCCTGTTTAACATTAATTCAAGTAGATTTCTATGGGACATGATGTGTATTTTGAAGTTCATTTTTATTCAACACTGATACATTGCTATTTCTTCAGTTTATGCACATCATAGGATACATATTTCATCCACAAGTTAGCAAATTGATAGGCATTTGTTTCACTTTCAGTCACTTCCTGCTTCAGAACACATGTATTTCTCCATGTTTCTTGACTGATATTTTCATGAGACTTCTTTCCAAACACATTATTTTCGATTTCCGTAATCACTTTTGAAGCAAAACCCACACACCTTTCATGATAACCCATAACCCTAATATTACCATTAGATGTATAACTCGTTGGAATGAATGACTGTATATCAATATTAGATTTCTTATATATTTTCAGATATCAATTCAATCCATTATTTAAAGTGGAACCAGTTATATTATTTATTCACATGATGGTCAATTGATGCATTATCAATATATTCTATGACACAGGGTATACCCTTTTTACCCCCAATACTAATTTATATTTCTTCAAAATAGTGCTCCCAGAAATGGTGGAAGAAATACCCATGTCACCTTATCTACATATACATTTTATCACAGTAATATTCTGGACACATAAAACAAAGGTCACTCCTATGATTGTACCAAAGCCTAAATGGAAAATGAGCATGGATTACTAAATGCACCCATGTCCAGGTTGCCTAATGCTCTCAAATGTCAATCCTATTGGTGACTACATATTTGTTTCTTTCTAACATTATATATACAAACTCAACCCTGTTGAAAATGTCTAGTCCTATGACTCAGTTTATACTTTGCCTGATTTCCTAATGTCTCTATTAATATCTGCTTTCCTCCATATTTTCCCCAGTTCATCATCGTGACTGACTCTTCACATGTGCTAACATTTACATTCACTCTCAACTGAAACCATATTGCTAAAGAACTTTTGGTCCAGATCCTATACTCACTCTTCTTCCTAAAACTACTATCTCCTGTTCCTACCGAGTATTCCTTTTTGACTTGATGTTCTCTTCTACATTCAATCATTCAAGGTACATGGTCCTATGCCATTGTATATCGATTTATCTGAGACATCTATTCAGAACGTAATTCAACGCTAAGTATCCCAATCAAGTTCCCATGCCCTTCTCGGCTTCAAATCTTAACTAGATTTCTGTTTTCATACTTATATTTCACCTATATATTCTTGTAAATATCGCGGGTTCCCGATACTGTTATTCAACCCTCAGAATGATTCCTCACCCAAATCGAACCTGTTATTCACCCTAATCATACACTCTTCCCTCAATCTAACTTTACAGAAGAGCAGGGAAGGAGTTGGTATTTCAATACAGGAATGTAGGCGATCTTCCACCTATTGAGAACCTCAAATGTCCTACATAAATGACACCTGGATAAGTTGTAGGCAGCTATGAAAGACCTGAGAGAGCAAAAGTCATCTTCCATGGAAAACAACCTGGTCAGGATGTAGGGATATGTATGAATCAGCCTCTCACTTATTAATGTAGAGAAGATGGACCAAACCAGGCCTGTGTGGAGAGCTGTTCCTGTGTGCCTATGGTTGATATACCATTCTAACTTGTGAAAGTGTCACAGGAAGCAGGGGCAGCCTCCATCTCATGGGACCCTTGGAGTCAACTCTTAGGACAAAGTGGTTGCCAAGGCAGTGAACTCATTCAATTCCTGAAGGAAGTGACTTACGTCACTTCCGTGGTGATCAAACTCTCTGAACTTAGATCCAGTAAGCCAGGCACCCAGAGCCAGTCCAAGTCCCAGTCTTAGTGGTCTCACTTGTTTTGATTTTCCAAGGATAGAGTCAATCTTTCTTGATACCTACCGATGTGGGAATGGCCAAATAACAGGAAAGCTCTCAAGAGGGGCCTTTTCTGAGCAAGCAGGTAGAGGCTCACCCCTGGCTTCTGACAAGTTCACAGAGTTGACCAAGGAGACCTAATCTCATACAGGACAGGCCATCTCAGGGGAACATATTGTGGCCCACCAGTCAGAGGACACTCCGGATAGTCACAGACCCATTTGAGGGAAGGAGGTGCCTTTGTTATGTGGGTGTGGTTTTTTGGTTTGTCTCATATTCTGAGAATATGTAGGAAAGGTGGTTTGTTTGGTTTGTAGTGAACTGTTTTTAATAAGTCATTTGACAAGGCGACTGTTTCTATGTCTGTGTATCGCACTGTGTCCGTGGTTGTAGACATTAGAAAAGAGAATGATTCAATGGATGTGTCCTGTCTGGTAGAAAGCTTCCCAGCATTCATCCTGCCCGATTTATGTATGGACTTTGGCTTGCCTTATCGATGGGCAACACCTGCTAATTTCCTAAGTTGCTGTTTTCTTCCTGAATTCTGGCCACTCTCCAGAAGAGGCTCATGGTTTTGTGTCCAAGATATGAATCACTTCCAAGGTCTGTGACATGGCTATGTTCTGGATAGCTGAAGTGAATGGCGAGAATCTCAGAAAACTCAGATCACTGTGACCAGAAAAGTCTCAGTGGATAAACCCTGCTTTGGGACTTTTGCTTACATATTGTTCTGTTACCCTGAATGTCAGGTAGTTCTTTGCCTCAGGCCACCCCTTTGTGAAACCTGAAGAAAACAGTTTTCAAATGGAAATGAATGGAAATCACCTGTGGCTCTTTGCTTAATTGCTTTGGAAAGGGATGTGTCTGAATCAGCCTCTTAGCTCTGTGTGAGGCTGTTGATTAAATTCTCAGCCCCTTATGGATCTAAAGAAAGATCCCATGTGTGCATCCAAAACCAAAATGGCCGAAAGTACAGTCATTGCAGATGAAGTCTTTCGCCTTCCTCTGTAAGGTTCCTGACCTCTATAAAGTGAGAATAGGGAAGATAGACCAAGCCAATTGATGTCTCCTTTTGGAAAAATTGTACCACCAATGAGAGCATCAGCAAAATTACCCCAACACTACCACAAGTCGCTGCACCAACAGATAGTTCACAATGCATACATGTTAGTTCACAATGCATACAAGTGATATATATTCCAGGCAAGTTCTGCAAGCAGTTCAGTGATGGCTATTGCAGAAGCTGTAGATTGGTTTTATCTTTGTCTTCACCAGCACTGGGTTGAAGATTGGAATTCTGGCAATAATGGCTAAAGAAAAAATTACTTACCATTCCAGAAGGCACTAAAAAACCCAATTATCTTAACAATTTACATTATCTTGAAGAGAATTATTAAATATAATGAAAAGGAAAGGTGAAAGTCAACAAACAGTTCTGCTAAACTCCTTTTTTTGGTCACATATTAAAACAATCCTCAACAGTTGTTTACCCAATTTAAATTAAACTATTTAAATCACGTGAATAAAAAAAAAAATTGGATCCATTTTTTCATGAGCGCACATCATATATGATATATGGATATATGTACATTCAAACATAAAACACAAAACACAAGTGTGCACAAATAATATAATATATACAACACATAACATAATAGTAAAGGCCTTATAACTTTTTACAGGTGAAATCACCATTGGAATGTCTAAAAACTCTATAGTCAAAAAATAGAACTGATCAGCAAAACATTAACCTAGGTCTGTATGAGCTCAAAAAAAAAAAAATAGAAAATAGAACTTCATGATGTGGGAAAGGGCAATAATAAAATAGATATTGAAAAAAGCATCCTGGTTCTGTCGCAGATGTAAGGATAGCCAAACTGGAGTTTTGGATATCAGCTGTTATGAATTTGAGCCAAATCATCTTCTTTTTGGTCTATAGAAATCACTTTAGTTAATTTCTCTGGAATCCATATTGCCTGCTGTTCTTCCTGTGGAAACACACAAACAGACCCCTGACTAAAGACAATCACTGGGTCAGGACTTTAGTTAATCTCTCCAAAATCCAAATCAGCTGCTGTTCTTCCTGTGGAAACACACAAACAGACGCCCGACTCCAGACAATTACTGGGTCAACACTTTTCCATTGTCCTATTAGAATATCCTTCCAAAGGACCTTGGGCTTATGCACATTTTTTGGAAACATATGCCTTTCCACAGCACTAAGTCCTGATGAATCCAAGTTTAAAAAGTTTAGAGTAAAAAGCGTTAATTTAAGTTTATCTTTGGGGAATATATACCCCTTCTCAATTCCGTCTTTGTGCTTTAATAAGTACATTTTTATTGTTTGATGTGCTCTTTCAACTATGCCTTGTCCCTGTGGATTGTATGGGATTCCTGTTATATGAGTAATGCCAAATGATGAGCAAAATTATTTAAAAGAGTTAGAAGTGTAACCGGGGGCATTATCTGTTTTTAACTGTTTTGGAATGCCCACAGTGGCAAAATTTTGTAAACAATGAGCTATAACATCTTTAGTTTTTTTCTCCAGCATGAAGGGAGCCCATTAAAAATCCAGAACAAATATCAACTGTAACATGCAAATATTTTAATTTTCCAAATTCTGGCAAGTGTGTGACGTCCATCTGCCAAATATGGTTAGGTATCAATCCTCTAGAATTGACTCCAAGATTAACTTGTGGTAAAAAGGTCACACAATTTTGACATTGTTTTATAATTTGTCTAGATGTTCCTTAGTTTTTTTGAAATGCTTTTGTAAAGTATAAGCATTGACATGGAACTTTTTAAGAAAATTTATTGCTTCTTCTAGTGTAAAGAAAATATGTATGTATGTCAATTGTAGTTTTATCTGCTAAATCATTGCCCAAACTAAGGGCTTTAGGCAATCCTGTATGTGCCCTGATATGTCCTATAAAGAATGGATCTTTTCTGTCCCAGATTAGACTTTGTATAGTGGAAAGCAAAGAGAAAACAGTAGAGAAAGGGGAAATCCTACCAGCATCTTCAAGGGATACTATAGCATTAACTATATACTGACTATCGGAAAATAAATTAAATACAGAATCTTTAAAAATCACAAAAGCTTGTAATACTGTACTAAGCTCTGCCTTGTGAGCTGATTGTTTTGGTACTAAAAATATAAAAGTTGGATCAGGTGAAACTATTGCTGTTGTACCATTATTTAACCCATCGGTGAATATATTTGGAGCATTCATGATAGGTGTTTTCTTGTCATTTTTGGAAAAATTACAGGATGCGATGACCAAAAAGACAATAAAAGATAAGATGGTAAGTGGTTATCAAATGAAACATTAGATTTACACACGATTATTGCCCAAGTATTTAACTAATTAGCTAATTCATCAATTGGATTCATAGTATATGGAGTAATAATTTTATTGGGTGAAATTCCACACACACTCTTTTTGCTGCTTTTATTCCTATGAGTATTAATTCTCCCTCAGCCTCAGGATAGCAAGTAATAATAGTGTTAGAAGAATAAGATAAATGTATCCATAATAATGGACCTTCTTCCCAAAATACTCCTGTAGAAATATTTTTTTTGTTGTTAGTACAATAAATAATAAATGCAAAATTATATCAACTCTATCCAAAAGCATATTTCCCATATATGTTTCAATGATTTTTATTGCTTTTCTTGCTTCAGGCGTTAACATTCTGAGTGAATTTGGATCTCATGGTCCTTTTAGGATATCAAATAAAGGTCCCAACTCTCCTGTTGGTATACCCAGATGAGGCCTTATCCAATTTAAGTCTCCTAATAACTCTTGAAAGTCATTAATTGATTTGAGTTGATCTACTCGTATTTGAATTTTTGGTTGACTGACCATGGTTGAGGATAATAGAGCTACTAAATAATTAATTGGAAAATTTAATTGTATTTTACCTATTGCTATCTCTAGGTTATAATTTTTTAATACGTTTGTAAGTGTGGCATACCATTCTAGCAATGGGTTTTTAACTTTGTGTGCTAATAATACATCATCCATATAGTGAAAAATTTGTATTTCAGGAATTTGATTTCTAAGTGGCTGGATTACTTTGTTAACATAAATTTGACGCATAGTTGGGCTGTTAGCCATCCCTTGAGGGAGTACTTTCCACTCATATCTCTTGTCAGGACCTTCATGATTCAGTGCAGGTATAGTAAATGCAAAACTTGGAATATCCTCAGGATGAATTGGAATTGAAAATAAAACGATCTTTAATATCTACAACGAAAACATACCAAGTTTTTGGCAAAGCACACAATTGAGGAATCTCTGATTGAGCAGGTCCCATAAAAACCATCCCATTATTAATGGCTCTTAAATCTTGCAATAATCTCCAGTTACCAGATTTCTTTTTAAGGACAAAAATGAGAGTATTATGGGGAGACACAGAAGGTTGTATATGTCCTTCCGCTAATTGTTGTTTGACCAGGTCATGGGCTACTTGTATCTTTTCTTTAGTCAGGGGCCACTGAGGAACCCATACTGGTCTTTCTGATTTCCAAGTAATATTTATTGTCTCAGTGGCCCTTTCTGAAAATCCAACCCATATCTATCTGTTCCTTGATCTTTTTGTATTGGTGTTGCTATACCTTGTTCTTGCTTTTCTAATCTTTTTCCTTTCCTAAAATCTAGTCTAGCCATAATAGTGGGTGAATTTTGATTGATGTTATTTGTTAATGTCAAACCTAATTGATCTAGGACATCTCATCCTTATAAATTTACGGGAAGATGTTCCAATACATATGGCTGTATAGTTCCTTCACATCCTTCAGGATTCTTCCAATCTAATACCGTTGCACTTTTATGGGGATTAGTCGCCACTCCTAGGCCTCGAAGCGTTTGAGTGGCTTGTTGTAATGGCCAATGTTTTGGCCATTCTTGACGACAGATGATGCTAAGGTCTGCACCTGTATCCAGTAGCCCATTGAATTCATGTCCTTGAATATTTAGTTTTAGCATGGGGCGAGAATATAAATTTAAAGAAAGCATAGCCCAATCTACACCTGTGGAGCCTAATCCTTTGGAACCCCTTTCTACAGCATAACTGTAAAATTTATCATGTGGGCTGGGTATTATTATTAATTGTGCTATTCTATCTCCTGGAGAAATTACTGATATACCCTTTGGAAAACTGGCTATAATTTTTATTTCACCTTCATAATCGGGATCAATTACCCCAGGACTCATCATAAGTCCTTTTAGAGTAGAAGAGCTGCATCCCAATAATAAGCCTACTGTTCTTTTGGGAAGAGGTCGTTTCACCCCTGTGGGAATGATTTGAACTCCCATCTCTGGAGTTAGTATTGATCTGGCGGAGGCACAGATGTCCAACCCTGCGCTCCCTCTGGTTTGTCTGATGAGGGATCTGATGAACAATGTGTCGTGGGCACTACACTGATGGGGTTGCTGGTTTCCTCCAGTGCTCCATATATTTGCGGTTTCGGGCCCCAGAGCATTGGGCCCCCCTGTCCATTTTTTGGCAATGGAGCCGGATGCCTTTCTTCATGATATCGTGGATAAACACCTGGTGCTTGTTTGTTTTTTGATAATGAAGTACCCTCTATGGTGGTTTGAGAATGGTATTCATTAGCCCAATGTCTCCCTCTACGTCATTGTGGCCAAATACCCGGTATTCTAGTCCTTTGATACCTAGTTTTGTTAAACCCTCCTCCTATGGGGCAATTCCTTTTAAAAAGTCCTGTTTGTTCACAATTGTAGCATGTTCTTGGCCTGTCTTCTAAAGCCTGTTTTACTAAAGCTGCCACAATTTGCCCTTTTTCATTAATGTCTCTGGCATCTAAAGCCTGTTTTATTGCAGCTGCCACGACTTGCTCTTGTTCATTAATGTCTCTACCAAATTTAATAAATGTGTTTAAATCTTCATGTTTCCATGGTCTAATGATACCTCTGCAGCAATGATTCGCTTGGTCATAAGCCAGTTGTTTTAATAATGGCATTGCTTGTTCTGTATTTCCAAAAACTCTGTAGCTGTTTCAATAAGCCTATCTACAAATCCAGCGTAAGATTCATTAGCTCCTTGTATTACCTTAGATAATTGACCTTGTAAACCTCCATGTCCTTGTAAAGTCTTCCATGCCCTAACTGCCTCTACAGCAATTTGTGCGTATATGCCAGGATCATATGGAATTTGTTGTTGCTGATCCTCATAAGGTCTCTTTTCTAACAACAAATCTAGATTTCTCTGAGGATAACCAGCTGCTGCATTTCGCCTAGACATCTCTTTGCAAAATTCCTCACTGGCAACCTTTCATAATAGGTATTGACGTCCATTTAGCACAGCTTTACACATATTAGCCCAGTCTGCTGGCGTCATGTTCAAGGTGTTAATGGATTCGACCAAGCTTACAATGAAGTGTGCTTGAGGACCATATGTTGTTACAGCCTCTTTTAGCTGCTTCACTATTTTGAAATTTAAAGCATGGTGAATTCGCTGCCCTCCTACCTCAAATACAGGGCATGTTAATACTTGAGATCCTGTCTCAGGATCCGAACTATCAACTGTTGGGGTTGGGGGCCTCCCAGCACATGGAGGTGGCCTTGTTAGTTGGACATTTACATCCTCTGGTGACAGAAAGGTGTTAGTAGCAGTCTCCTTTTTTAACTTTGCCCCTGATTGCTTTTTATGCTCTAAACTTGGTTCCTCTATCTTTGTCTGAACTGAAGGCTTTGGACTAAGCAAACCAGATATGAACGTCCACAATGGCAATGTGCCAACTGGCATAGTCCCTCGGCTGCTCTTTTCTAATCCTTTTAAATCTTCACCATGATGGTTCCATTGTGATATATTTAATGACTCCTCCTTCAAAAGCCATGGGCTACATTTTTGTATTGTATCAACAAATGCCCTGACTGTCCTTGATATTTCTGAGATGCCTCCTTTCTCTAACAATTTATTTAACACTCTTTCAGTTTGTTTTTTTTACTAATTTCTGATCCCGTATTTCTATTATAATACAACCCAACAAGATGACGCCAAACAAAACTGAGACAGAATGAATTAAAAAGGGAACAACAAAAAGTCATTATAGCCTTTCTATCCTCCTGACATGTGCATCCGTCCTTTATACCTATCTGTTCCTCAGACGTAAATAGTTTTTTCTCAGATGTGAGTGGTTTTTCTTCCATCCCACTCATCTCCAGGAACAGGCAACTTAAAACAAAAGTGAAGCAAAACAAAGGAGTCATCTTAAAATGGCTACCCATCCTTTCACCTTGCCCACAGGGGCAAGCAGTTTACCTTATTACTTACCCTCAGTCGTTCCCCATGTGAGCCACAAAATGCTGCAGTCTGGCTGGGCATGATTCAGGAGCCACTTGTCAAAAAAAAAAAAAAAAAAACTAACTTTATTTTTAGAACCACACACGGCAAACAAAACAACTCGTCAGGAAAAACCCTCAGAGCCCAACTGCCACTACTGGCTTCCTTGTAAAGTCTCTCTCACACACACAAGCCTCTCCACCTGCCACAATCCTACTGCTCTTGAGGCCGATTGGCTGGGTTGAGCCAAAAAAGTTCCCCAAGGAGCAGCTCCATGGTCTGAAAGGGCAGGGAAACAGCCCAATGAGCATCACCACAGAGGAGCCAATCAGCTAGATGATGCTGAGGTCGCTGTGAGCCAATAATCAGCCGGCAGCTGGAAATTTGCTGGCAGCTGGAAGTTTGCTGGGGCCCCTTCAGCTGTGGCTCTCAACAAATTCCTGTCTCATTTCTCTGTAGCCTATTCAGCACATGTATTTTTATATGCACATATAGTATCCTATCTGTTATCACATGTACATTTTTGTGAGGTGGCTGACTTGGCAGATACAAATTATGAGAAGAGATCACTCCTCCTAAACATTGTTGGAACTGAAAATTCAAAATATGGGTGAGCTTCCTAGTAGAATAACATTATACATAAATCCATTTTCAAGTGAAATAAATATTTTTGCATCTGTGGATGACATATATATTTCATGATGAATTTTGATTGGAATACACACTCTACAAATTTTTCAAAATATGAAATATATGAGTCTTATTATACACTCCTTAAAATTATTCATATTCATGTATGTGGATTTATGATCAACTTTTCACAAGATAATTCTCAGAAATATTCATCAACCTGAAATACATATTTGTTACCTAGTACTGAAAGATAACTTCAGTGGATGGTGCATACAAATCCTAATATTTCTACAGTAATATCCAGTTTAATATCAATGCAAGTAGTTTCCTATGGGACATGATGTGTATTTTCCGGTTCATTTTTATTCAACAGTGGTACATTACTATTTTCTCAGTTTATGCACATCATAGGATATATATTTCATCCACAAGTTCACAAATTTATAGGCATTTGTTTCAATTTCAATCACTTCCTGCTTCAGAACACATATATTCCTCCAGATTTTTTGACTGGTCTTTTCATGAGACTTCTTTTCAAACACATTATTTTCGATTTCCATAATCACTTTTGAAGCAAAACTCACACATTCTTCTTGATAAACCATAACCCTAATATTACCGTTAGATTTATGACTGGTTATAATGAATGTATGTATATCAATTTAAGATTTCCTTTACATTTTCAGATATTAATTAAATCAATTATTTAAAGTTGGAACCAGTTACATTATTTGTTCACAGTATGGTCTATTCATGCATTATTTCTATATTCATAGACACATGGTACACCTCTTTGTTCCCCCAATACGAATTTATACGTCTTCAAAATATTGCTCCCACTAATGGTGGAAGAAATACTCATGTCACCTAATCTACATATACATTTTATCACAGTAACATTCTGGACACAGAAAACAAAGGTCACTCTTATGATTGTACCAAAGCCTAAAAGGAAAGTGAGCATGCATTACTAAAAACATCCATGTCCAGGTTGCCTAATGCTCTCAAATGTAAATCCTATTGTTGACTATATATTTGTTTCTTCCTAAGATTATATATTCAATCTCAAGCCTGTTGAAAATATCTCATCCTATCCCTCACTTTAAACTTTGCCTGATTTCTTAAAGTCTCTATTGACATCTGCTTTCCTACATATTTTCCCCAGTTCTCATTGTGACTGACTCTTCACATGTGCTGATATTTACATTCACTCTCTACTTGAAAACCTATTGCTAGAGAACTTTTTGTCCAAATCCTATACTCACTCTTGTTTCTAAACCTAGCAACTATCTTCCTAATCCTACGGACTTTCTTTTTTTAATTGGATGTTCTCTTCAACATTCAATCATCCAAGGTACAAGGTCCTATGCCATTGAATATCGATTTATCTGAGACATCTGGGCAGGACATAACTCAAAGCTAAGTAACCCACTCAAGGGCCCAATGCCCTTCTGGGCTTCAAATTGTACCTAGATTTCTGTTTTCATACTTGTATTTCACCTATATATTCTTGTAAATATCCCAGTCTCCCAATACCATTATTCATCCTTCAGAATGATTCCTAACCAAAATCGAATATGTTATTAACCCTAACCATAGACTTTTCCCTCAATCTAACTTTACACGTGAGCTGGGAGAGTGTGATCAGGAAAGTCTCAGTGGAGAAACCCTGCTTTGGGCCATTTGCTTACCTATTGTTCTGTTGCCCAGAATATCAGGAAGTTCTTTGCCTCAGGTCACCCCTTTGTGAAGCCTGAAGAAAGCTGTTTTCAAACGGAAATGAATGAGCATCACTTGTGGCTCTTTGGGTCAAATGAGTTCTTCAAGCCATGAAGAGGTGCTTGGGTTTTCTCATGACGCCAAATCACATAAAGAATCTATACCTATCAGTCAGTAGTAGTCAGTCAATATTGCTCCTAAAAATGGTGGAGAAATACTCATGTCAAATGATCTATATATATATATATATATATATATATATATATATATATATATATATATATATATATATATTTAATCACAGAAATATTCTGGGCACAGAATTCAAAGTTCACATTTATGATTGTACCAAAGCCTAAATGGAAAGTGAACATGGATTACTAAAAATATCATGTCCAGGTTGCCTAATGCTCTCAAATGTAAATCCTATTGGTGACTACATATTTGTTTCTTCCTAAGATAATATATTCAACCTCAACCCTGTTGAAAATGTCTAATCCTATCACTCACTATATACTTTGCCTGATTACCTAATGTCTCTATTTATATCTGCTTTCCTACATATTTTCCCAATTTCATCATTGTGACTGACTCTTCACATGTGCTGACATTTAAATTCATTCTCTAACCGAAAACCTATTGCTAAAGAACTTTTGTTGCAAATTCTACATGCACTCTCCTTCCTAATCCTAACTACTATCTTTCTAATCCTACTGACTATCCCTTTTTGACTGGATGTTCTTTTCTACATTCAATCATCCAAGGTACAAGGTCATATGCCATTGTATATCGATTTATCTGAGACATCTGTTCAGAAGTTAATTCAATGCTAAGTATCCCAAGCAAGGGCCCAATGCCCTTCTGGGCTTCAAATCATACTTAGATTTCTGTTTTCATGCATACATTTCACCTCTATATTGTTATAAATATCGCAGGTTCCCAATACCATTATTCACCCAGCAAAATGATTCCTAACCCAAATCGAACCTGTTATTAACCCTAAACATACAGTATTCCCTCAATCTTACTTTACAGAAAAGCAGGGAAAGAGTTGGTCTTATAATACTGGAATGTAATGGATCTTCCACCTGGTGATAACCTCAAATGTCCATGGCGAAATGATCCCTGGAGAATATGTAGGCAGCTATGAAGGACCTGAGAGAGCAAAAGGCATCTTCCATGGCAAACGGCTTGGTCAGGATAAAGGGTTGTGTCTGAATCAGCTTCTATTCTTAAAGCAGAGAACATGAGCCAACCCAGGCCTGTGTGTAGATCTGTTCCTGGGAGATTATGGTTGATATACAATTCAAACTTGTTAAAGTGTCACAGGAAATAGGGCCAGCCTCCATCTCATGGGAACCTTGGAAGCAACGTTTGGACAAAGTGGTTGCCAAGAGAGTGACCTCATTCAGTTCCTGAAGGAGGAACTAAAAACAGTTCCATCACACTTCAGTGGTGATGGAACTCTCTGAACTTGGGATCCAGGATGCCAGGCACCCATAGCCAGTCCCAGTCCCAGCCCCAGTGGTCTCACTTGTTTGGA